>NW_028318087.1:937500-1250000 GCF_062004578.1 Staurois parvus
CAATCTCTACTTTTAGTCCCCTTTATATTTAATCACTTCTACTGGTTTTCATTAATTACCTGGGCTCCCTTTCTCTCCTTTTTGTCCTTGTTCTCCAGGTGAACCAATTCCTCTTTCACCTTTATATCCAGTTGGACCTATGGAAAGAAATATTATTGAGATGTTATGATAAACAAATAGCGGTAACAACTTTATTGTTAAACTATTAATTCTATAATAAATACACATAAACATTCTGGGCAATTCAATCTTTAGGTGCATATAAACCCCAAAATAAAAATGTAATTTATTACATCTCAATAGTTATTAAATGTGAGGGCTGCATTCCCTTTATTTCCTTTATGATTTTTTCCTTTACTCTACCCTAATATTCTTGGAAATGACACACTTTTTAGCTATACTCACTTACTCCACTGCGTTTATAGAGTGACCTATGGTTGCCACCCAGGCTTCAAACATGTCTTCCTCTGTTTATCACTAGGGGGATTATTAGTTTACAGATGGAAGATGTAGCACCCATCCCCTAAAGGGCCACTGAATTTTTGGGTCCCCCTAAGCTCTGCACGTCTCGGCAACACACATTTTCACTCAGAGCCAGTAAAATCATTGTGTATCTTCTGCACTTACTGAAAATGTGAAAATACCCAGCACCATCATTAAGGAGGAACCTGACATTTCATCAAACTTAAAGTATAACTAAAGGCTCCTGTCTTACAGTCTAAACCAGTACCAAAGCCAATTCTACTGCATTAGTAAAAAAAAAAAAAAAAAAATCTCTGTTGTCTCTGACTCTGACTGAGCCCAATACTTCATTATTTGTATCTCCTGTGCTTCCTATCCTAGAATCTACAGCTCACAGTGGGAGGGTTTCTGCAGCATATTTAGTTCTGACAATCCAGAAAGCAATGGGCAGTATTGGGTTTGGCCAGGTGTTGATTGAGAAGCTACAGGCATGTGAATCATCGACAATGCTGATAGCCACAACCCCTACAACCTTTCTTCATCTCACTGCAATGCAATAATGCAAGCAGACAAAGCCTTCCTTAGAGTAAGAAAAAAATAATTCCTAATGATCAGCCACCATCCCCAAAATATTAGGCAAATGTAGGAGACCCCCCCCCCCCCCAATTTAAATGGGACTTTTAAGGCATTGAAGGATTACAAATTATATGAAATCTTTATTTTCCATCAAATTTTCACAAATAAAAAAAAACATAAAATGACAACTATTTTCCAAAGGTCATAATATATCATTACATCACCATCATAAGATAGTGTTTAGTTACAGAAATTATTTTATAACTGACGCGTTTCAGAGTACTTCTACTCCTTCCTCAGGGAAAAGACTGCACAAAGATTATATAATCTGTGAGATTAGTGAAACATTTATTTAGAACATAATGTGTGTCCATATAGTAAATGGATGATATACTCACAATATCGGAGAATAAAAAAACAAAAAAATCTTCAGCCAAGTTTATAAACAAGATTAGAGTTTGCTGCTACTTCCCAAACATTCTGGTGAGCCTCAGATATCCAGGCCCTCCCAATTAAAACACAGAGGCCACCCAAATCACTGCAATCGAGGATATTAAAACATTGGCGAGAAGCTTTGCATCACATAAGGCGTGAGCTCACCATTTTTCTGGAAATTTTTGGATGTCCACAACTATAATGGTGGATTCACCCCTTATGTGATGCAATGATTGTCTCCAATTTCTGTAACAAAACAATATCTTATAATAGTGATGTAATGATATATTATGACCTTTGGAAAATAGTTGTCATTTTATGTTTTGTATATATGTGAAAATTTGATGGAAAAAGATTTCATATATTTTTAAGCTTTCAATGCCTTAAAAATCTACTAAGTGCTCAAAGGGGTTCCAATCTTCTTTTTTTCTTAACGGCTTTGGGAGGTTCCCTATAAAGTGTTTCAATTGACCATATCGCCATTCGTCCATCCTGGAAAATATTTCCCTCTTACTTTCTATTTCACTAAGTGTACTTATTTCCCCTCCCTTCATTATATCTCTTAATTGGACATCTTTCTTCTTTATCCATTTTCCTGTGATAATTTCTTTACCCGGTGGAAAAAACTCTGTGGATCTGAGGGGCATTAACAGTGAATTATATTCCCATCTTACTTGTTTAAGCAAAGCATCCCAAACTCTTAGAACTAGAGATGAGCGAAGAAATGAAAAATTCGATTCGACTGATTCGGCGAATTCGTGGACAATATTCGATTCGAGTCGAATAAATTCGCTGTGAATTTAACTTAAAAAAGGGTGTTTCTAGGCTTCAGAGAGACTTAATATTAGTGCAGAACACTGTACCTTTAATTTAAATGCCCTTGGAGTCTGCTGGGGAAGAGAAATAATACTGTCAGTCAGTATGACATGCAGATGAGTGCCGTCGATCTTAGAATCACCGCACACTTCACTCATTTGGGCAGTCACGGGGCCAAAACCAGAGTGTGGAGCCACAGTGTGGCGGTGGAGGCAGCAGCAATGGGAGGCCATACAGCACCCTATGACAAAAATGGAAACCACCAGCAGTGTGAGGAGACCTGAAAGTGGCACATGGCAGAGTGTGGCGATAGAGACAGCAGCAATGGGAGGCCGTACAGGGACCCATGACACACTCTGGACCTGGCAGCAGCATGAGGAGGCGGTACAGGGGCCCATGACAGATTACGGGCCTGGCAGCAGCATGAGGAGTCGGTACAGGGGCCCATGGCAGATTACGGGCCTGGCAGCAGCAATGGGAGGCCGTACAGGGACCCATGACACACTCTGGACCTGGCAGCAGCATGGGGAGGCGGTACAGGGGCCCATGACAGATTACGGGCCTGGCAGCAGCATGAGGAGTCGGTACGGGGGCCCATGACACACTCTGGACCTGGCAGCAGCATGAGGAGGCGGTACAGGGGCGCATGACAGATTACGAGCCTGGCAGCAGCAACTTGGACAGGAGGACGTTCAGCTTCTGCACCGTCGGGTGCGTGCTCGCAAACTGTTGTCTCTTGGAAACGGATTCCAAGAAAGACTGCTGACGGAATCCGTGAAGAGGAGTAGCAGGAGAAGGAGCATCTGAACGAGCGGAATATGCCAACAAGCGACAACAGGGGCCCATGACAGATTACGGGCCTGGCAGCAGCATGAGGAGTCGGTACGGGGGCCCATGGCAGATTACGGGCCTGGCAGCAGCTATGGGAGGCCCGTAATCTGCCAGCACCCTATGACAAAAAATGGAACCCACCAGCAGTGTGAGGAGACCTGAAAGTGGCACATGGCAGAGTGTGGCGATGGAGACAGCAGCAATGGGAGGCCGTACAGGGACCCATGAGAGACTCTGGACCTGGCAGCAGCATGAGGAGGCGGTATAGGGGCCCATGGCAGATTAGGGGCCTGGCAGCAGCTATGGGAGGCCCGTAATCTGCCAGCACCCTATGACAAAAAATGGAACACACCAGCAGTGTGAGGAGACCTGAAAGTGGCACATGGCAGAGTGTGGCGATGGAGGCAGCAGCAATGGGAGGCCGTACAGGGACCCATGAGAGACTCTGGACTTGGCAGCAGCATGAGGAGGCGGTATAGGGGCCCATGGCAGATTAGGGGCCTGGCAGCAGCTATGGGAGGCCCGTAATCTGCCAGCACCCTATGACAAAAAATGGAACACACCAGCAGTGTGAGGAGACCTGAAAGTGGCACATGTTTGGGGCATGATTCATGGCGGATTTAGTCAGTTGTGTCAGGAACTGGTGGTTTGAAATCCAGACTAATCCACGCCTGATTCATTTTCACAAACGTGAGTCTCTCCACACTTTGGGTGGACAGTCGTGTCCTCCGCGGAGTTGCAATACCTCCTGCCGCACTAAACACGCGCTCCGATGCCACGCTACTGGCCGGGCATGACAGCCTTTCAAGGGCAAATTCAGCTAGTTGGGGCCAAAGGTCAAGTTTCGTTGCCCAGTAGTCAAGGGGATTGTCTACCTCGGTTGGCAGGGTGCTGTCCAAGTAGGCCTAAGCCTGTTGTTTGAGGTCCTGCTCCAGGTCCACCTGATGCTGCTGCTGCTGCTGCGGCTGGTTAGTAGTTTCCTCACTGCGCTGGTGAAGAAAGCTACTCATCATCGACTGCAGACTGAGGCAGCCGCTGCTGGTGGAGCTGCCACTGCTCCTACCACCCCACCCCTCCCCTGCTGCCATGGCAGCGGAACACGAGCGCACAGGGCCCACAGTGTCTGAGGATGGACGTTGGCGCAGACAGGCAGAGACCAGCTGACTACATAGGTGTTTTTTATAGTACGTTATTTTGGCCTCCCTCTCAGCAGGTGTGAAAAAGGCCACCATTTTTGAACGGTAGCGAGGGTCCAACAAGGTGGACAGCCAAAAGTCATCCCTCTGTCTGATGGTTATTATTCGGCTGTCGCTACGCAAGCAAGCGAGCATGCTATGGGCCATTTGTGCCAAGGAATGCGAGGGACTCCCTGCCTCCATCTCCACAGCATACTGCCACGGTGCGTCTAGGTCCTCTGTCTCCTCTTCCTCCTCCTCTACCAGATGCTCCTGCTCCTCCACTCCTGTCCGCTGAGTGGAAAAACCACCCATTTCACTCAATAATTCCTGAGCACCAATGTCCTCCTCTACCTCCTCCTCTTCTTCCAGTCCTGCCCCCACAGGGGCCATGTGGCGTTGAGATCTGTGCGCCACGTCTACCGCACCCTGACCAGCCATTGTTAACAGCATTTGTTCCAGGACGTGCAACAGAGGAATGACGTCGTTCATCCCATAGTCCTGCCGACTCACGAATAGCGTGGCCTCCTCAAAGGGCCTGAGCAAGCGCAGGTGTCACGCATGAGCTGCCAATGGCTGACATCTAAGTTACACAGGGAGTACCTTTATCTGCTTTTAACATCAGGAAATCTGTGATGGCCTTTTGCTGTTCGTAAAGGCGGTCTAACATATGTAGGGTTGAATTCCACCTTGTTGCAACGTCACAGCATGAGGAGTCGGTATAGGGGCCCATGGCAGATTAGGGGCCTGGCAGCAGTTATGGGAGGCCCATAATCTGCCAGCACCCTATGACAAAAAATGGAACACACCAGCAGTGTGAGGAGACCTGAAAGTGGCACATGGCAGAGTGTGGCGATGGAGACAGCAGCAATGGGAGGCCGTACAGGGACCCATGAGAGACTCTGGACCTGGCAGCAGCATGAGGAGGCGGTATATAGGGGCCTACGGCAGATTAGGGGCCTGGCAGCAGCTATAGGAGGCCCGTAATCTGCCAGCACCCTATGTCAAAAAATTCAACACACCAGCAGTGTGTGAGGAGACCTGAAAGTGGCACATGGCAGAGTGTGGCGATGGAGACAGCAGCAATGGGAGGCCGTACAGGGACCCATGACAGACTCTGGACTTGGCAGCAGCATGAGGAGGCGGTATATAGGGGCTTATGGCAGATTAGGGGCCTGGCAGCAGCTATAGGAGGCCCGTAATCTGCCAGCACCCTATGTCAAAAAATTCAACACACCAGCAGTGTGAGGAGACCTGAAAGTGGCACATGGCAGCAGAGTGTGGCGATGGAGACAGCAGCAATGGGAGGCCGTACAGGGACCCATGACAGACTCTGAACTTGGCAGCAGCATGAGGAGGCGGTATATAGGGGCCCATGGCAGATTAGGGGCCTGGCAGCAGCTATAGGAGGCCCGTAATCTGCCAGCACCCTATGTCAAAAAATTCAACACACCAGCAGTGTGTGAGGAGAAATGAAAGTGGCACATGGCAGAGTGTGGCGATGGAGACAGCAGCAATGGGAGGCCGTACAGGGACCCATGACAGACTCTGGACTTGGCAGCAGCATGAGGAGGCGGTATATAGGGGCCTATGGCAGATTAGGGGCCTGGCAGCAGCTATGGGAGGCCCGTAATCTGCCAGCACCCTATGTCAAAAAATTCAACACACCAGCAGTGTGTGAGGAGACCTGAAAGTGGCACATGGCAGAGTGTGGCGATGGAGACAGCAGCAATGGGAGGCCGTACAGGGACCCATGAGAGACTCTGGACCTGGCAGCAGCATGAGGAGGCGGTATATAGGGGCCTATGGCAGATTAGGGGCCTGGCAGCAGCTATAGGAGGCCCGTAATCTGCCAGCACCCTATGTCAAAAAATTCAACACACCAGCAGTGTGTGAGGAGAAATGAAAGTGGCACATGGCAGAGTGTGGCGATGGAGACAGCAGCAATGGGAGGCCGTACAGGGACCCATGACAGACTCTGGACTTGGCAGCAGCATGAGGAGGCGGTATATAGGGGCCTATGGCAGATTAGGGGCCTGGCAGCAGCTATGGGAGGCCCGTAATCTGCCAGCACCCTATGTCAAAAAATTCAACACACCAGCAGTGTGTGAGGAGACCTGAAAGTGGCACATGGCAGAGTGTGGCGATGGAGACAGCAGCAATGGGAGGCCGTACAGGGACCCATGAGAGACTCTGGACCTGGCAGCAGCATGAGGAGGCGGTATATAGGGGCCTATGGCAGATTAGGGGCCTGGCAGCAGCTATAGGAGGCCCGTAATCTGCCAGCACCCTATGTCAAAAAATTCAACACACCAGCAGTGTGAGGAGACCTGAAAGTGGCACATGGCAGAGTGTGGCGATGGAGACAGCAGCAATGGGAGGCCGTACAGGGACCCATGACAGACTCTGAACTTGGCAGCAGCATGAGGAGGCGGTATATAGGGGCCCATGGCAGATTAGGGGCCTGGCAGCAGCTATGGGAGGCCCGTAATCTGCCAGCACCCTATGTCAAAAAATTCTACACACCAGCAGTGTGTGAGGAGACCTGAAAGTGGCACATGGCAGAGTGTGGCGATGGAGACAGCAGCAATGGGAGGCCGTACAGGGACCCATGACAGACTCTGAACTTGGCAGCAGCATGAGGAGGCGGTATATAGGGGCCCATGGCAGATTAGGGGCCTGGCAGCAGCTATGGGAGGCCCGTAATCTGCCAGCACCCTATGTCAAAAAATTCTACACACCAGCAGTGTGTGAGGAGACCTGAAAGTGGCACATGGCAGAGTGTGGCGATGGAGACAGCAGCAATGGGAGGCCGTACAGGGACCCATGACAGACTCTGGACTTGGCAGCAGCATGAGGAGGCGGTATATAGGGGCCCATGGCAGATTAGGGGCCTGGCAGCAGCTATGGGAGGCCCGTAATCTGCCTGCACCCTATGTCAAAAAATTTAACACACCAGCAGTGTGAAGAGACCTGAAAGTGGCACATGGCAGCAGAGTGTGGCGATGGAGACAGCAGCAATGGGAGGCCGTACAGGGACCATGACAGACTCTGGACTTGGCAGCAGCATGAGGAGGCGGTATATAGGGGCCCATGGCAGATTAGGGGCCTGCCAGCAGCTATGTGAGGCCCGTAATCTGCCTGCACCCTATGTCAAAAAATTTAACACACCAGCAGTGTGAAGAGACCTGAAAGTGGCACATGGCAGAGTGTGGCGATGGAGACAGCAGCAATGGGAGGCCGTACAGGGACCCATGAGAGACTCTAGACTTGGCAGCAGCATGAGGAGGCGGTATATAGGGGCCCATGGCAGATTAGGGGCCTGGCAGCAGCTATGTGAGGCCCGTAATCTGCCTGCACCCTATGTCAAAAAATTAAACACACCAGCAGTGTGAAGAGACCTGAAAGTGGCACATGGCAGAGTGTGGCGATGGAGACAGCAGCAATGGGAGGCCGTACAGGGACCATGACAGACTCTGGACTTGGCAGCAGCATGAGGAGGCGGTATATAGGGGCCCATGGCAGATTAGGGGCCTGGCAGCAGCTATGTGAGGCCCGTAATCTGCCTGCACCCTATGTCAAAAAATTAAACACACCAGCAGTGTGAAGAGACCTGAAAGTGGCACATGGCAGAGTGTGGCGATGGAGACAGCAGCAATGGGAGGCCGTACAGGGACCATGACAGACTCTGGACTTGGCAGCAGCATGAGGAGGCGGTATATAGGGGCCCATGGCAGATTAGGGGCCTGCCAGCAGCTATGTGAGGCCCGTAATCTGCCTGCACCCTATGTCAAAAAATTAAACACACCAGCAGTGTGAAGAGACCTGAAAGTGGCACATGGCAGAGTGTGGCGATGGAGACAGCAGCAATGGGAGGCCGTACAGGGACCCATGAGAGACTCTAGACTTGGCAGCAGCATGAGGAGGCGGTATATAGGGGCCCATGGCAGATTAGGGGCCTGGCAGCAGCTATGTGAGGCCCGTAATCTGCCTGCACCCTATGTCAAAAAATTAAACACACCAGCAGTGTGAAGAGACCTGAAAGTGGCACATGGCAGAGTGTGGCGATGGAGACAGCAGCAATGGGAGGCCGTACAGGGACCATGACAGACTCTGGACTTGGCAGCAGCATGAGGAGGCGGTATATAGGGGCCCATGGCAGATTAGGGGCCTGCCAGCAGCTATGTGAGGCCCGTAATCTGCCTGCACCCTATGTCAAAAAATTTAACACACCAGCAGTGTGAAGAGACCTGAAAGTGGCACATGGCAGCAGAGTGTGGCGATGGAGACAGCAGCAATGGGAGGCCGTACAGGGACCCATGAGAGACTCTGGACTTGGCAGCAGCATGAGGAGGCGGTATATAGGGGCCCATGGCAGATTAGGGGCCTGCCAGCAGCTATGTGAGGCCCGTAATCTGCCTGCACCCTATGTCAAAAAATTTAACACACCAGCAGTGTGAAGAGACCTGAAAGTGGCACATGGCAGCAGACTGTGGCGATGGAGACAGCAGCAATGGGAGGCCGTACAGGGACCATGACAGACTCTGGACTTGGCAGCAGCATGAGGAGGCGGTATATAGGGGCCCATGGCAGATTAGGGGCCTGGCAGCAGCTATGTGAGGCCCGTAATCTGCCTGCACCCTATGTCAAAAAATTTAACACACCAGCAGTGTGAAGAGACCTGAAAGTGGCACATGGCAGCAGAGTGTGGCGATGGAGACAGCAGCAATGGGAGGCCGTACAGGGACCCATGAGAGACTCTGGACTTGGCAGCAGCATGAGGAGGCGGTATATAGGGGCCCATGGCAGATTAGGGGCCTGGCAGCAGCTATGTGAGGCCCGTAATCTGCCTGCACCCTATGTCAAAAAATTTAACACACCAGCAGTGTGAAGAGACCTGAAAGTGGCACATGGCAGCAGAGTGTGGCGATGGAGACAGCAGCAATGGGAGGCCGTACAGGGACCCATGAGAGACTCTGGACTTGGCAGCAGCATGAGGAGGCGGTATATAGGGGCCCATGGCAGATTAGGGGCCTGGCAGCAGCTATGTGAGGCCCGTAATCTGCCTGCACCCTATGTCAAAAAATTTAACACACCAGCAGTGTGAAGAGACCTGAAAGTGGCACATGGCAGCAGAGTGTGGCGATGGAGACAGCAGCAATGGGAGGCCGTACAGGGACCCATGAGAGACTCTGGACTTGGCAGCAGCATGAGGAGGCGGTATATAGGGGCCCATGGCAGATTAGGGGCCTGGCAGCAGCTATGTGAGGCCCGTAATCTGCCTGCACCCTATGTCAAAAAATTTAACACACCAGCAGTGTGAAGAGACCTGAAAGTGGCACATGGCAGCAGAGTGTGGCGATGGAGACAGCAGCAATGGGAGGCCGTACAGGGACCCATGAGAGACTCTGGACTTGGCAGCAGCATGAGGAGGCGGTATATAGGGGCCCATGGCAGATTAGGGGCCTGGCAGCAGCTATGTGAGGCCCGTAATCTGCCTGCACCCTATGTCAAAAAATTTAACACACCAGCAGTGTGAAGAGACCTGAAAGTGGCACATGGCAGCAGAGTGTGGCGATGGAGACAGCAGCAATGGGAGGCCGTACAGGGACCCATGACAGACTCTGGACTTGGCAGCAGCATGAGGAGGCGGTATATAGGGGCCCATGGCAGATTAGGGGCCTGCCAGCAGCTATGTGAGGCCCGTAATCTGCCTGCACCCTATGTCAAAAAATTTAACACACCAGCAGTGTGAAGAGACCTGAAAGTGGCACATGGCAGCAGACTGTGGCGATGGAGACAGCAGCAATGGGAGGCCGTACAGGGACCATGACAGACTCTGGACTTGGCAGCAGCATGAGGAGGCGGTATATAGGGGCCCATGGCAGATTAGGGGCCTGGCAGCAGCTATGGGAGGCCCGTAATCTGCCAGCACCCTATGTCAAAAAATTCTACACACCAGCAGTGTGTGAGGAGACCTGAAAGTGGCACATGGCAGAGTGTGGCGATGGAGACAGCAGCAATGGGAGGCCGTACAGGGACCCATGACAGACTCTGGACTTGGCAGCAGCATGAGGAGGCGGTATATAGGGGCCCATGGCAGATTAGGGGCCTGGCAGCAGCTATGGGAGGCCCGTAATCTGCCTGCACCCTATGTCAAAAAATTTAACACACCAGCAGTGTGAAGAGACCTGAAAGTGGCACATGGCAGCAGAGTGTGGCGATGGAGACAGCAGCAATGGGAGGCCGTACAGGGACCATGACAGACTCTGGACTTGGCAGCAGCATGAGGAGGCGGTATATAGGGGCCCATGGCAGATTAGGGGCCTGCCAGCAGCTATGTGAGGCCCGTAATCTGCCTGCACCCTATGTCAAAAAATTTAACACACCAGCAGTGTGAAGAGACCTGAAAGTGGCACATGGCAGAGTGTGGCGATGGAGACAGCAGCAATGGGAGGCCGTACAGGGACCCATGAGAGACTCTAGACTTGGCAGCAGCATGAGGAGGCGGTATATAGGGGCCCATGGCAGATTAGGGGCCTGGCAGCAGCTATGTGAGGCCCGTAATCTGCCTGCACCCTATGTCAAAAAATTAAACACACCAGCAGTGTGAAGAGACCTGAAAGTGGCACATGGCAGAGTGTGGCGATGGAGACAGCAGCAATGGGAGGCCGTACAGGGACCATGACAGACTCTGGACTTGGCAGCAGCATGAGGAGGCGGTATATAGGGGCCCATGGCAGATTAGGGGCCTGGCAGCAGCTATGTGAGGCCCGTAATCTGCCTGCACCCTATGTCAAAAAATTAAACACACCAGCAGTGTGAAGAGACCTGAAAGTGGCACATGGCAGAGTGTGGCGATGGAGACAGCAGCAATGGGAGGCCGTACAGGGACCATGACAGACTCTGGACTTGGCAGCAGCATGAGGAGGCGGTATATAGGGGCCCATGGCAGATTAGGGGCCTGGCAGCAGCTATGTGAGGCCCGTAATCTGCCTGCACCCTATGTCAAAAAATTAAACACACCAGCAGTGTGAAGAGACCTGAAAGTGGCACATGGCAGAGTGTGGCGATGGAGACAGCAGCAATGGGAGGCCGTACAGGGACCATGACAGACTCTGGACTTGGCAGCAGCATGAGGAGGCGGTATATAGGGGCCCATGGCAGATTAGGGGCCTGCCAGCAGCTATGTGAGGCCCGTAATCTGCCTGCACCCTATGTCAAAAAATTTAACACACCAGCAGTGTGAAGAGACCTGAAAGTGGCACATGGCAGCAGACTGTGGCGATGGAGACAGCAGCAATGGGAGGCCGTACAGGGACCCATGAGAGACTCTGGACTTGGCAGCAGCATGAGGAGGCGGTATATAAGGGCCCATGGCAGATTAGGGGCCTGCCAGCAGCTATGTGAGGCCCGTAATCTGCCTGCACCCTATGTCAAAAAATTTAACACACCAGCAGTGTGAAGAGACCTGAAAGTGGCACATGGCAGCAGACTGTGGCGATGGAGACAGCAGCAATGGGAGGCCGTACAGGGACCATGACAGACTCTGGACTTGGCAGCAGCATGAGGAGGCGGTATATAGGGGCCCATGGCAGATTAGGGGCCTGGCAGCAGCTATGTGAGGCCCGTAATCTGCCTGCACCCTATGTCAAAAAATTTAACACACCAGCAGTGTGAAGAGACCTGAAAGTGGCACATGGCAGCAGAGTGTGGCGATGGAGACAGCAGCAATGGGAGGCCGTACAGGGACCCATGAGAGACTCTGGACTTGGCAGCAGCATGAGGAGGCGGTATATAGGGGCCCATGGCAGATTAGGGGCCTGGCAGCAGCTATAGGAGGCCCGTAATCTGCCTGCACCCTATGTCAAAAAATTTAACACACCAGCAGTGTGAGGAGACCTGAAAGTGGCACATGTTTGAGGCATGATTCATGGCGGATTTAGTCAGTTGTGTCAGGAACTGGTGGTTTGAAATCCAGACTAATCCACGCCTGATTCATTTTCACAAACGTGAGTCTCTCCACACTTTGGGTGGACAGTCGTGTCCTCCGCGGAGTTACAATACCTCCTGCCGCACTAAACACGCGCTCCGATGCCACGCTACTGGCCGGGCATGACAGCCTTTCAAGGGCAAATTCAGCTAGTTGGGGCCAAAGGTCAAGTTTCGTTGCCCAGTAGTCAAGGGGATTGTCTACCTCGGTTGGCAGGGTGCTGTCCAAGTAGGCCCAAGCCTGTTGTTTGAGCTCCTGCTCCAGGTCCACCTGATGCTGCTGCTGCTGCTGCGGCTGGTTAGTAGTTTCCTCACTGCGCTGGTGAAGAAAGCTACTCATCATCGACTGCAGACTGAGGCAGCCGCTGCTGGTGGAGCTGCCACTGCTCCTACCACCCCACCCCTCCCCTGCTGCCATGCCAGCGGAACGCGAGCGCACAGGGCCCACAGTGTCTGAGGATGGACGTTGGCGCACAAAGGCAGAGACCAACTGACTACATAGGTGGTTTTTATAGTACGTAATTTTGGCCTCCCTCTCAGCAGGTGTGAAAAAGGCCACCATTTTGGACCGGTAGCGAGGGTCCAACAAGGTGGACAGCCAAAAGTCATCCCTCTGTCTGATGGTTATTATTCGGCTGTCGCTACGCAAGCAACCGAGCATGCTATGGGCCATTTGTGCCAAGGAATGCGAGGGACTCCCTGCCTCCATCTCCACAGCATACTGCCACGGTGCGTCTGGGTCCTCTGTCTCCTCCTCCTCCTCCTCTACCAGATGCTCCTGCTCCTCCACTCCTGTCCGCTGAGTGGAAAAACCACCCATTTCACTCAATAATTCCTGAGCACAAATGTCCTCCTCTACCTCCTCCTCTTCTTCCTGTCCTGCCCCCACAGGGGTCATGTGGCGTTGAGATCTGTGCGCCACGTCTACCGCACCCTGACCAGCCATTGTTAACAGCATTTGTTCCAGGACGTGCAACAGAGGAATGACGTCGTTCATCCCATAGTCCTGCCGACTCACGAATAGCGTGGCCTCCTCAAAGGGCCTGAGCAAGCGGCAGGTGTCACGCATGAGCTGCCAATGGCTGACATCTAAGTTACACAGGGGAGTACCTTTATCCGCTTGTAACATCAGGAAATCGGTGATGGCCTTTCGCTGCTCGTAAAGGCGGTCTAACATGTGTAGGGTTGAATTCCACCTTGTTGCAACGTCGCAGATCAGGCGATGCTGTGGAATTCCGTTCTGCCGCTGCAGCTCAATGAGGGTGTTCTTTGCGGTGTAGGAATGGCTGAAATGCATGCACAGTTTACGTGACATTTTAAGGATGTCTTGCAGTGGGATGGTGGATTTTAGGAACCGCTTGACAACCAGATTGAACACGTGAGCCATGCATGGCGCATGGCACAACCTTCCTTGACGCAGAGCAGACACCATGTTCTTTCCGTTGTCAGTCAACATGGTTCCGATTTTTAGTTTGCGCGGAGACAGCCATCTGTCGATTTCTCTGTTCATTACACTCAGCAGTTCCTCCCCTGTGTGACTACGTTCGCCAAGGCATACCAGGTGCAGCACAGCGTGACACCGTTGCGCCCTGCACATGTGATATGCCGGTCGGGTAATGGGACTTGGCACGGGGGTGGCGGCTGAGGACACGGCGGAAAAAGAGGTGGTAGAGGCGGACATGCTTGCTGGACCAAGGACGTGCAAACGTGGAGGCAAAAGCGTCGTGACCTGTCCAAGTTGCTGGTGCGGCTGTGCCGGCACCACGTTCACCCAGTGGGCCGTAAATGACATGTACTGTCCCTGACCGTAGTTACAGCTCCACACGTCGGCGCTGCCGTGCACTTTGGCAGAGACCGACATGCTCAAAGACTGGCCCACCATCTCTTCTACATGTGAATGCAGGGCTGGCACTGCCTTTTGGGCAAAGAAATGACGGCTTGGCACTCTCCACCGCGGCGCGGCACAAGCCATCATTTCTCGGAAAGGTGCTGAGTCCACCAGTTGGAAAGGGAGGGACTGCAGCACCAGCAACTTGGACAGGAGGACGTTCAGCTTTTGCACCGTCGGGTGCGTGCTCGCAAACTGTTGTCTCTTGGATACGGATTCCAAGAAAGACTGTTGACGGAATCCGAGAAGAGGAGTAGCAGGAGAAGGAGCATCTGAACGAGCGGAAGATGCCAATGAGCGACAACTCCCCTCAGCAGAGGTGTTGGAGCCTTGACTGGCTGATAGAGGGCGATTGACGACGTCGGGTGACGGAGCAAGTAACGGAGCGGGTGATGGAGCGGGGGCTGGGGCAGGCAGAACCGCCGTATGTTTATCACGGTTTTCCCAGGCCACCGAATGGTGACGCTGCATATGCTGACGCAACGCTGTAGTCCCAACATGGGCCCCCTGGCCACGCTTGCATTTCTGGCCACATAGTCGACATACGGCTACGTTTACTTCCTCGGGCGGCTTGAGGAAAAATTGCCACACCACCGAGTAGGAAACTTTGCCCCCGCTACTCTTCACTGGCTGACTGCTACTTCCTCCGTGCGCACCGGCACCACTACTGGCCGTGGTGGTAGGCTGCAGTGGAGCTGGTGCTCTACTCCGTGGACGTTTGGCTCCACTGACACTGATGCGACCCTGCTGCTGTCTCCTGGGCAACCCACCGACTGTTTTGCTCGCTGCCAAGCTGCCACCCTCTTCTCCTGATGATGCGGAAGAAATTGCCTGATGACGACGAGGCTGCCAAGTGCGATCAACCTCCTCATCATCAAGTAGGGTCTCCGCCTCACTACTAGCCCCCTCGGCTGCGTCTGGGTCAGGAGACAGACCTGTCTCTAGACCGGCTACCGAGCCACTCTCCTCACCAGTACTTGTTCGCTTGGCTGCTGAAAAGGCCGATGTCTCCCCCCGTTCCTGACCGCCCTCTGTTAGCTCTTCCTCACTGTACAGTGGGGCTGAGCCCACAGCATGCGATACTTCGCTTGGTGAGGGAACAGCAAAGGACAGGGGCAGGTAGAGGACACGTGATTTCAGTGGGCTTGGTCCCGGGCCATGCCAACTAACGGTTGTGTCTGACGTACCCACCGACCGTTGGCTGTAGGTGTCAGAGGTGACCTGGGAAGAGGAAGACGACCGAGCCAACCAATCAATGACGGCAGGGTTGTCGGTGGAGACACGACCGCTGGATGACACCGGGAGCACTGGCCTCTGGCTGCGAATACTGCTGCCTCGACCCCTTCCTCTGCTGCCACGTCTGCTCGCTCCTAAAACATTGCCTCCTCTGCCACTCCTCTGCATGTTGTCTGACATACTATTTAATTCAACGATTAGGTGTCCCTGAGTAACAATTCTCTGGCACTCAGTAACAATTCTGTCTGTCCCTGAGTAACAATTCTCTGGCACTCAGTAACAATTCTGTCTGTCCCTGAGTAACAATTCTCTGGCACTCAGTAACAATTCTGTCTGTCCCTGAGTATGAATTCTGTGGCCCTGAGTAACAATTCTGTGTCTGTGCGAGTAACAATTCTGTGTCTGTGCAAGTAACAATTTTGTGTCTGTGCGAGTAACAATTCTCTGGCACTCAGTAACAATTCTGTCTGTCCCTGAGTAACAATTCTCTGGCACTCAGTAACAATTCTGTCTGTCCCTGAGTAACAATTCTCTGGCACTCAGTAACAATTCTGTCTGTCCCTGAGTATGAATTCTGTGGCCCTGAGTAACAATTCTGTGTCTGTGCGAGTAACAATTCTGTGTCTGTGCAAGTAACAATTTTGTGTCTGTGCGAGTAACAATTCTCTGGCACTCAGTAACAATTCTGTCTGTCCCTGAGTAACAATTCTCTGGCACTCAGTAACAATTCTGTCTGTCCCTGAGTAACAATTCTCTGGCACTCAGTAACAATTCTGTCTGTCCCTGAGTATGAATTCTGTGGCCCTGAGTAACAATTCTGTGTCTGTGCGAGTAACAATTCTGTGTCTGTGCAAGTAACAATTTTGTGTCTGTGCGAGTAACAATTCTCTGGCACTCAGTAACAATTCTGTCTGTCCCTGAGTAACAATTCTCTGGCACTCAGTAACAATTCTGTCTGTCCCTGAGTAACAATTCTCTGGCACTCAGTAACAATTCTGTCTGTCCCTGAGTAACAATTCTCTGGCACTCAGTAACAATTCTGTCTGTCCCTGAGTAACAATTCTCTGGCACTCAGTAACAATTCTGTCTGTCCCTGAGTAACAATTCTCTGGCACTCAGTAACAATTCTGTCTATCCCTGAGTATGAATTCTGTGGCCCTGAGTAACAATTCTGTGTCTGTGCGAGTAACAATTCTGTGTCTGTGCAAGTAACAATTTTGTGTCTGTGCGAGTAACAATTCTCTGGCACTCAGTAACAATTCTGTCTGTCCCTGAGTAACAATTCTCTGGCACTCAGTAACAATTCTGTCTGTCCCTGAGTAACAATTCTCTGGCACTCAGTAACAATTCTGTCTGTCCCTGAGTAACAATTCTCTGGCACTCAGTAACAATTCTGTCTGTCCCTGAGTAACAATTCTCTGGCACTCAGTAACAATTCTGTCTATCCCTGAGTATGAATTCTGTGGCCCTGAGTAACAATTCTGTGTCTGTGCGAGTAACAATTCTGTGTCTGTGCAAGTAACAATTTTGTGTCTGTGCGAGTAACAATTCTCTGGCACTCAGTAACAATTCTGTCTGTCCCTGAGTAACAATTCTCTGGCACTCAGTAACAATTCTGTCTGTCCCTGAGTAACAATTCTCTGGCACTCAGTAACAATTCTGTCTGTCCCTGAGTATGAATTCTGTGGCCCTGAGTAACAATTCTGTGTCTGTGCGAGTAACAATTCTGTGTCTGTGCAAGTAACAATTTTGTGTCTGTGCGAGTAACAATTCTCTGGCACTCAGTAACAATTCTGTCTGTCCCTGAGTAACAATTCTCTGGCACTCAGTAACAATTCTGTCTGTCCCTGAGTAACAATTCTCTGGCACTCAGTAACAATTCTGTCTGTCCCTGAGTAACAATTCTCTGGCACTCAGTAACAATTCTGTCTGTCCCTGAGTAACAATTCTCTGGCACTCAGTAACAATTCTGTCTGTCCCTGAGTAACAATTCTCTGGCACTCAGTAACAATTCTGTCTATCCCTGAGTATGAATTCTGTGGCCCTGAGTAACAATTCTGTGTCTGTGCGAGTAACAATTCTGTGTCTGTGCAAGTAACAATTTTGTGTCTGTGCGAGTAACAATTCTCTGGCACTCAGTAACAATTCTGTCTGTCCCTGAGTAACAATTCTCTGGCACTCAGTAACAATTCTGTCTGTCCCTGAGTAACAATTCTCTGGCACTCAGTAACAATTCTGTCTGTCCCTGAGTATGAATTCTGTGGCCCTGAGTAACAATTCTGTGTCTGTGCGAGTAACAATTCTGTGTCTGTGCAAGTAACAATTTTGTGTCTGTGCGAGTAACAATTCTCTGGCACTCAGTAACAATTCTGTCTGTCCCTGAGTAACAATTCTCTGGCACTCAGTAACAATTCTGTCTGTCCCTGAGTAACAATTCTCTGGCACTCAGTAACAATTCTGTCTGTCCCTGAGTATGAATTCTGTGGCCCTGAGTAACAATTCTGTGTCTGTGCGAGTAACAATTCTGTGTCTGTGCAAGTAACAATTTTGTGTCTGTGCGAGTAAGAATTCTCTGGCACTCAGTAACAATTCTGTCTGTCCCTGAGTAACAATTCTCTGGCACTCAGTAACAATTCTGTCTGTCCCTGAGTAACAATTCTCTGGCACTCAGTAACAATTCTGTCTGTCCCTGAGTAACAATTCTCTGGCACTCAGTAACAATTCTGTCTGTCCCTGAGTAACAATTCTCTGGCGCTCAGTAACAATTCTGTCTGTCCCTGAGTATGAATTCTGTGGCCCTGAGTAACAATTCTGTGTCTGTGCGAGTAACAATTCTGTGTCTGTGCAAGTAACAATTTTGTGTCTGTGCGAGTAACAATTCTCTGGCACTCAGTAACAATTCTGTCTGTCCCTGAGTAACAATTCTCTGGCACTCAGTAACAATTCTGTCTGTCCCTGAGTAACAATTCTCTGGCACTCAGTAACAATTCTGTCTGTCCCTGAGTATGAATTCTGTGGCCCTGAGTAACAATTCTGTGTCTGCGCGAGTAACAATTCTGTGTCTGTGCAAGTAACAATTTTGTGTCTGTGCGAGTAACAATTCTCTGGCACTCAGTAACAATTCTGTCTGTCCCTGAGTAACAATTCTCTGGCACTCAGTAACAATTCTGTCTGTCCCTGAGTAACAATTCTCTGGCACTCAGTAACAATTCTGTCTGTCCCTGAGTAACAATTCTCTGGCACTCAGTAACAATTCTGTCTGTCCCTGAGTAACAATTCTCTGGCACTCAGTAACAATTCTGTCTGTCCCTGAGTAACAATTCTCTGGCACTCAGTAACAATTCTGTCTGTCCCTGAGTAACAATTCTCTGGCACTCAGTAACAATTCTGTCTGTCCCTGAGTAACAATTCTCTGGCACTCAGTAACAATTCTGTCTGTCCCTGAGTAACAATTCTGTCTGTCCCTGAGAATGAATTCTGTGGCCCTGAGTAAGAATTCTCTGGCACTCAGTAACAATTCTGTCTGTCCCTGAGTAACAATTCTCTGGCACTCAGTAACAATTCTGTCTGTCCCTGAGTAAAAATTCTGTGGCCCTAATAACGTTTCTGTGGCCCTAAGTAACAATTCTCTGGCACTGAGTAACAATTCTGTCTGTCCCTGAGTATGAATTCTGTGGCCCTAACTAGCGTTTCTTTGTCCCTAAATAACGATTCTGTGGCCCTCATTAACAAGTCTGTGTCCCTGAGTAATGGTTCTCTGTCCCTAAGTAACTTCTCTCTGTCCCCAATTCTCGTTTCTGTGGCCCTAACTCTGTCCCTGTCCCTAGTACAGAGCGGTCTGCCTCTGTTCAATGACTGCAGGCAAATGAAGATTTCCAAAATGGCCGCTATATATACCTCGACCATTACACAGTGCTGGCTGGCTGGCTGCTGATTGGCTGATGCGATCACATGTCGTTGAGGAATGCATTATGGGGCAGCGCGCCTTGTCTGCGCGCCTTCCCCGACATCCCCGCTCCGTCGCCGCACATGTCAGCCGCCATTTTCGGAAAAATTTCGATTCGCGCGTCCGAATTAGGCTGTTTTTCGGATTCGGCACGAATCGAAATTTTTCCGATATTCGACTCGAATTCCACTTCGGATACTTCGATTCGCTCATCTCTACTTAGAACATTACGTGTAAACAAACTTGTGCTTTCTGTTAATCCATGATATTGAGGGGGAATCCAAATAATTCTACTAAAATTCGTGTGACTTAGAGTGTTTTCAATTTTTTCTCAACTTTTCTCCTGTGCATTAAATGTCCAATCATAAATTCTCGCCAAAATTACTGAGTTATAATATCTTTTCAGATCTGGCACTCCCAAGACACTTTTCTCTTTATCTCTACTCAGAATTTCATAACTTATTCTAGGCTTCTTACTCCTCCATATAAATCTTGTTAAAATGTTTTTTATTATTCTAAAATACCCCTCCGGTAACCTGATTGGTATCATTTGAAATTTGTATAAGATTTTTGGAACAATTATCATTTTTATCAGATTTATCCGTCCCACCCATGACTGACATCCCCATCCTAGTTTCTTTATTTCATCCTTAATCTCATTTAATAACGGGATGTAATTTATTCTGCATAAGTTCTTTGGAGATGCAGTTAATTTTATACCTAGATATTTTAATTCTCTTTCTTTCCAAACAAAGGGGAATTCCTCCTGTAACTTTTTTTTCTCTGTCTGTAAAAGGTTTATATTTAAAATCTCTGTTTTAGTTGGATTCATTTTTAGATTTGACACCTCGCCATATTCTTTTAAAGATTTCATTAAACATGGCAATGTTATCCTTGGGTTTCCTACATAGAACAGCATATTGTCTGCATAAGCTGCCACCTTATGCTCCATCTCTCCTACCCAGATTCCTTTTATATCTATATTATTCCAGATGTTAGCCAAGAGCGATTCCAGAGATAGTACATATAACAGTGGAGACAAAGGGCACCCTGTCTAGTTCCGTTCTGCATCCTAATGTATTCTGATAACTCCCCATTAATCATGATTGCTGCAGAGGGTTGACTATATAATTTCCCTATCCATTCTTTCATTCTAGGTCCCATTCCCAGCACTTCCAAAGTATCCAACATAAATCCCCAATATACTATATCAAATGCCTTTTCGGCATCTATCGAAAGAACCACCACAGGTGTTTTTTCCTTCCTACTTTTTTGTATAAGACACAGTGATCTTAATCTGTTGTCTCTACCCTCCCTCCCTGGGACGAACCCCACTTGATCTATATGTATCCATTCCGGCATTAAGTCTTTCAGTCTATTTGCCAAAACTTTTGCATATAATTTACTATCTATATTTAATAAGGAAATCGGTCTAAAGCTTGAACAGTGAGTGACGTCTTTGCCTTCCTTATGTATGAGTACCACATGAGCTTGTAGGGATTCCCTTCTCATTTCCATTTCTCCTCCCAAAGCATTCATATGCTTTTCGGGTAGTAATATTTCTTCATATTTTTTATAATATCTCACTGTGTATCCGTCGGGTCCTGGACTTTTCCCAGCAGCAGTACTTTTTAATGCTATGTGTATTTCTTCCTGAGTTATTGGTATTTCAAGGGATATTAGCTGTTTGTCACTTAATTTCGGCAATCCCGCCTTTTTTATATATGCCTGTCTTATTTCTGTTTTTCTTACTTCCTCCTCTCCTATGGTATCATGGGGTTTAATATTATATAGCTTATTATAGTATTCTTTAAACACTTTTACTATATCTTTAGTTGAATACACTAATTCTCCTTTGTTATCTCTTATTTTCTCAATATAATTCCTAGATTTTTTCTTCCTCTGAGTCCTCATTAAATACTTTCCTGGTCTATCTCCCCATCTATACCTCTCAGTTGCCATTTTGTTGTACATTCTCCTCTTATCTTCTTCCAGGAAATCATTTAATTCTTCTCTTTTATTTATTATCTTCTGCATTATCTCTTTTTTACTCTATTTTTACGTATCTGCTCTAAATCAGAGTTCACCCAAAAGCGCATTTATTTTATCTCTTCTTTCTCTCTTCTTTTCTGCTCCTATCACCATTAGGATTCCTCTAATATAGGCCTTATGAGCCTCCCACACCGTGGCTATCATCAAATCCTCAGATTCATTTTCCTCAAAAAATGTATCTATTTTCTTCTTCACCTTCTGATCCGTCTCCTGATCCTGTAAAAGTGTCTCATTTAGCCTCCACATTTTTCCTCTCCTCTGCTCATTTCCCCATAGTAATTGCATTGTGACCAGAGCATGATCAGAAATTGACATGGCTTCAATATTTACTTTAATCAAAGATTCAAGAAGTCTATGGTCTACCATTATATAATCCAATCTTGAATACATCTCATGTGCAGGAGAGTAAAATGTATAGTCTCTGTCCCTCAGATGCTCAATTCTCCAACTATCCACAAGTTGGCATTGAAATAGCATCTTTTTTAACCTTTTCAAAGATCTACTACTCTCTCTCTCTGCAGGAGAGGCCACATCCATCTGTGGGTCCATATAAAAATTGAAATCTCCTGCCACAATCAGATTACCTTTTTTAAAATCCAATAATTTCCTCAAAACATTTTTAAATATACCTCCGGTTTCTTATTCGGGCAATAAATATTTGCTAATGTATACTCTATTTCCTGCAGTCTTCCCCTCCAGAAACAGGAATCTCCCCTCCGGATCTGCCAATCTATCCTCCACCTTAAACCTTATGTTTTTCGCAAATCCTATTGCCACACCCTTTGCTCGTTTAATTGGGGAGTCTGCATAGAACCACTCAGGATAATATCTAAACTGTAGCTTCACATTATTTTCCTGTAATAAATGTGTTTCTTGTAGGAACACCACTGAAGAGAATATATGCTGTAGTTCTTTGAGTATCCTAAATCTCTTCCCCGGGCTATTTAACATTATAAGTCACAAAATGAATCTCTTCCATTCTTTTCTCACTTCCTCTCATCCTTCTTTTCCCTTCTTCTTTCTCACTCTCTCTTCTCCTTCTCTTCCCCTTTGTTCTCTAAAGCTTCTCCAGACTAATTTACCCCTTATTATCCTGCATAATCTCAAGCCGCCCTCTCCCTCCCCCCCTTTTAGGCCTTTAATTTACCTATTAATCATTTATGGTCAATGTCCCACCTCTGATTCTACCATAGAGTGGAGCTCTGACCATATACACCTCACCAGTTTGAGTGTCTCCTCCCTCCGATGTCCCGCCATATTCTGATCTCTCAAAAAAAAAACAAAAACAAAAACAAAAGTCTAGGGAAGATGATGAGTGGGCAAAGAGAGGAGAAAAAAAACAACCCACGGTATTCCCCCTCTCCTCTTACCTTCTCCGCCCGACCCCTCCACTCTCTATTCCCAATTTCAGGGGGCCCTCCCTCTCTCTTTTCCTGTCACCTATCTCCCCTTCATCTTCCTGCCAACCTGGAATAACTAACTTCTGTATTTCTAGTCTCTCACAGAAGTCTCTTAAATCTTCAGGAAACCTCAGTCTTGCTGATATACTATTTTTCCAACCGATTAAACAGGCTGGAAATCTCCATCTGTATCGAACGTTATGCTTTTTCATTTGTTCTAGTAATGGCTTCAACATTCTTCTTCTTGTTAATGTCTCTGCTGCTAGATCTGCAAATATCTGTATATTTATTTCACCATATTTTATTATTGTCACAAGTGTAATAAAAGCGCCACACCCTTAATACTTTAAAGCAGCAATTCCACCTCAAAGAAACCAAATAAATTTCTTAGTGCTATAACTTAAATCAAGGAATATATATATCTATTATCAATTAATATCAAAAAATATCAAAATTATGTGCAAAACATAAGTAATTTAAATAATTAAATTTGTGAATATAAAAAAACAAAAATGTCCAATTCTGAATTTCTTCAAATGTCCAAACAAATCCTTTTCAAATTCAGGTGCTCTCAAAGAAATTGTGCCAAAATCCACCACCAAAAGTAAAGTTGGGTAACTCACCAGAGCTCCATGCTGATCAATCTCTAGATCAGCAAAAAACGCTTTTTGCTCTGGGAGCAGATGCAATGAATCAACTTCTCAGGTGTGATGATCAATAGCTACACATTCATCCATAAGGTAGGTATCCACCACTCAATATAATGGTTCCAGGAGCATTATATCACTCTCTCTTTTTATATCTCTCCACCGAGGTCATGTTTGGGAATGAAAGAGAAAAATCATGGTGCAGCCAGTTTTTTTATAAAAGTATCCAACAATTTAATAAAGATTTACACTCACAAAAAGGGTGTCTTCACACTCACTACAGCGCTCGTGACTTAATTTTCTCCACAAACGTCAGCATCCAGTAAGCCCAGGGCTTACTGGATGCTGACGTTTGTGGAGAAAATTAAGTCACGAGCGCTGTAGTGAGTGTACGGGGAACAGGAGACTGTTATACCATTTGCTGTTTTATGCTGTTATACTGGTGTCGGTGAAGACACCCTTTTTGTGAGTGTAAATCTTTATTAAATTGTTGGATACTTTTATAAAAAAACTGGCTGCACCATGATTTTTCTCTTTCATTCCCAAACATGACCTCGGTGGAGAGATATAAAAAGAGAGAGTGATATAATGCTCCTGGAACCATTATATTGAGTGGTGGATACCTACCTTATGGATGAATGTGTAGCTATTGATCATCACACCTGAGAAGTTGATTCATTGCATCTGCTCCTAGAGCAAAAAGCGTTTTTTGCTGATCTAGAGATTGATCAGCATGGAGCTCTGGTGAGTTACCCAACTTTACTTTTGGTGGTGGATTTTGGCACAATTTCTTTGAGAGCACCTGAATTTGAAAAGGATTTGTTTGGACATTTGAAGAAATTCAGAATTGGACATTTTTGTTTTTTTATATTCACAAATTTAATTATTTAAATTACTTATGTTTTGCACATAATTTTGATATTTTTTGATATTAATTGATAATAGATATATATATCTTTTGCACTAATGTTTCTACACTAAATTAGGAATAGTTTGTGGTTTTAGCGCATTCCTTGATTTAAGATATTTTATTATTGCTCTTCCTTTTATCTTCTTCCAGATCTTTTCTTTATCTTGATAGTAATGAAATTGTACAATTCAGGTTTCCCTTTCTTCCATCTTGCTGTTGTAATCTTCTGATTCTATGAGCTCCATCAATTTTAAAGGGCTCTAATGCAGATCTATCCATTACTATATCCAACATTTCTTTTATTGTTTCCATCAGATTTACTCCTTGGGGAGTCTCTGGGAGACCACGTATTCTTTAGCTGCATCTTCTGTCCCTATTTTCCTGATCTTCCATTTTGTATAGCAGATTTCTTTGCTCTTTTCTCATTTCCGTCATCTGTTTTTCTAATATCTGTATGGCCTGGGCATGTTTGTGTCTATTTTTCTTCTGTTTCTTCCACTCTAGAAAGTATCTGCCCCAAGTCATTATGAAGTTTCGCTATTTCTTGTTTTATAGATTTTTCTAGTCCTTTAAAAATTTCTGCTATTTCTATTTTAGTGGGCCACTGTGTGCTCCTTTCTTGTTCTCCTGTGCTCTCCCGAATCTCCATTTTTCCGTATCTCCATCTTCTGTGATTTGGCTAATATTAGCCATTCCTAGAGATATTCTAGAATACTGTCCCTTATTATTTTCAATTTTACCTCCTCCATTTATTCCTGATTGTCTCTCTGGTGTCCCTTTTACTTGTGGGGATATACATTTTTCAATTGTACTTGTTTGGGAGACTTTTGCCCCTCCCCTTTTGTCGATTTATTCTTCATATCCTTTTTCTTTTTCTCTTCTCTCTCCTCCTACACCCTCCTCCCCTCCCTGCTGAATCCCAAGGGATAAACACTTAAATGTTCATCTCTTCAAAGGAAAAGTCCTTTCTTATCTTCTCCCCTTCTATCAAAGTCAACAACTCCTTTAGCTTTTTTTTTTTTTTCCTTCCTTCTTAGTTTTTCCTCTTGCCACTTCTTACTTAATAATTTCTTTTTTACTGGGAACCTCCTACATGCACCTTTCCTCTAATTAACTATTGCACAGTTCCAGTTCATATTCCAATATATTTATGACAATACAGTTCATCTGCCATACTCACTCATCCTCTTGACTCCTTTTCCATCCTAAGCAGGTGAGGCAGCATCAATGTTCTTTCTCCTGGGGGATTGCAAATTTCAGTGTTTCCTCAGTAGGCACTTTCAGGGGGGGCTTCTCCCATGTTTCCCCGCAGAGTCTCAGTGTCTCCCACAGCCATCCAATGTCCCAGTACTCCTCTGCTCCGGGTCACATGACCTCCCAGCATCCTCCCGAATCCACTCCGGCTGCAAGGGATCTCCGCTCTCCTCCTCCAGATCAGCTCCGTCTGTCCCCGACTCCACACAACAGCAGAGCCCGCGGGACTCACACAGCTCCAGGGGGGCTTGTCCAGGTGAGCTATAGTAGGGGTTCCTGCAGGGATTCCTTGGGTATATTTCCATTCATACGGCAGGACCCTGGAGGTGTCTGGTGTTGGGAGATCTCACATTGATCTCCCGTTTGGCGTCATGTTCAGGCTCCTCCTCCTATTCGCTGACAGGTGTCCATATTTAATTAGTTTAAATTAAAATTTAATTAGTTTACTGGTTTTCATGAATTACCTGGGTTTCCTTTCTCTCCTTTTTTCCCTTGTCCTCTGACTTTAGGGAACCGCCTCTTCCTTTCTATTACTCCTCCTCTTACTCCTTCAGCTCCCTCTCTACCTTTTCTTCCCTTTATGAGAATATGGCATGAGGAGAAGCTCTGGGAAGTTTTCACAATGCCAATGGATCATCATCCAGGCACCATTTTTGCCTCTTTGGAAGATGCAAATAAAATGTGCTGCGATAAGGTAGGAATTCATGACATGATCTTTGTGTTCCTCCTAGAGCACACGCTGGATGGCTTAATAGATGAGGCCACTCACAAAACATTCACTGCAACTTCTCCCATATTTAGCACAAAGCACCTGTCCTTTGCCAACCCACATTAGCATATTCCCACCCCATCACTTTTTTTTTACACTTTCATAATTTTTATTTATTTATATTTTCCTTGTAGGCCCTCTCTTCCCAGGTCAAGCAAATATGGACAGGGACAGCAATTTAATTTATTTAAAATCTACAAAATCTACATGGCCATGAAAGTTATTCACATGTACACCATATATTCATGTATCCATCACTTCATTCCTTTGTTTCCCAATGTAAGATTTTATCTGTCTTGTTAGACTATCAATGTGAGGGACCGCTGAGCGGCACCACTAGCACTCCACTGGTCAGGCGTGCCCAGAGCGCGGAGTCTAAGCCCCAGGGTACTTGTTCACCAGAGCCCCTGATGGTGGGGATGGACTTGGAGTACCCCGGGACCAGGTCGCCACTACTGAGCACACCTGTCAGTGGTAGGGGTGTTCGCCAGGGGCTCCAACCAGGGAGAGCCATATGTGAGGAGGTCGGGTGACCCCGATGGGATGGATGGATGACTGAGCAAGTGCGAAGTCAGACGGGCCGAGTTGGTAACGTAGAGGACGGTATGGTACAAGGGAGCGGGCAGAGAATCGTCGGGTCACACTCCAGGTCAGCAACAGCAGGTCAGATCTAATGAGGGGCATTCAGAAAGAGAGGTCAGGCAAAGCAAGGGTCTGGGCAGGAGAAATCAGCAGGTCTAGAGCAATCCGGGTCAAATAACTTACTAGGCACAGGTTCAGATTCGCAGGATACAGGTAGGACCAGAAGGCACTGAAGGACAGCTCAGGGGCATTTAAATATCCTGCCCTGTGCTGCCATTGGTGCCCAGCGGGCGGCCGCGGCTTCTACTGCGCGTGCGCGAACTCGAACGCCGCGGCCGGCCCGGACCTAGTGCCCGTGTCCCTGCACAGGGCGGTGCACTGCGCCTGCGCCGGGACCATCGCGGCGGGGATCGAGGGAATCCCTTACATTGCCCCCCCTTACGGGCAACCTCCGGATGCCCACCCGATCTCTCCACCACGGGTGGTCACAAAGAAACCTCCGGACAAGTCTGGGTGCATGGACATTATGGGCTGGTTCCCAAGAATTGTCCTCAGGGCCAGAGCCCTTCCACTTGATAAGAAATTGGGTCTGGCCCCCCCTTCGTCGGCACTTCAGGATTGTTTCCACCTCAAATTCTTCTTCCTCTTCAACTGTTATGGCTTCCGGGGGCCTGGATTCTCGTTCCGAGAAGGCATCAGGGACTACCGACTTCAGCAGGGACACGTGGAAGACTGAGTGGATCTTGAGTGTCTCAGGGAGAGCAAGTTCATAGGCCACTTCATTGACCATCTGCTTAATGCAAAAAGGGCCTATAAATTTAGGTCCCAACTTTTTTGAAGGGCAGAGTATCTTCAAGTTAGATGTAGCCAGCCAAACCTTCTCTCCGGGCCGCAACACCAGATCTCCTCTTCGTTTCCTATTAAAAGCCCTTTTGTAATCTTCTTGGGCCTGACTGATGGCTTCCTGTAGTTTCTTATTGTTCGAATAGAAAAAAGTTAGTGCATCCTGTATTGCTGGAATTGGGCATTCTGGGACCAAATCCGGGAGGAAGACAGGGTGAAACCCATAGTTGGAGAAGAACGGGGACTGCCCTGTTGCTGAATGGCAAGCGTTGTTATACGCGAATTCCGCCAGAGGGAGAAGTGGCACCCAATCGTCCTGAGTAAAAGATGTGTAGCATCGCAAGTATTGCTCCAGGTTCTGATTGGTCCTTTCGGTCTGTCCATTGGTCTGAGGGTGAAATGCCGAAGAAAGGGATAGTTTGATATCCAGGGCTTTGCACAATGCCCTCCAAAATCTCGAGGTAAATTGAACGGTCCACGGTCCACGACCACGAGAATTGCTGTGTGGTCAAGTGAAGGTGGAAGCTCGACTATGCAATCCATAGAGATCTTCTGCCAAGGCCGTTCAGGGATGGGTAGTGGACGTAGCAGACCCCACGCCTTATTCCTTGAAGGCTTGTTCCGCTGGCAGATGACACAGGAGCCCACGTAGCTCTTACAATCCTTGGCCATGTCTGGCCACCAGAAGGAACGTCGGAGAAGTTCCAGGGTCTTGACCGGGCCAAAATGTCCTGCCATCGGGTGGTCGTGGCAATGTCCCAAGACTAGGGTTCGGGCTTCCTCCGGCACCACAATCCGGTCCTCCCTCCATAGGAGTCCCCCCTTGTTCTGGAGGGGCGCCCCATCAGAGGTAGACATGGCTGTGGATGCTCTCATTATCTCGGAGCGAAGGTTCGTCTGGAGGACCAAGAAGTTTCCTGCAGGCAGAATAGCGTCAGGTACTGGGATCTCCTTGGCGTCCTCATACATGCGCGACAATGCGTCTGGCTTCATGTTTTTGATCCCGGCCTGTATGTGATGTGGAAATGGAACCTCGAGAAAAACAATGCCCATCTCGCTTGTCGTGGGCGCAAACGTTTGGCGGTCCTCAGATATTCCAGGTTCTTGTGGTCTGTGAATATCAGGATGGGGTGTGAGGCACCTTCCAGCAAGTACCTCCATTCCTCTAATGCGGTCTTGATAGCCAGTAGTTCTCGATCGCCAATGTCGTAGTTCTTCTCCGCAGGGGTAAGTTTCCATGAGAAGAATGCTACTGGGTGAAGTAATTCCTTGGCGCCCTTTCGCTGGGAAAGCATGGAGCCAACCGCGTTCTCTGACGCATCTACTTTTAAGATGTAGGGCAGGGAGGTGTCAGGGTGACCCAGAATGGGTGCCGAGGTGAATAACTTCTTTATTGCTTCAAAAGCTTCCTGTGCCTCTGGCGTCCATCTGAATCGTGTCCCAAGCTTGGTTAACTGAGTGATGGGGGAGACCAGACCCGAGAAGTTCTTGATGAACTTCCGGTAGAAGTTTGCGAACCCGATAAATCGTTGGACGCTTTTCCTGTCCGTGGGTTCAGGCCAATCTAGGATCGCAGAGACTTTCTGAGGGTCCATTGCGACCCCCGCGGTGGAGATAATCAGGCCCAGAAATGTAATGCTAGACTGTTCAAAGCAACATTTCTCTGCTTTAGCGTATAACCCATGCTGCCGCAACCGCCCCAACACCTTTGTTACATGTACCCTGTGCTCCCCCAGGGAGGATGAGAAAATCAAAATGTCGTCTAAGTAGACGATGACAAAGATATCCAGGAAGTCCCTAAAGATGTCGCTTACAAAGTGCTGGAAGGTCGCCAGTGCATTGCACAACCCGAAAGGCATGACCAGGTATTCGAAACGGCCAAAACGGGTGCGGAAGGCCGTTTTCCACTCATCCCCCTCCCTTATGCGAACCAAGTTGTAGGCTCCCCTTAAGTCCAGCTTGGTAAACACTACTGCAGCCTTTAAGCTCTGGAATAATTCCGGTACCAGTGGTAATGGGTAACGATTCTTGATTGTGACCCTATTCAGTTCCCGATAGTCAATACATGGCCTCAAAGTCTTGTCCTTTTTTTCGACAAAAAAGATCCCTGCACCTGCTGGAGAAGTGGAGGGACGGATGAATCCCTTCCGGAGGCTGTCCTCAATATAGTCCTTCAGGGCCCCTAATTCCAGCTCAGAAAGGGGAAAAATTTGCCCAAAGGGAATTTCTGAACCAGGTAACAGGTCAATAGGACAGTCATACGGGCGGTGGGGGGGTAGAGTATCTGCTCCCCGTTCACTGAACACATCAAGAAACTCATGATAGGCTGCAGGAATCACTTGTTTTAGGCTGGCATCCCCTTTTTTAGGCTGGACCTGGGGGACCTCCGGGCCCGAAGTTTGGCACAGTTCCTGACAGTATGGGGAAGGGAACGAGACAACCCCAGTTTCCCAGTCAATTTGGGGGTTATGGGCCCGCAACCATAGGAGCCCCAGAATGACTGGGAAAAGGGGTGATGCAATAGCATCCAGGCGGAGGAGCTCCCGGTGTTGGCCGGCAATGGAAGTAACAATGGAAGGGGTCTCCTGGTTAACCACCCCTGATTTTATCCGGGAACCATCAGCCAAAAAGATGTGAAACCCTTTCTCCTTTGGATGGAGGGGGATACCCTGCCGGTGAGCAAAATTTATATCCACAAAACAGCTGCATGCCCCCAAATCAACTATGGCCGTCACCTCCACGGTCCTTTCTGAAAGCTGAAAGGAGAGGGGCACAACTAAGTATTGGGACGGATTCATATTGCCAATAGATAAAGAAGATGAGGTGAACTTACTCAGTTTCTGCGGGCAGGAACGTGCCATGTGACCAGCTTCACCGCAGTAGAGACACAGGTTCTGGGAGCGTCTACGCTGGCGTTCGTCTAGCGGTAGCTTAGGCCGTGGCAGGCCTAGCTTCATGGGTTCGGGAGCATCCTCTAATGTCTCGGGCACCTCCACCCGGGCGAGCTCGTCTTTCAGAGCCTCTGATAGGCCCATACGGAACTGGTGCAAGAGCGCAAACTCGTTCCAGCGAGTGCCCCCCATCCAATGCCTAAAGTCAGAGGTGTATTCCTCAGCCGCTCGCCGACCTTGTCGGAGTGCGTATAATGTGGCCTCGGCCGAGGCTGCCAGTTGTGGATCATCGTATAAGATGGCCATAGCATTAAAAAAGTTGTCAACTGAAACCAGATGGGGATCATTATTTCTTCTTAGTCGGTGGGCCCAGTCTTGGGGTTCCCCCTGCAACAGGGAGATAACAAACCCCACTTTCACTGATTCCATCAGAAAAGTCCATCAGTTCAAAATAGAGCAGGCAGGAGTCACGGAATGACCGGAAGCGTGTGCAATCCCCGTGGAAGCGCTCGGGTAAGGGTACTCGGGGTTCCGCCATAGGGAGTGATGCGGAAGGCCCGGGAGCCGGCTCATGGGCTGCTGCGACCGGGGGTGCAGGAGCCGGGGCCTGTGAAACAGGAGCAGATATGGTGCAGGCCTGGAACCGATTCTCAATCTGCAAACATCTGTCCTGTAACACGTTTACTGCTTGCGTCAGGGTAGCATCGAGGAGGGTCCTCCTCGAGGCTCAGTCATGGCCTTCTGGTACTGTGAGGGACCGCCGAGCGGCACCACTAGCACTCCACTGGTCAGGCGTGCCCAGAGCATGGAGTCTAAGCCCCAGGGTACTTGTTCACCAGAGCCCCTGATGGTGGGGATGGACTTGGAGTACCCAGGGACCAGGTCGCCACTACTGAGCACACCTGTCAGTGGTAGGGATGTTCGCCAGGGGCTCCAACCAGGGAGAGCCATATGTGAGGAGGTCGGGTGACCCTGATGGGATGGATGGATGGCTGAGCAAGTGCGAAGTCAGACGGGCCGAGTTGGTAACGTAGAGGATGGTATGGTAGAAGGGAGCGGGCAGAGAATCGTCGGGTCACACGCCAGGTCAGCAACAGCAGGTCAGATCTAATGAGGGGCATTCAGAAAGAGAGGTCAGGCAAAGCAAGGGTCTGGGCAGGAGAAATCAGCAGGTCAAGAGCAATCCGGGTCAAATAACTTACTAGGCACAGGTTCAGATTCGCAGGATACAGGTAGGACCAGAAGGCACTGAATGACAGCTCAGGGGCATTTAAATATCCCGCCCTGCGCTGCCATTGGTGCCCAGCGGGCGGCCGCGGCTTCTACTGCACATGCGCGAACTCGAACGCCGCGGCCGGGCCGGACCTAGTGCCCGTGTCCCTGCACAGGGCGGTGCACTACGCCTGCGCCGGGACCATCGCGGCGGGGATCGAGGGGATCCCTGACAATCAACCTGTATAACTTTTTTTCTAACTTGTGGATGAAACAGCTAATTTTCACTGATGTTTGTGAATCCTTACTCGGTGATGATTCTTTCCTCAAGTCTATTGAACAGGAAGTTGTAAAATCCTTTCAAAATATTAATTCATAAGATATGCTACCAGTTGTGCATCTCATAAAACTATTTTTGATAAAATAATAAGATGCCAATGCCGCAATTAAAGGTAACAAAAAAATTCCACTGGAAGCACATCAGGTGACTCCCGAAGAGAATTCCAGGTGGGGAAGGACCGAGCAGTCAAAAAGTCTCGCACCTGCAAAAAACCATTGGCCACCCACCAAGAAAACGCCCTTGGTTGATCTAAACCAGGTGGGAAGAGAGGGTTGTTAGTAAATAGGAGCAAAGGCAGGAAAGGTGACATCCGGCCAATGGAGTAACGTACCGAGTCCCACACTTGTAAGCCATGGAGCAAAATCGGACTCAGTGCCCTAGGGCGCTGGGCAGGTGGAAGCCATAGAAGCATCAATGTTGCAATAGATGCACATTTAGGTAGTTCCAGCAGGACCCAGAGAGGAATGTCTGAGGAAGCGTACAACATCTGGGCAATCTGGCTCGCCTGATAATACTTAGTTACATTAGGCACCCTAAGACCACCCAGGAGTCTATGAACAAAAAGTGTATTTCTAGAGACTCTGGGGCACTTATTGGCCCAGATAAAACGTATAATCTTTGCCTGAATCAACCTAAGAAAATGAGGAGGAACCCGCACGAAAATAGTATAACAATTTCGGCAAGATGGTCATTTTCACTGAATTAATGTCCTATCCAAGACAGGTGCAGAAATTGCCAAGGATGCATAAGAGAGGACACAGAGCGAAGTAATGGATAATAATTTGCAGCAAACAATGAGTCATAGGCAGGGGTCAAGCAAATGCCTAGGTATTCAAGAGGAAGCCCATTTGTAAGGAAAGTGGGACTGTAGGAGCGAAACCAAATCTGAGGCCAAAGTAATATTTAGAGCGACGGTCTTATCCAAATTAATACGGAGACGCGAAATCAAAGAGAAGCACTCAAGAACCTGTTGCAAATTTGGAAGCGTCGTCAGGGGATTAGTGAGAGTCAAGAGGGCATCGTCCGCAAATAGGTTCAACTTGAACTCCTGTTCCGCATATGGAACCCTCAATACATTACAATCGGTCTGAAGCACTAAAGCCAGCTGCTCAAGCGCCAGGACAAAGAGCACAGGGGACAGGGGGCAGCCCTGTCTCGCCCCTTGCCAAATAGGAAAGGGATCTGAGAAATACCCAGGGTATTTATCGGAAGCCGAAGGGGAAGAATACAAGGCTTGAATCCTAGAAAGAATAGAATCCCCAAAACCCCAATGAGACAGCACAAACCACAGATATTTCCAGGATAGAGAATCAAAGGCTTTATATATATCTAAGAACAGTAAGAATCCCGGAATGTTCCACTGTTGTAGAAAATGTATCAGATGGACCACTTTACGAATGTTATCACTCGCCTGCCTCCCAAGGACAAAGCCTACTTGGTCCCTGTGGACCAGACTATGCAAATATTTATTGATCCGAAGACTAAGAATCTTGCCCAATATCTTTAAGTCTTCATTAAGAAGAGAAATGGGCCGGAAGGCTTGCGGTTCCTGAACATAATCGGTCGTTATAAGAATCATGGAGATATGAGCTCTAAATGCGTCCAGAGAGGGCAAAGAGCCCTGTCGTAACTCATTAAAATAGTCGGCAAAGAAGGGTGCTAACAGGGTTGCAAATTTCTTATAATAAAGACCAGAGAAGCCATCGGGACCTGGGGCCGCAGTGGACCGTAGAGATTTGATAACTTGGAGCACTTCCGATACGGTGACACCGGCGTTGAGGGCCATCTGCGCTGCCTCGAATAATACAGGAAGTCAAAGATCTTGGAAGAATGCCTCTGCCTGAGCCACAGGGAAGGGATCTAGTTTAGCGTAAAGGCGTGAAAGGAAGGCTGTGAAATGGGAGACAATCTGCTGGGGATTAGAAGTACAGCCACCCTCGGGAAGTCGCAATCGGATCAATTTATGGAGTTTCCCCACAGAATTGAGTTTCCTGGCCAGCATCGGACCCGGCTTATTATCACAGGAATAAAATTTGTGTTTGGCCCAACGCAGGGCCTGTTCCACCTCTGAAGAGGCAAGTAGGTCCAACTCTGCCACCAGAGTGTCCCGTGCGTGTTTATGGGCCGCAGATGGAAATGACTTCCAACGAGCATCCACAGAGGCCAGTAGAGAATGAAGCTCCAAAAGTCGGTGCTCCCGCTTCCAAACCGCCACCAGCTTTATAACATGACCCTGCACCGTGGCTTTATGCACTTCCCTGACCAAGGGAAGCTGCTGGACCTGCATGAATATATGGTCAATTCTACAAAAACTGTCATGAGGATTGGAATAGAATGTAAAGTCGTGTCAGTTGGGTGAAGTTCCCTCCAGACATCCGCCAGCCCCGCCATCTGCAAGAGAGCGTGCATACGTTCCTCTAGCACTAAGGGGCCGCCCCCTGGGCATATCGCCTATCCAATGTGGAATCCAACGTAACATGTGAATCTCCCAACTGAAGAAGAAGACCCTTGGAGTGTCGGGAAACAATAGTGCAAAGATGAGAAAAGAATTTATGCTGAAAGCAATTGGGCGCGTAGTAAGAGACAAAAGTAACCTCCTGGTTCCAGAGGGAGCCCTGCAGAAGCAAATAGCTGCATGTGGGGTCCGCTATATTCCGAGCACAAACAAAGAAAGATTACGTTTGAAAGCTATCAGTACACCCCGGCGTTTGTTAAGACCGAGGCCGTGTAAAAGGTGGGATAATGAGACGAAAGATACCGTGGAGCGAAGGACTAAGAAAACCTTGTCTCCTGTAAACATACCACATCACTTTGTTGCGATTTGAGGTGATGAAAAACTTTAGCCTGCTTCTGAGGCGAATTGAAGCCTTGAACATTTCGTGAGTGTACTTTCAGAAGGGGTGAGGCCATGGCGGCATCAGCACAGCACGCTCAACAGAAAAAGCATGTCAGCCAACAATTTCCACTCCCAATGGCGAACGGATCATGGCGTCCCAAAACCCTGCATAAAACAAAAACAGAAAAACCAGAGAAGAAAAGAAAACCAGAAAAGAAAAAAAGAAAATGACACGAGAAGTATGTACAACGTAACGCCAATGGTGACGTGCATCCTCCTACACTTGAAGGATACCAGTTGGGGGTGGGTCTACCTCCGGACACATGGCTGAAAATGAAAACATCAAAAACATAAGCCCTCAGGGGACAAAAAGGCAATAAACACAATATAACGGGGTACCAAAGTAATAAAAATATGAGTCCCAGAAGTGAGTACATCCGCGGCAACCTATCCATAGAAACCCAGCTAAACTTGGGGGCCAATCCCCTCCAGGAGGACGACTGCAGGCCGCTGTGGTACCCCACAACACAGCCCAAGTGGTCCCCCACCAACCTCCCTGTAGGACCGACACCCAACCTGGGCCTACCAGGCCAACCTCCCACCCCAGAGCCCGAGGGAACTATCACCCCATTCCACCAACGGGAACCCGAGCAATGTCACCTGGACCCATGGTAGACTGCAACAGCAAAAAGTCATAATCCTTAAGTCTAGAAGGAGACCCCCCCACTCAGGGATGGAACCCAAGGTAACAGGCTAGATCAGGCCCAACCTGAAATGCTAACAAACTGGGAAAGACCTAAGGGCCAAACTCACGGTCCCGTCAGGAAAGTCCAACGGTGAAACACAACGTGGGAGGTCCAAGATACATCTTCAGCCCGGAAAAGAGCAGGACGGACTTGACTGTAGAGGTGTCTGAGAGAGGGCCCTCTTCCTTTTGGACGACCGCTCCTATAGGCGGCCCAGAGGAAGCAGCCTCTCCGGGGATCCAAATGAATGAGCTGGGCTCTGAGTAGCAGCTTCCGGCGAAAGAAGGTGTAAAGATTCCAGGAGAGAGTGGGCCACCTCCGGCATGGCAACAGAGTGGCTGCGGCCCTGGTAGTTGAAGGTGAGGCAGAACGGAAAGCCCCAGGCATATTTAATTCTACGGTTCACCAGGACCGAAGTGAAGGGCTTCAACTGGCGGCGCTTCTGAAGAGTGGTCAGGGAGAGGTTCGCGAAGAATTGGTAGCGATGCCCCTGGAATCTGAGGTCTGAGTTGTTTCTGGCCACCAAGAGAATAGCTTCCTTAGTTCGATAGTAAGTGAACTTGATGATAATGTCCCTCGGGGGCCCAATCCAGTCGTCTGTGGCCCAATGCAGTGTATACGGTCAAATTTGAGCCGGTCAATGGGAATGGCGGGTGTCAGCTCCTGAAACATAGCAGTAGCGGTGGAGGTAAGATCTGTGACCATTTCTGGGATACCCCTTAATTGCAAATTGCCACAGCGGGAACGGTTTTCAAAATCCTCGTCCGCCAATTCTTGCTTGAGGTCACACAAATCCTGTTTGTGACTTTTAATGACCATGGCCACAGAGTCCATTTTATCTTCGAGATCGTTCGTCCGATTGCCCAACTCCCAAATTTCTCGCAACAGACGGACGGCCAGCTTGGAGGTAGCGGAGAACAATTCCAACTGCAGCATGGACTTGAAGCGGCGCAGGAGCTCAGCATCCCTCGGAGCTGGAATGGGAGACTGCAGGGATGCCTCTGATGCCAGGTCGTCATTACCTCTGGGATCTGATTCACCCGCGGGTAGTGGCGGCGGGGGATCTGAAATCGAGGCCGGGGCTTCAGCTGTGGACTTTGGCAGAACACGCAAATTCACGGCTAGGGCCTTGAATGCTTCCGGTGGTGGACCCGAAATCGAGGTCGCGGCTTCAGATGCGGCCTCCGGAGGGTAGGCAGCAAATTCCGGCACGACCCACTGGGTGCTGGAGGAGCGGGCGGCCACTGATTTCTTGCTCATCGGGGCACTGGGGGACAGGGGGCTAGGAGGGGATGGAGGGAAGGCAGATGACACCCTGCCCCCCCCTCCCCCCCGAGGGCTAGAAATCGGCCAATGTGTCCAGTGGCCAAGGAGCAGGTCTACAATGCGGCCATCCTGAATGCTGCACACGAACACCCCCCCAAAGTTTTTTGTTTTTTAACCTAAGAAATAAAATGGAAAAACTTCTAGCCTGAAAACTGAATTCTAGACCTAATATTTCCTAAATTGCTTCATTCTAACAGAATTTTAATACAAAAATCCCAATTGATTACTGAACAATTTTAAAAACATGAATACATCACTTTACTCAAAACCAGAAAATGCTCCCACAAAATTGAAAAAATGGTTTGCACAGTTTAAATATACCAGTCTTTCCTTTTTCTCATAAATCAACAGTTAATAGTCCATTTTCAATTGAACAATTCAAATTAGTTATAAAACAATTTAACTTTTCCAATGGATTCTCTGGCATATATACAGTTGCAAGAAAAAGTATGTGAACCCCTTGGGATTACGTGGAGTTTTGCATGAATTGGGCATAAAATGTGCTCTGAACATCATCTAAGTCACAACAATAGAAGAACACAGTCTGCTGAACATAATACTACATACTAAACAAACATTAGATGTTGCACATAACATGTAAACATTCACAGTGCAGGGAGGAAAAAGTATGTGAACCTTTGGACTTAAGAACTGGTTGACCCTCCTTTGGCAGCAATAACCTCAACCAAACGTTTCCTGTAGTTGCAGATCAGACCTGCACAATGATCTGGAGTAATTTTGGACCACTCCTCTTCACAAAACTGTTTCAGTGTACAATATTCTTGGGATGTCTGGTGTGAATCGCTCTCTTAAGGTCATGCCACAGCATTTCAATCGGGTTGAGGTCAGGACTCTGACTGGGCCACTCCAGAAGGCGTATTCTGTGCTGTTGCAGCCATTGTTTTGTTGAATTACTTGTATGCTTTGGGTCATTGTCCTGTTGCATCACCCATCCTCTGCGGAGCTTCAGTTGGCGGACAGAAGGTCGTACGTTTTCCCGCAAAATGTCTTGATAAGTTCTGGAATTCATTTTCCCATCAATGACAACAATCCGTCCAGGCCCTGAGGCAGCAAAGCAGCCCCAAACCATGATGCTCCCTCCGCCATGTTTTACAGTGGGGATGAAGTTTTGATGCGCTGTGCTCTTGCAGTTATTTTTACAGGATGACCACGCCTAGGGAGAGTAGCAACAGTCCTAAACTTTCTCCCTTTGTGGACAGTCTGTCTTTCTGTGGACACATGAACATCAAGGGTTTTGGAGATACTTTTGTAACCCTTTCCAGCTTCATGTAAGTCAACAATTCTTGATTGTAGGTCTTCTGAGAGCTCTTTTCTGCGAGGCATGGTTCACATCAGACAGTGCTTCTTGAAACCAGTAAACCCAAAACAGGTGTGTGTTTTTTAAGGGCAGGACAGCTGTCAGCAACACATCCAATATCATCACACTGATCGGAGTCAATGTTGGCTCACTCCTGGCTCCAATTAGCTCTGGGAGAAGTCATTAAGCTAGGGCCTCACATACTTTTGCCTCCCTGCAATGTGAATGTTTACATGTTATGTGCAATTAAACCATGGCAACATCAAATGTTTGTATAGTATTATGTTCAGCAGACTGTGTTCTTGTATTGTTGTGACTTAGATGACGTTCAGAGCACATTTTATGCCCAATTCATGCAAAACTCCACGTAATCTCAAGGGGTTCACATACTTTTTCTTGCAAATATATATATATATATATTTATATATATATAAGAATTTGCAGATATTCTAGCTCTACATCTCTGATTATTTCATTAGCAATTGGAATTTTATTCATCCAGCAGATAATTTGTGTTATATACCCATTTTCCCAAAGGAAAAAAAAAACTGTTGAAAACATTAGTACTCCTCTCAAGAAGAGTTATGCTAAAATCATGAAGCCTTGATGGGTAGAAGTCAATTTGTAGGTGTGGGCACTCCTAGGAAGGATGTATTTACATGCAGACTGCCATAGGCAATTTTCACATAAGATGCTAAGTCTCCATGATAGAAAAAAACTATAAGACAATGAATCAGAAGGGTGAGAGAGGTTCTGGGGAGGACATTCTCCACCATGCAAATAGGGTGGGCTGTAGCCACTGGAATGTATCAAATATAAATTCTCTCATTTCTATGAAGAATGCTGGGCACAGGTACAAGAGACGGTATAGCAAACCCTAGTGCCTATTATACTTGTCCTTGCTCTGTCTCACACAGAAATGTAGATTAATTTGCTGATATATTCAGACGGACAATCTTACCTGCAACTCCATTGTTTCCTTTTTCTCCTGGATTACCCTTTGGTCCTGCTTTCCCTGGAGGACCTGGGATTCCTCTTTCACCTAGAATTCCAGGCTCTCCACGCACACCTCAAGAAAACATGTAACAATAATATTGACAGTTTGCAATCTGTATGCTCTAGCAATAAATGAAATATATCATGTTTTAAGTATATCTAAAGCCAAACCTTTATTTTTTAGTTTTGGATAAAGTGGAGAGGGATTAGAACGATTGCCCGTTTTTATTCCTGTGCCCCGTTAGGGAGATTCATCCTCTCTATTTGTCCTGGTTACCATTATCATTGAAAGTGAAAGTGGGGAAATCTTCCAATTGTGACCTGGGGGTCCCAAAGGAATTCCCTTAATTTGCATGGATTTCCTCTCGCCTCCTGTTCTGTCTATGGACATGGAGTTAGGGGAAATCTTTGCAATAGAAGACAGATGGTAAAAAAAAAAACTGACAGGGGTCAAAGGAACACCTTCCCTTGTTCTATTCAATATGAAAAAAAGTTTTTCCTATAGTTCTACTTTAATCTTAATACATTAATACAAAATTAAACATCTCCATTATAAAGTAATGGCCACTGATATAAGGTTTCTGCCCCCATTTGTTTACAGGAGTGTGGTCAACTTTTTTGATTAAGGGGCCCTCAAGTGTTACATCATTAAGGGATGCACATAACAAAATAAACGGGAAGGACAGCACAGAAAAAAGTATAAAAGTATGTACAAAATTGGAAGACCATTTAAGAATGATGAAAACTAAACAAAAGTACATTTTAATTTTTGTCAATTGACAAAAACTGACAAAAAACAATTTGAATTTTCATCAACAAAATTAAAATGTAAGGGAGGGACGTTTCTTGTAATGAACATTTTACTTATAAAGATGTTATATAACAGGTAAATCTGTGTAGTTTGTTCAAATGAATACCATTAATAATAAAATGTTATTAAATTTTTACTCCAGGAGTATATAATGAGTTTATAATTTCTAGAAAAATGCTTAAAAAATGCATTACAATTTACCTAAACCCATTATATTTCAGTAGACTAAAATGTACTGGGGATTTTAGTCGGCTAAAATATAACTAAAACTAAAATAATTCAGATGACTAAAGTATGACTAAAACTATAATGGCATTTTAGTCAAAAGTCTATGACGTAAGCTAAACAAATTTTGAAGTCAAAATAAACACTGATGTCTAGCTGGGAGTAGAGGTTGTCAGAAATATTCTACAATATAAGACTCTTGAGTCCTAGGGCTAAAAGCAATATTGAAATGCACAGCACTGAATATTATCAGTAAGGTCCATAAAGGCATTGTTCTCAGTCAGCTGGAAACTATGTATTATCTTGGCAAAATACGTTCATATATTTTTCCAGTGCAGTCATTTTAAAAAGTGGAATGATTTATCCTGTCTCTTTCTGTACAATGTACCTGTAAAAACGGACACATTTGTATTAAGCATTTCATTTCCCGACAGCCTGATAAATGATAATGTAACACTACTGCATGGAAATAACTAATACAGGTATCAATTACAGGTATTTCAAAAAAAAGTTGACAATAAAGACAAAGTAAAAAATAATAAAACTCACCTGGGTCGCCCTTTGGGCCACTAGCCCCATCTCTTCCATCTCTACCATTTAAGCCTGGACACATGGCTGGTATTTCTGAATTACCCAGGGAAAAAACCACAGCCATAACAACTAGGATGCATACATATTTTGTAAGGGGATTCATAGTTCAGCCTTTCAGCCTGTGAGAAAATAAGAGATTGATTCCCCTTATGTATTACGCATATTTATTGTTCAATGCTATAGTCATGAAATGGATGACTAAGCTAACGTGATAAAATAATACTTGCCTAATTATTGTAGTAATTCGGTTTTCCTTAGTGTCTGAATCTCCTTCCAACCAAACTGATATCACAAATAACCAGCTCTACGGCGTCTGGTCATTTTATTTGCAAGGATATCGATTATTTTGGATAGCTTGGAACTTTGTACCTGGTGAAAGAGGTCAGTGCCTATATCTTTGGAATGTGTTTCCTAGTTTACTAAAAGGTTTACTACTACTGCAGATAAAATATGTTAAAAAATGAGGTGTTGGTGATCATATAGACTCCCCCATAACAGTATTAGAAGAATAGGAGTCCTTGTGTAATACCCCCTTTTGCTAGGAAACTAATATATATATATATATATATATATATATATATATATATATATATACTTAATTTTGTTACAGTGAAATATTATTCAAGAATAGTTCAGTAAACCTTAATAGTTCTGGTAATTCTGCCTATCCGAAGCTAAGAAGGTAATTATATATCATTTTTAACAAATTCACAATCCCTTACACTTGTATCTTGAAATGTTCACAGCCATAACTCCACATCCAAAATATAATTGATTTTTGATTACATGAAACAATATAAACTGCACATACCGGTAATTTAAGTACATAGACCTTAAACAGTCAAATATTCTGTATCTTAGTTGCTTTAAAAGGTTCTTCAGTCTTAAAGAGAGAAATCCTTGGGTATACATCTAAATAGGGTTAAAACACACCTACTTGATTGTAGGATCCTCATACCTACAATCCAGATTATTAGATATACCATATCAAATCTTGATATTCCTCCCCTTTCAATAGTGTACACACTATGGGGGAGTATTCATCACAGAGAAAGCTAAAACTGCTGTTGAAAAAACATATATAGGAAACTCTGAACCAAAACTATTAAATACAGCCCTTATGCACATCTTGAGGGAACTCATAAGAAAACAACTGCAAGAAATGTTTTCAAACTTGGAGACAGAAATTGGTGTCTCCTGGTCTACTTAGCAAGGCCTGAGTATACCCCCATGGCTATAGCTAGACTACATATTGAACTAGATAATGCTGTTCACACAAATGATGAAATAATCAAAAAATAGCTACTTATTCCAAATACTAATTCCTCACAAAAAGGCCTTCTAAAGACACCACTCACAGTTGAAAACATTAACAGAGCTATTATGTCCATAGGTCAATCAAAATGGATGGATTATGAATGATATCAGAGCACTATTAGCTATACCATTCAGCAACCAGCAATATATTATTATTTAGGGTGCTTAAACCTCTCCATAGTGTATCTGTAATATGTAATATGACCTAATTCTTGTTCCCAGTTCTGTTTACATGGAGCTGGATGAAATTTAGATAAAGGTTGCTCACAAAGCTCTGAAATGAGGCCCTTTGAATCACAGATTCCAACAATTTTATCAAATTATAGAGTATCTACAACTGAGACGTTGAGGGAGCCGTTTTGAGGCATGTCTGATTTGCAGATATTGATAGATCTTTTGTCTGAAGAAATCTCTAATTGCAACTGCTGAAATGATTTGAAAAATTGATTTTCACATACTGTAGATGGGAAATTGTCAGATGCCACTTCTGGCCCAAGCCTGAAGCCCCTGAAACTTCCTAAATTCAGGAATTAAATCATTAGACCATATAGAAGTAAACCTGGTATAACAAATAATACCAAGTAACTCCATCACAGATGCCCAGACATGTCCTATCAAACAAACAGTAGGGAGCTGTGATGGAGATTTGAGATATGCTGAAGACTCCAAGGTGTGTAGTGGACATACCCCTTTAAACAGCTTCTTAATCAATTTGTAAGAGATTTTTTGTGGAGGAGCAGCTTTCCCAACCATTCAAATGTTAGAGTTGTGTTTCCAAAAAGTACAACCATGGATTTGATACTGCCAGGCCTCCAATATCCCTGAGGTATTGAAAACATTTTAGTCTAATCCTAGGTGGTTTCTTCTTCCAAATAAAATCTCTAAAGATACCAGACACAATTTTAGGGGAATCAAACAAGGGGAGTTATGCAATATACATATATATTAGCTGAGGCATCCAAATCATCTTAATCATATTGTTATGTCCCACCATAGGGATTGGTAACTTACACCAGGACATAAGCTGTGACCTGAAACATGAAATCAATTGAACCAGGTTAAGGGTAATATAATCAACTATTTTAGGAGAGATCGTAATACCTAGATATTTAAACTGAGAAACAACCTTAATATGGGCAAATAGACATGTTAAGGTTACTGGAAGGAATCTAGAAGGAGAAGAGTAGACTTCTCCCAATTAATTTTTGATACTGAATAATCTCCATATGGTAATGAGGGACTTAGCCTCTTGGAATGAGGATTGTGTATTGTTTGGGAATTCAGAACAAATGAAACATGCAGTAAAAGCTGTGATGCCAGAAGATGCGAAGCATCTTTACAAATTTCTATGCAAAGACATGTTCGGAAAGTGCAGAGCAATATGTTACTGCAGAATCAAACTGCACAAGAGAACAACCAGCAGAGGAGTCCCCTTCAACAAGTCACTCAAATTGCTGGAAGAAGGAAGTTTAAGCAAGCTTGGTGCAAGGAATTTGACCATAACACAGGTGTAGCCATATGTGAGATTTGTGCCTCCTTTCCTGACATTGCTGACCACAAATCAAAGATTGTGAAAGGGTTTTCAGGACCATTTAAACTGGAAACCTTTAGAAAACACATGGAAAGTCTATACAGCACATAAAATGTGTAAAGTCCAAACATGCCTCGTTGGCTCCAGAAGCTACGCCACTGGCTGCATGTGTTAAGAAATCGGATCGAGGGATGTTCAACCACATGAAAGTTCTATTTAATGTGGCCTATTATATTGCAAAAAACAGCAAGTTATATACAGACTTTGAAGGTTTGTTAGAGTTGAAGGGAAAACTAGGGGTTTCTTAGAGAGAGGAGTATGCAAGAGATGCGAGGATTTCATCTTACATATTGCAACTGTAATCCGGAAAGAACTCATCTGCAAGCTAAAAGAGGCAAAATATATTAGTTTGATGCTAGTTGGATAGACTAACAAAGGAGGAGTAGAAGAGTTAATATTCAATGTCCGATACGTCAAGAACAATAGGATCAAAGTATTTCTATCAGTCCTACCTCTTGCAATGGCTACTGTAGATGGGGTACTTAGATCCATTACTAAAGAACTGAAGACACATAGTCTTTTAGACTAGCTTTCTTAAAGCCAGCTGATTGAAATTGGTAAAGATGGTGCTGAAAGCATGATTGGAGCTGAAAATGGACTGGTACAGAAATCTCAGTCATGTAATTGGCATTCACTGTGTTGCATATAGATTACATTTAAGTGCATTTATCTCTGTGAAAGAGGGAAAATGCATTGGTGACCTCAACTCTGCTTTGACCAACCAGAAAATTGTCTCCTCTGGGACTTTAATGCAGTCATGACACCATAAATTACTTATAAAAGAAACAGTAAAACCAATTGATGTATCTTTTGCATATTTATTTCCAGTCTGTACCTTTATACAATATTAAGTAAAAGATAAACAGGCCCTATTCTACAATAAATGACTGTGATTATTTTTATCCCCAACATGTTTTCAATTACATATGATATTATCTTCATCAGGGGGAGCTTATACAAAAGGTACATATATTGCCAGAAAATAAGCAAGGTCATTAGAAAGTTGGCCTGGGGACCTCCATGGACCCCACAGATCGACACCCAACCCCCAGAGAGCAAAAAAGAGCCACCCTAGGTAAGGTGGATGGGGCCTTTTCTGCAATACCTATGTAGTAAAGTTGCTGATGACAATGAGTGCAGGAGAGGGAAGGAAGTATTCAATCCTGGAAAAAGCTCATGCTGGATTGATTGATTTAGATGTAATAGATATATAATGATGAGAGTATTGCTACACAGCGTGGATCTAACAACTCTTGCTGTACCGATCCTTCAACCTCAGTAGCTTCTTGGGAAGAGACCCAGTAGACGTTCCTGTTGGAGCAGCTGGACCTTAAAAGACTTCTCCTTATCTCAACAGAGACTTCTCCATCAGCTATTAGACAAGCACTTATTGGTGTTTGACACCAGCCCTGAGGACTACTGGTCATGAGTTACGAAGTCATTGACCACCCTATTCATATGGGGGAAACCCCGCCTATCCGGGAGTGGTACCATCACATCCCCCCCCCCATATTGCGCCAGGAGGTCAAGGAATTATTTTGCAATATGTTGCAAAGTGGGGTTATCCAGGAAAGCTGCAGTCCATGTTGGATTTTGCACATACTGAAAATAGACAGAATGTCAAGGTCCTACCTTTTTACCAGAGGTTATGTTACTCCATGTGCTGGCATCCATCTTGGATTTCTGTAGAGCATGGTGGGAATCTTTTATGCCTTCAGGTCTCTGAGGTCCATCCCCCAGAGGGGTGTGGCTGATGACATATAAGCCTGTGTTCTGCACATGCTCTTTGCACTTGTGTCTTTGTGTTGCTGTTACTCTGTTCTGACTCTCGTAACTCTCCTGGAATCTGACTCGGCTTGTGACCTGACCATTCTTTGTGTTCTCCTTTGATCTGACCCTCCGTTGCTGAACCCGGCTTGTGACCTGTGATTCTCGTCTGCTGTCCTGTACCATTTTTGTCTCGTTGTTGTTGACCCGGCCTGTCTGACTACTCTATTGTCTTTACCACTAGCTACACGCTATTGGCGGCGGCCATTACTGCAGCTGGGGTGCCTCGGGGGCCGCGACCTGGTTCCTGGCTGCGTCAAGTCCATCCCCACCATCAGGGGCCCTGGTGAAGGGCAGCCTGGGACTTAGACTCCGCGCCCTGAGGGACTTCGGTCTGTGGGTGGTGGTTGTCGTCAGCCTGTGCGTTACATTGATATTAGGCCTGCCTGTCCGTTTCCCAGCTCCTGCCCTGACATTACACAAGTGCCGCCCACCACCTCGGCTGCTGCGTCATTGGCGGCACCCAGAGGTATGACTGGTTCTGCCCCTCTTCCACAGTGCTTTGGGGGTGAGCCGAGTCAGTGTCGTGGGTTCCTCAACCAGGTGGGCATTTATTTTGAGCTAATACCCTACGCCTTTCCATCTGAGAGGTCAAAGGTAGGGTTCCTAATATTGCTGCTCTCAGACAAGGCCTTGGCCTGGGCAAATCCCTTATGGGAGAGGAACGACCCAATGATTCAAAATTTTTCCAGTTTTCTCGATGCCTTCCGTAGGGTATTCGACGTACCAGCTCGTTCCGCCTCGGCGGCCAAGCTGCTCATGACCATGCATCAGGGTTCACAGACCGTGGCCGAGTACGCCATAGAGTTTCGTACCCTGGCGGCAGAGGTGGGTTGGAACAATGAGGCTCTGGTGGCTGCGTTTTCCCATGGTCTTTCTGACGCATTGAAGGACGAGATTGCAGCTAAGGAACTGCCTGTGGAGTTGGAGGAGCTCATCTCTTTCCTGATCCTGATTGACACCAGGCTCAGGGAAAGGCCTTCACTCAAGGAACGCCTGCGGAGGCCTTCCAATCGACTGGCACCTGCGTTTTCTGTCCCTCCCGTTCCTCCCTCTCCTCCCACACCTCCTGGGGATAGCTTGTCTGGAGGTGAGCCCATGCAGCTGGGGTTTGCTCGCCTTTCCGAGGGAGAACGGGTCGCTCGGCGTCAGGAGGGTCGCTGCCTGTACTGTGGCCTCAATGGGTACTTTCGTCGGTCTTGTCTGGTCCGTCCGGGAAACGCTCGCACCTGAGATCCTGTCGGGGACAGATCTTGGGTGGAGTTTCGTTGTCCCCAGGGTGCCACAAGGATAAACCACTGATCACCGTTGTCCTCTCTTGGAAGGAGGGCTCGGTGACGGCCCAGGCATTGATAGATTCTGGGGCCGGTGGGTTGTTCTTGGACAGCTCGTTTGCTGCGCAGCACTCCATTCCCCTGCAGGCTCGTGCCACCCCATTGGTTCTCGAAGCAATTGATGGCAGGCCCCTGCAACCGCTGCAGGTTACCCACGAGACTCTGCCAGTTGAGGTAGCTAGTGGGGCTGTTCACAGGGAGTTGGCCTGTTTTCAGGTTATTTCTTCCCCACACTATTCGGTGGTTTTGGGGTATCCTTGGCTCCAGAGGCACAATCCAACCTTCAATTGGCGAACAGCCGAGATCCTCTCATGGTCTCCACAGTGTGGGGCCGGCTGCATCCGGGGGCCGGTTAAGGTGTTGTGTGCCTCCTCGGATGCTGCGTTGCCCACCAACTATGGGGAGTACCTGGACGTCTTTGATAAGGTACGCGCTGGTGCCTTACCTCCGCATCGTCCTTACGACTGTGCCATATCCTTGCAACCCGGTGCCACTCCTCCACGTGGCAGGGTGTATCCTCTCTCGGTTGCGGAGAATAAGGCCATGGAGGAGTACGTTCTCGGGGGCACATTTGTAAGTCTACCTCTCCAGCAGGAGCAGGTTTTTTTTTTGTAAAGAAGGGTGGGGAATTGAGGCCTTGCATCGATTATAGGGGTCTCAATCGGATCACCATCAAGAATGCCTATCCAATTCCTTTGATTTCTGAGTTGTTCGACCGCCTTAAAGGAGCAACAGTTTTTACCAAACTCGACCTCAGGGCAGCGTACAACCTCATACGGATCAAACAGGGGGATGAGTGGAAGACCGCGTTTAACACCAGAACCGGGCATTATGAATACCTGGTGATTTTCTTCGGGTTGTGTAACGCGCCTGCGGTTTTTCAGGAATTCATAAATGTTGTCCTTCGTGACTTGTTGCAGCAGTGCGTGGTGGTTTACCTGGATGACATCCTGGTTTACTCTACCTCCATGGAGTCCCATATCCAGGATGTCAAGCGGGTGCTGCAACAATTACGGGAGAACAAACTCTTTTGTAAGCTCGAGAAGTGCGAGTTCCATCGATCCCAAGTTGCCTTTTTGGGCTACATCATCTCCGCGGAGGGATTCTCTATGGACCCTCAGAAGGTTGCGGTGGTTCTGCAGTGGCCTCGTCCCAATGGTCTTCGGCCCATTCAGCGCTTTCTGGGTTTTGCCAACTACTATCGGAAGTTCATCAGGAACTTCTCCACGTTGGTGAAACCTCTCTCTGATTTTACCAAAAAGGGGAGTAACCCTCACGAGTGGCCACCCGAAGCCATCTCAGCCTTCGAGGCCCTGAAGTCCACCTTCGTTTCGGCCCCGATTCTGTCTCATCCCAATCCTGGGTTGCCTTTTGTCCTCGAGGTTGATGCATCTGAGACGGGAGTGAGAGCCCTCTTGTCTCAGTGTCGGTCACCCGAGAGACCCCTACTTCCTTGTGGGTTCTACTCCAAGAAGCTTTCCTCCGCAGAGTGCAACTACCAGATCGGGGACAGGGAGTTGTTGGCCATTATTCTGGCTCTCAAGGAATGGAGGCATCTGCTTGAGGGTTCTGTGGTTCCGGTCCTAGTTCTCACTGACCACAAGAACCTCACATATCTCTCGGAGGCTAAGAGGTTGACGCCTCGTCAGGCCAGATGGGCCTTGTTCTTGTCACGCTTCAACTATGTGGTGTCCTATTTGCCTGGTTCCAAGAATGTCAGGGCTGATGCGTTATCACGGCAATACTCGGCGTTGTCCAGGGAGGACTCTGAGCCAACCTCGGTTATACCTCCGGATCGGATCCTGGCTGCCATTCGCACCAGTCTGACTTCTCCTCTTGGGGAGCAGATCTTGGCGGCTCAAACTGACGCTCCTCCCGAGAGACCGGAGGGTAGATGCTTCGTACCTGAGGAATTGCGCACCCACCTGCTGCGTACATACCACAACTCCAAAACGGCCGGGCATCCGGGGAGGAACCAGTTGTTCTGGGTCGTCCCTCGCTTATTCTGGTGGCCAACGCTCCATGCCGATATTGCTTCGTATGTAGCGGCATGTTTGATCTGCGCCCAGAATAAATCTCCACGGCATCTCCCATTGGGTCTCCTGAAACCCATTCCCAATGGGGAGCGTCCTTGGTCACACCTGGGTATGGACTTTATTGTAGAGCTCCCGGTGTCTCGGGGCCATACAGTCATTCTCATGGTCGTCGATCGTTTTTCCAAAATGTGCCATTGCTGTCAGGAATGGACTGGCCAGCAATGGTGGGACTCGCCTGCCTTATGGGCTGCAGTACCAGGGCTGGCCAGCGGGTGCTCCCAGCAATCAGAGACTCAACCTTGCAGCCAGCTAAACACCTGAAACTGCTTATACTGGTGTATTTAAGGGATGGCCAGACCTGCAGACTCTACCTTGGTGTGTGTTTTTCCTGGGCCCTGTATCCTGTTCCTGCATCCTGTTCCTGTTCCTGTCTTGTTGCTGACCCTGCCTGATCTGACCTCTGCTGACTTCTCCTGCTCTGACCCCGGCTCGTTCCTGACCATCCCTCTGCCTGACCCTCTGTACCACGCTACCTGCTGAACCTGGCTTGTGACCCCGACCATTCTCCGCTTGCTCCCCCTGTACCTACCTGCCCCATTGATATTGACCCGGCCTGCCTGGCGACGCTTGCATTGTATGTACTGTTATCTGTGGGTGGTTGGTTTGGTTTGTTTGCACTGTGTTATGTTTTAGTATTGCACTGCGTTTATGTTTGTATTGTTAGTGTCAATAAATTATATTGTTTATAACAGTGTTTTTCAACCTTTTTTGTGCAAAGGCACACTTTTTTCATGAAAAAAATCAGGAGGCACACCACCATTAGAAAATGTTAAAAACATTTATCTCTGCGCCTATATTGACTATATATAAAGTAATTCTCTTGAATAGGAATCAAACACAAAGAAATTATTTTATAATTACTTTATTATGAAATAATAAAGTATTTTATAATTGGACCCGGGGGCCGGACAAAGAGTAGATGAATGATGTGTATGTGTCATCCATAGTAAGTATAGTAATATTCCCCCATAGTAAGCATAGTAATTAATCCCCCATATAGTAATTCATCCCCCATAGTAATTCATCCCCCATATAGTAATTCATCCCCCATAGTAATTCATCCCCCATAGTAATTAATCCCCCATATAGTAATTCATCCCCCATAGTAATTCATCCCCCATAGTAATTAATCCCCCATATAGTAATTCATCCCCCATAGTAATTCATCCCCCATATAGTAATTCATCCCCCATAGTAATTCATCCCCCATATAGTAATTCATCCCCCATAGTAATTAATCCCCCATAGTAATTAATCCCCCATATAGTAATTCATCCCCCATAGTAATTCATCCCCCATATAGTAATTCATCCCCCATAGTAATTCATCCCCCATATAGTAATTCATCCCCCCATAGTAATTCATCCCCCATAGTAATTCATCCCCCATATAGTAATTCATCCCCCATAGTAATTAATCCCCCATAGTAATTCATCCCCCATAGTAATTCATCCCCCATAGTAATTCATCCCCCATAGTAAGTCATCCCCCATATAGTAATTCATCCCCCATAGTAATTCATCCCCCATATTAATTCATCCCCCATATTAAGTCCCCAAGCCCCCCCTGTGTCAATTCACTTACCTTTGCTCCGCGCGTTCCTCTCGCCGTCTTCCCGCGCCGTTCCGGTGTAGCATGAAAATCTGTCTCCTATGAGGATCTGTCCCCCTCGACGTATCTGCGCATGTGCCAGTTTCAGGCATTAGCAGCCGATCGGCGATCTCCAGCACATGCGCAGATACGTCGAGGGGGACAGATCATCCTGACAGTATCACGCTCCGCGGGCCGGATTAAAAGGTCTATGTTACGGATGAAATTGCAATTTTTCCCACGGCACACCAGACAATATCTCACGGCACACTAGTGTGCCGCGGCACAGTGGTTGAAAAACGCTGGTTTATAACATATCTGAAGTCTGCGTTTCCCTGCGTCAGTCACACACCTCTGATCATACCCGGGAGCCCTGACATTACACCAAGGCCAATCCTGACCAGAAGTGGCTGCACAGGGAAGCCATCTTGGTTTGTTGATGGGAAGGATGGATCTTGATGAGGTTGTGTATTTATATCTGCTAGTGTTTGATGACAGAGAGTATGCTTATCAAACACTGAAGGAGTATCCCCGGGATGAACTGCTAGAATGTATACGGCTCGCTCATGTTCTAGTAGATCAGGGCACAGAATTCTCTGAGGTGCAGCCATTGATTCAGATTTGTGCGGAGTTGGTTTCATCTGGTACCCCCGAATGCAGGGATGAATTTTTGCCGCCATTTAGTGCCGACCAGGTAGAGTCCCTGGTATGGTTATTTGAGGATGATGTGGATTGCTTCTTGGAGCATTATGCTGCATGTTCACCACAGGTACTAAGAGATTGTATAAACGCAGTGCAGTCTTTGTTCAGACAGGCTTTGTGTAAGCTCAGCTTTGTTCAACCCATACTGCAGACATGGACAGATTTGTTGCACCCAGCCTCAGTCAGCTTACAAAAACCCAGTCCTGCTTCTAATCTATTTCCTCAAAGCTCTATTCCTGCATTCCCAACAGCTCCTCCTGCCCTGCTATCTACCGTATGTCAGTACCCTGTTCCCACTCGCTGCACCTATCCTGCCTTTAACCCTGTAAAAAAGCCCTCTGTAGCAACTGCTCCCTCCCCTGTTCCATCCTCCAGCTCTTCTCTGTCTCCAGCTGCTCCATTCGTTTGCAGACCTGCGTTTACTTGCAGTGCTCCAGTAGTTAAAACCAGAAAAAAGCGGAAATTCTTTCCAACCAATACCATCCTGCCAGTATCCAAACCGGTGAGCCTGCCGTCTGAGAACCTGCCTTCCGTGGTTCAACCTGGTGCCTCGGCACCCGCACTTCAACCTGATGTCTGTACCCGGCCTGATGCCTGTACCCGGCCTGATGCCTGTACCCAGCCTGATGCCTGTACCCAGCCTGATGCCTCTATTCAGCCTGATGCCTCTATTCAGCCTGATGCCTCTACTCAGCCTGATGCCTCTCTTCAGCCTGATGCCTCTCTTCAGCCTGATCCTTCTCTTCAGCCTGATGCTTCTCTTCAGCCTGATGCCTCTACTCAGCCTGATGCCTCTACTCAGCCTGACGCCTCTACTCAGCCTGACGCCTCCACTCAGCCTGATGCCTCTACCCAGCATGATGAACTGATCCAGCCTGATGATCCTATTAGGCCAGTTGACTCGATGCCCGCTGTTGATCCAGATGATCCGGTACCTGATCCGGTGCCCGCTGTCGTGCCAATTGACTCAGAGCCCGCTGTCGTACCTGGTGACTCGGTGCCCACTGCCTTGCCAGATGACGCTGTGCCCGCTGGCGAGCCAAATGACCTGATGCCTGGTGACCCAGTGCCCGCTGTCATACCTGGTGACCCGATGCCCGTTGTCGAGTCAGACGATCCAATGCCTGGTGACCCGGTGCCCACTGCCTTGCCAGATGACGCGGTGCCCGCTGGCAAGCCAAATGACCTGATGCCTGGTGACCCAGTGCCCGCTGTCATACCTGGTGACCCGATGCCCGCTGTCGAGCCAGACAATCCGGTACCTGATGACCCGGTGCCCGCTGTCGTGCCAATTGACTCAGAGCCCACTGTCGTGCCTGGTGACTTGGTGCCCACTGTCTTGCCAGATGATGCGGTGCCCGCTGTTGAGCCAAATGACCTGATGCCTGGTGACCCGATGCCCGCTTTCCAGCCAGACAATCCAATGTCTGACCCAGTGCCCGCGGTCATACCAGTTGACTCGGAGCCCACTGCCTTGCCAGATGACGCGGTGCCCGCTGTCGAGCCAAATGACCTGATGCCTGGTGACCCGATGCCCGCTGTCCAGCCAGACGATCCAATGTCTGACCCAGTGTCCGCGGTCATGCCAGTTGACTCGGAGCCCACTGCCTTGCCAGATGACGCGGTGCCCGCTGTCGAGCCAAGTGACCTGATGCCTGTCTTGCCAGATGACGCGGTGCCCGCTGTTGAGCCAAATGACCTGATGCCTGGTGACCCGATGCCCGCTTTCCAGCCAGACGATCCAATGTCTGACCCAGTGTCCGCGGTCATGCCAGTTGACTCGGAGCCCACTGCCTTGCCAGATGACGCGGTGCCCGCTGTCGAGCCAAGTGACCTGATGCCTGGTGACCCGATGCCCGCTGTCCAGCCAGACGATCCATTGTCTGACCCAGTGCCAGCGGTCATGCCAGTTGACTCGGAGCCCACTGTCGTGCCTGGTGACCCGGTGCCTGTCGCTCCGCCTGGGGGTCCGGCGCCCGCCGCTCCGCCTGGGGGACCGAGACCTGTCGCTCCGCCTGGGGGTCCGGCGCCCGCCGCTCCGCCTGGGGGCCCGAGACCTGTCGCTCCGCCTGGGGGTCCGGCGCCCGCCGCCCCGCCTGGGGGCCTGAGACCTGTCGCTCCGCCTGGGGGTCCGGCGCCCGCCGCTCCGCCTGGGGGCCCGAGACCTGTCGCTCCGTCTGGGGGTCCGGCGCCCGCCGCTCCGCCTGGGGGCCCGAGACCTGTCGCTCCGCCTGGGGGTCCGTCACCCGCCGCTCCGCCTGGGGGCCCGAGACCTGTCGCTCCGCCTGGGGGTCTGGCGCCCGCCGCTCCGCCTGGGGGCCTGATGCCTGTCGCCCCGTCTGGGGGCCCAATGCCTGTTGCCCAGTCTGGGGACCCGATGCCTGTCGCCCCGTCTGGGGGCCCGATGCCTGTCGCCCCTCCTGGGGGCCCGGCGCCTGCCGCTCCGCCTGGGGGCCCGATGCCTGTCGCCCCGTCTGGGGGCCCGATGCCTGTCGCCCCGCCTGGGGGCCCGGTGCCTGTCGCCCCGCCTGGGGGCCCGGTGCCTGCTGCTCCGCCTGGGGGCCTGGGGCCTGCTGCTCCACCTGGTGGCCCGCTGCCTGCTGCTTCGCCTGGTGATCCGATGTGCCTCTGCCCGGAGTCCAGCCCGATGTGCCTCTGCCCGGAGTCCAGCCCGATGTGCCTCTGCCCGGAGTCCAGCCCGATGTGCCTCTGCCCGGAGTCCAGCCCGATGTGCCTCTGCCCGGAGTCCTGCCCGATGTGCCTCTGCCCGGAGTCCTGCCCGATGTGCCGCTGCCCGGAGTCCAGCCCGATGTACCGCTGCCCGGGGTCCAGCCCGATGTGCCGCTGCCCGGAGTCCAGCCCGATGAGCCGCTGCCCGGTGTGCCACTGCCCGATGTGCCTCTGCCCGGAGTTCTCCCGATGTGCCTCTGCCCGGTGTGCCGCTGCCCGATGGGCCGCTTCCCGGAGTGCTGCCCGGTGTGCCGCTGCCCGGAGTCCTGCCCGGTGTGCCAGTCTTTGATATCCCGCCAGTTACCAGACCCGGGCGGTGGAACATTTTGCCCAGCTAGGACTGTTTGGAGCGTCCTGAGGCTGCTCCTTGAGGGGGGGGTACTGTCAGGAATGGACTGGCCAGCAATGGTGGGACTCGCCTGCCTTATGGGCTGCAGTACCAGGGCTGGCCAGCGGGTGCTCCCAGCAATCAGAGACTCAACCTTGCAGCCAGCTAAACACCTGAAACTGCTTATACTGGTGTATTTAAGGGATGGCCAGACCTGCAGACTCTGCCTTGGTGTGTGTTTTTCCTGGGCCCTGTATCCTGTTCCTGCATCCTGTTCCTGTTCCTGTCTTGTTGCTGACCCTGCCTGATTTGACCTCTGCTGACTTCTCCTGCTCTGACCCCGGCTCGTTCCTGACCATCCCTCTGCCTGACCCTCTGTACCACGCTGCCCGCTACCTGCTGAACCTAGCTTGTGACCCCGACCATTCTCCACTTGCTCCCCCTGTACCTACCTGCCCGATTGATATTGACCCGGCCTGCCTGACAACGCTTACATTGTATGTAGTTGTCTGTGGGTGGTTGGTTTGGTTTGTTTGCACTGTGTTATGTTTTAGTATTGCACTGCGTTTATGTTTGTATTGTTAGTGTCAATAAATTATATTGTTTATAACATATCTGAAGTCTGCGTTTCCCTGCGTCAGTCACACACCTCTGGTCATACCCGGGAGCCCTGACATTTGCATTCCACTCAAAAAATTACCAACAGCGCAAGAACTGGCCACAGTCTTTTCCAGGGAGCTTTTTCACCTGCATGGGTTGCCCAAGGTGATTGTCTCGGACCGCGGGAGTCAGTTCGTGTCCAGGTTCTGGCGCGCTTTCCGTTCCCAGTTGGGTATTAGGCTCTCCTTTTCTTCAGCCTACCACCCGCAGTCCAATGGGGCTGCGGAGCATTCCAATCAGGCTCTAGAGCAATTCCTTCATTGTTACATCTCGGACCATCAGGACGATTGGGCCGATCTTCTGCCTTGGGCAGAGTTTGCCAGGAACTCGGCGGTAAACTCCTCCTCCGGGATGTCTCCCTTCATGGCCAACTATGGGTTCCAACCCGCAGTATTACCTGAGAGGTTCTCACTAGAGATGAGCGAAGTATTCAAAAATTCGATTCGACTGATTCGGCGAATTCGTGGAAAAATTTCGATTCGAGTCGAATATATTCGCTGTGAATTTAACTTAAAAAAGGGTGTTTCTAGGCTTCAGAGAGACTTAATATTAGTGCTGAACACTGTACCTTTAATTTAAATGCCCTTGGAGTCTGCTGGGGAAGAGAAATAATACTGTCAGGCAGTATGACATGCAGATGAGTGCCGTCGATCTTAGAATCACCGCACACTTCACTCATTTGGCCAGTCACGGGGCCAAAACCAGAGTGTGGAGCCACAGTGTGGCGGTGGAGGCAGCAGCAATGGGAGGCCATACAGCACCCTATGACAAAAATGGAAACCACCAGCAGTGTGAGGAGACCTGAAAGTGGCACATGGCAGAGTGTGGCTATAGAGACAGCAGCAATGGGAGGCCGTACAGGGACCCATGACACACTCTGGACCTGGCAGCAGCATGAGGAGGCGGTACAGGGGCCCATGGCAGATTACGGGCCTGGCAGCAGCATGAGGAGTCGGTACGGGGGCCCATGGCAGATTACAGGCCTGGCAGCAGCAATGGGAGGCCGTACAGGGACCCATGACACAATCTGGACCTGGCAGCAGCATGGGGAGGCGGTACAGGGGCCCATGACAGATTACGGGCCTGGCAGCAGCATTTGGAGTCGGTACGGGGGCCCATGACACACTCTGGACCTGGCAGCAGCATGAGGAGGCGGTACAGGGGCGCATGACAGATTACGAGCCTGGCAGCAGCAACTTGGACAGGAGGACGTTCAGTTTCTGCACCGTCTGGTGCGTGCTCGCAAACTGTTGTCTCTTGGAAACGGATTCCAAGAAAGACTGCTGACGGAATCCGTGAAGAGGAGTAGCAGGAGAAGGAGCATCTGAACGAGCGGAATATGCCAACAAGCGACAACAGGGGCCCATGACAGATTACGGGCCTGGCAGCAGCATGAGGAGTCGGTACGGGGGCCCATGGCAGATTAGGGGCCTGGCAGCAGCTATGGGAGGCCCGTAATCTGCCAGCACCCTATGACAAAAAATGGAACCCACCAGCAGTGTGAGGAGACCTGAAAGTGGCACATGGCAGAGTGTGGCGATGGAGACAGCAGCAATGGGAGGCCGTACAGGGACCCATGAGAGACTCTGGACCTGGCAGCAGCATGAGGAGGCGGTATAGGGGCCCATGGCAGATTAGGGGCCTGGCAGCAGCTATGGGAGGCCCGTAATCTGCCAGCACCCTATGACAAAAAATGGAATACACCAGCAGTGTGAGGAGACCTGAAAGTGGCACATGGCAGAGTGTGGCGATGGAGACAGCAGCAATGGGACGCCGTACAGGGACCCATGAGAGACTCTGGACTTGGCAGCAGCATGAGGAGGCGGTATAGGGGCCCATGGCAGATTAGGGGCCTGGCAGCAGCTATGGGAGGCCCGTAATCTGCCAGCACCCTATGACAAAAAATTGAACACACCAGCAGTGTGAGGAGACCTGAAAGTGGCACATGTTTGGGGCATGATTCATGGCGGATTTAGTCAGTTGTGTCAGGAACTGGTGGTTTGAAATCCAGACTAATCCACGCCTGATTCATTTTCACAAACGTCAGTCTCTCCACACTTTGGGTGGACAGTCGTGTCCTCCGCGGAGTTGCAATACCTCCTGCCGCACTAAACACGCGCTCCGATGCCACGCTACTGGCCGGGCATGACAGCCTTTCAAGGGCAAATTCAGCTAGTTGGGGCCAAAGGTCAAGTTTCGTTGCCCAGTAGTCAAGGGGATTGTCTACCTCGGTTGGCAGGGTGCTGTCCAAGTAGGCCTAAGCCTGTTGTTTGAGGTCCTGCTCCAGGTCCACCTGATGCTGCTGCTGCTGCTGCTGCTGCGGCTGGTTAGTAGTTTCCTCACTGCGCTGGTGAAGAAAGCTACTCATCATCGACTGAAGACTGAGGCAGCCGCTGCTGGTGGAGCTGCCACTGCTCCTACCACCCCACCCCTCCCCTGCTGCCATGGCAGCGGAACGCGAGCGCACAGGGCCCACAGTGTCTGAGGATGGACGTTGGCGCAGACAGGCAGAGACCAGCTGACTACATAGGTGGTTTTTATAGTACGTTATTTTGGCCTCCCTCTCAGCAGGTGTGAAAAAGGCCACCATTTTTGAACGGTAGCGAGGGTCCAGGTGGACAGCCAAAAGTCATCCCTCTGTCTGATGGTTATTATTCGGCTGTCGCTACGCAAGCAACCGAGCATGCTATGGGCCATTTGTGCCAAGGAATGCGAGGGACTCCCTGCCTCCATCTCCACAGCATACTGCCACGGTGCGTCTGGGTCCTCTGTCTCCTCCTCCTCCTCCTCTACCAGATGCTCCTGCTCCTCCACTCCTGTCCGCTGAGTGGAAAAACCACCCATTTCACTCAATAATTCCTGAGCACCAATGTCCTCCTCTACATCCTCCTCTTCTTCCTGTCCTGCCCCCACAGGGGTCATGTGGCGTTGAGATCTGTGCGCCACGTCTACCGCACCCTGACCAGCCATTGTTAACAGCATTTGTTCCAGGACGTGCAACAGAGGAATGACGTCGTTCATCCCATAGTCCTGCCGACTCACGAATAGCGTGGCCTCCTCAAAGGGCCTGAGCAAGCGCAGGTGTCACGCATGAGCTGCCAATGGCTGACATCTAAGTTACACAGGGAGTACCTTTATCCGCTTTTAACATCAGGAAATCGGTGATGGCCTTTCGCTGTTCGTAAAGGCGGTCTAACATATGTAGGGTTGAATTCCACCTTGTTGCAACGTCACAGCATGAGGAGTCGGTACGGGGGCCCATGGCAGATTACGTGCCTGGCAGCAGCAATGGGAGGCCCGTAATCTGCCAGCACCCTATGTCAAAAAATTCAACACACCAGCAGTGTGAAGAGACCTGAAAGTGGCACATGGCAGAGTGTGGCTATGGAGACAGCAGCAATGGGAGGCCGTACAGGGACCCATGACACACTCTGGACTTGGCAGCAGCATGAGGAGGCGGTATATAGGGGCCTATGGCAGATTAGGGGCCTGGCAGCAGCTATGGGAGGCCCGTAATCTGCCAGCACCCTATGTCAAAAAATTCTACACACCAGCAGTGTGAGGAGACCTGAAAGTGGCACATGGCAGAGTGTGGCGATGGAGACAGCAGCAATGGGAGGCCGTACAGGGACCCATGAGAGACTCTGGACCTGGCAGCAGCATGAGGAGGCGGTATATAGGGGCCTATGGCAGATTAGGGGCCTGGCAGCAGCTATAGGAGGCCCATAATCTGCCAGCACCCTATGTCAAAAAATTCAACACACCAGCAGTGTGAGGAGACCTGAAAGTGGCACATGGCATGAGACACTGTGGACCTGGCAGCAGCATGAGGAGGCGGTATATAGGGGCCCATGGCAGATTAGGGGCCTGGCAGCACTATGGGAGGCCCGTAATCTGCCAGCACCCTATGTCAAAAAATTCAACACACCAGCAGTGTGTGAGGAGACCTGAAAGTGGCACATGGCAGAGTGTGGCGATGGAGACAGCAGCAATGGGAGGCCGTACAGGGACCCATGAGAGACTCTGGACCTGGCAGCAGCATGAGGAGGCGGTATATAGGGGCCTATGGCAGATTAGGGGCCTGGCAGCAGCTATGGGAGGCCCGTAATCTGCCAGCACCCTATGTCAAAAAATTCTACACACCAGCAGTGTGTGAGGACACCTGAAAGTGGCACATGGCAGAGTGTGGCGATGGAGACAGCAGCAATGGGAGGCCGTACAGGGAACCATGAGAGACTCTGGACCTGGCAGCAGCATGAGGAGGCGGTATATAGGGGCCTATGGCAGATTAGGGGCCTGGCAGCAGCTATAGGAGGCCCATAATCTGCCAGCACCCTATGTCAAAAAATTCTACACACCAGCAGTGTGTGAGGAGACCTGAAAGTGGCACATGGCAGAGTGTGGCGATGGAGACAGCAGCAATGGGAGGCCGTACAGGGACCCATGACAGACTCTGGACCTGGCAGCAGCATGAGGAGGCGGTATATAGGGGCCTATGGCAGATTAGGGGCCTGGCAGCAGCTATAGGAGGCCCGTAATCTGCCAGCACCCTATGTCAAAAAATTCTACACACCAGCAGTGTGAGGAGACCTGAAAGCGGCACATGGCAGAGTGTGGCGATGGAGACAGCAGCAATGGGAGGCCGTACAGGGACCCATGAGAGACTCTGGACCTGGCAGCAGCATGAGGAGGCGGTATATAGGGGCCTATGGCAGATTAGGGGCCTGGCAGCAGCTATAGGAGGCCCGTAATCTGCCAGCACCCTATGTCAAAAAATTCTACACACCAGCAGTGTGTGAGGAGACCTGAAAGTGGCACATGGCAGAGTGTGGCGATGGAGACAGCAGCAATGGGAGGCCGTACAGGGACCCATGAGAGACTCTGGACCTGGCAGCAGCATGAGGAGGCGGTATATAGGGGCCTATGGCAGTTTAGGGGCCTGGCAGCAGCTATGGGAGGCCCGTAATCTGCCAGCACCCTATGTCAAAAAATTCTACACACCAGCAGTGTGTGAGGAGACCTGAAAGTGGCACATGGCAGAGTGTGGCGATGGAGACAGCAGCAATGGGAGGCCGTACAGGGACCCATGACAGACTCTGGACCTGGCAGCAGCATGAGGAGGCGGTATATAGGGGCCTATGGCAGATTAGGGGCCTGGCAGCAGCAATGGGAGGCCCGTAATCTGCCAGCACCCTATGTCAAAAAATTCTACACACCAGCAGTGTGAGGAGACCTGAAAGCGGCACATGGCAGAGTGTGGCGATGGAGACAGCAGCAATGGGAGGCCGTACAGGGACCCATGACACACTCTGGACTTGGCAGCAGCATGAGGAGGCGGTATAGGGGCCCATGGCAGATTAGGGGCCTGGCAGCAGCAATGGGAGGCCCGTAATCTGCCAGCACCCTATGTCAAAAAATTCTACACACCAGCAGTGTGAGGAGACCTGAAAGTGGCACATGGCAGAGTGTGGCGATGGAGACAGCAGCAATGGGAGGCCGTACAGGGACCCATGAGAGACTCTGGACCTGGCAGCAGCATGAGGAGGCGGTATATAGGGGCCTATGGCAGATTAGGGGCCTGGCAGCAGCTATAGGAGGCCCGTAATCTGCCAGCACCCTATGTCAAAAAATTCTACACACCAGCAGTGTGAGGAGACCTGAAAGTGGCACATGGCAGAGTGTGGCGATGGAGACAGCAGCAATGGGAGGCCGTACAGGGACCCATGAGAGACTCTGAACCTGGCAGCAGCATGAGGAGGCGGTATATAGGGGCCTATGGCAGATTAGGGGCCTGGCAGCAGCTAAAGGAGGCCCGTAATCTGCCAGCACCCTATGTCAAAAAATTCTACACACCAGCAGTGTGAGGAGACCTGAAAGTGGCACATGGCAGAGTGTGGCGATGGAGACAGCAGCAATGGGAGGCCGTACAGGGACCCATGACAGACTCTGGACCTGGCAGCAGCATGAGGAGGCGGTATATAGGGGCCTATGGCAGATTAGGGGCCTGGCAGCAGCTATGGGAGGCCCGTAATCTGCCAGCACCCTATGTCAAAAAATTCTACACACCAGCAGTGTGAGGAGACCTGAAAGTGGCACATGGCAGAGTGTGGCGATGGAGACAGCAGCAATGGGAGGCCGTACAGGGACCCATGAGAGACTCTGGACCTGGCAGCAGCATGAGGAGGCGGTATATAGGGGCTTATGGCAGATTAGGGGCCTGGCAGCAGCTATAGGAGGCCCATAATCTGCCAGCACCCTATGTCAAAAAATTCAACACACCAGCAGTGTGAGGAGACCTGAAAGTGGCACATGGCATGAGACACTCTGGACCTGGCAGCAGCATGAGGAGGCGGTATATAGGGGCCTATGGCAGATTAGGGGCCTGGCAGCAGCTATGGGAGGCCCGTAATCTGCCAGCACCCTATGTCAAAAAATTCTACACACCAGCAGTGTGTGAGGAGACCTGAAAGTGGCACATGGCAGAGTGTGGCGATGGAGACAGCAGCAATGGGAGGCCGTACAGGGACCCATGAGAGACTCTGGACCTGGCAGCAGCATGAGGAGGCGGTATATAGGGGCCTATGGCAGATTAGGGGCCTGGCAGCAGCTATGGGAGGCCCGTAATCTGCCAGCACCCTATGTCAAAAAATTCTACACACCAGCAGTGTGTGAGGAGACCTGAAAGTGGCACATGGCAGAGTGTGGCGATGGAGACAGCAGCAATGGGAGGCCGTACAGGGACCCATGACAGACTCTGGACCTGGCAGCAGCATGAGGAGGCGGTATATAGGGGCCTATGGCAGATTAGGGGCCTGGCAGCAGCTATGGGAGGCCCGTAATCTGCCAGCACCCTATGTCAAAAAATTCTACACACCAGCAGTGTGAGGAGACCTGAAAGTGGCACATGGCAGAGTGTGGCGATGGAGACAGCAGCAATGGGAGGCCGTACAGGGACCCATGACAGACTCTGGACCAGGCAGCAGCATGAGGAGGCGGTATATAGGGGCCTATGGCAGATTAGGGGCCTGGCAGCAGCTATAGGAGGCCCGTAATCTGCCAGCACCCTATGTCAAAAAATTCTACACACCAGCAGTGTGAGGAGACCTGAAAGTGGCACATGGCAGAGTGTGGCGATGGAGACAGCAGCAATGGGAGGCCGTACAGGGACCCATGAGAGACTCTGGACCTGGCAGCAGCATGAGGAGGCGGTATATAGGGGCCTATGGCATATTAGGGGCCTGGCAGCAGCTATAGGAGGCCCGTAATCTGCCAGCACCCTATGTCAAAAAATTCTACACACCAGCAGTGTGTGAGGAGACCTGAAAGTGGCACATGGCAGAGTGTGGCGATGGAGACAGCAGCAATGGGAGGCCGTACAGGGACCCATGAGAGACTCTGGACCTGGCAGCAGCATGAGGAGGCGGTATATAGGGGCCTATGGCAGACTAGGGGCCTGGCAGCAGCTATGGGAGGCCCGTAATCTGCCAGCACCCTATGTCAAAAAATTCTACACACCAGCAGTGTGTGAGGAGACCTTAAAGTGGCACATGGCAGAGTGTGGCGATGGAGACAGCAGCAATGGGAGGCCATACAGGGACCCATGACAGACTCTGGACCTGGCAGCAGCATGAGGAGGCGGTATATAGGGGCCTATGGCAGATTAGGGGCCTGGCAGCAGCTATGGGAGGCCCGTAATCTGCCAGCACCCTATGTCAAAAAATTCTACACACCAGCAGTGTGAGGAGACCTGAAAGTGGCACATGGCAGAGTGTGGCGATGGAGACAGCAGCAATGGGAGGCCGTACAGGGACCCATGACAGACTCTGGACCTGGCAGCAGCATGAGGAGGCGGTATATAGGGGCCTATGGCAGATTAGGGGCCTGGCAGCAGCTATAGGAGGCCCGTAATCTGCCAGCACCCTATGTCAAAAAATTCTACACACCAGCAGTGTGAGGAGACCTGAAAGTGGCACATGGCAGAGTGTGGCGATGGAGACAGCAGCAATGGGAGGCCGTACAGGGACCCATGAGAGACTCTGGACCTGGCAGCAGCATGAGGAGGCGGTATATAGGGGCCTATGGCAGATTAGGGGCCTGGCAGCAGCTATAGGAGGCCCGTAATCTGCCAGCACCCTATGTCAAAAAATTCTACACACCAGCAGTGTGTGAGGAGACCTGAAAGTGGCACATGGCAGAGTGTGGCGATGGAGACAGCAGCAATGGGAGGCCGTACAGGGACCCATGAGAGACTCTGGACCTGGCAGCAGCATGAGGAGGCGGTATATAGGGGCCTATGGCAGATTAGGGGCCTGGCAGCAGCTATGGGAGGCCCGTAATCTGCCAGCACCCTATGTCAAAAAATTCTACACACCAGCAGTGTGTGAGGAGACCTGAAAGTGGCACATGGCAGAGTGTGGCGATGGAGACAGCAGCAATGGGAGGCCGTACAGGGACCCATGACAGACTCTGGACCTGGCAGCAGCATGAGGAGGCGGTATATAGGGGCCTATGGCAGATTAGGGGCCTGGCAGCAGCTATGGGAGGCCCGTAATCTGCCAGCACCCTATGTCAAAAAATTCTACACACCAGCAGTGTGAGGAGACCTGAAAGTGGCACATGGCAGAGTGTGGCGATGGAGACAGCAGCAATGGGAGGCCGTACAGGGACCCATGAGAGACTCTGGACCTGGCAGCAGCATGAGGAGGCGGTATATAGGGGCCTATGGTAGATTAGGGGCCTGGCAGCAGCTATAGGAGGCCCGAAATCTGCCAGCACCCTATGTCAAAAAATTCTACACACCAGCAGTGTGAGGAGACCTGAAAGTGGCACATGGCAGAGTGTGGCGATGGAGACAGCAGCAATGGGAGGCCGTACAGGGACCCATGACAGACTCTGGACCTGGCAGCAGCATGAGGAGGCGGTATATAGGGGCCTATGGCAGATTAGGGGCCTGGCAGCAGCTATAGGAGGCCCGTAATCTGCCAGCACCCTATGTCAAAAAATTCTACACACCAGCAGTGTGAGGAGACCTGAAAGTGGCACATGGCAGAGTGTGGCGATGGAGACAGCAGCAATGGGAGGCCGTACAGGGACCCATGAGAGACTCTGGACCTGGCAGCAGCATGAGGAGGCGGTATATAGGGGCCTATGGCAGATTAGGGGCCTGGCAGCAGCTATGGGAGGCCCGTAATCTGCCAGCACCCTATGTCAAAAATTCTACACACCAGCAGTGTGTGAGGAGACCTGAAAGTGGCACATGGCAGAGTGTGGCGATGGAGACAGCAGCAATGGGAGGCCGTACAGGGACCCATGACAGACTCTGGACCTGGCAGCAGCATGAGGAGGCGGTATATAGGGGCCTATGGCAGATTAGGGGCCTGGCAGCAGCTATGGGAGGCCCGTAATCTGCCAGCACCCTATGTCAAAAAATTCTACACACCAGCAGTGTCAGGAGACCTGAAAGTGGCACATGGCAGAGTGTGGCGATGGAGACAGCAGCAATGGGAGGCCGTACAGGGACCCATGACAGACTCTGGACCAGGCAGCAGCATGAGGAGGCGGTATATAGGGGCCTATGGCAGATTAGGGGCCTGGCAGCAGCTATAGGAGGCCCGTAATCTGCCAGCACCCTATGTCAAAAAATTCTACACACCAGCAGTGTGAGGAGACCTGAAAGTGGCACATGGCAGAGTGTGGCGATGGAGACAGCAGCAATGGGAGGCCGTACAGGGACCCATGAGAGACTCTGGACCTGGCAGCAGCATGAGGAGGCGGTATATAGGGGCCTATGGCAGATTAGGGGCCTGGCAGCAGCTATAGGAGGCCCGTAATCTGCCAGCACCCTATGTCAAAAAATTCTACACACCAGCAGTGTGTGAGGAGACCTGAAAGTGGCACATGGCAGAGTGTGGCGATGGAGACAGCAGCAATGGGAGGCCGTACAGGGACCCATGAGAGACTCTGGACCTGGCAGCAGCATGAGGAGGCGGTATATAGGGGCCTATGGCAGACTAGGGGCCTGGCAGCAGCTATGGGAGGCCCGTAATCTGCCAGCACCCTATGTCAAAAAATTCTACACACCAGCAGTGTGTGAGGAGACCTGAAAGTGGCACATGGCAGAGTGTGGCGATGGAGACAGCAGCAATGGGAGGCCATACAGGGACCCATGACAGACTCTGGACCTGGCAGCAGCATGAGGAGGCGGTATATAGGGGCCTATGGCAGATTAGGGGCCTGGCAGCAGCTATGGGAGGCCCGTAATCTGCCAGCACCCTATGTCAAAAAATTCTACACACCAGCAGTGTGAGGAGACCTGAAAGTGGCACATGGCAGAGTGTGGCGATGGAGACAGCAGCAATGGGAGGCCGTACAGGGACCCATGACAGACTCTGGACCTGGCAGCAGCATGAGGAGGCGGTATATAGGGGCCTATGGCAGATTAGGGGCCTGGCAGCAGCTATAGGAGGCCCGTAATCTGCCAGCACCCTATGTCAAAAAATTCTACACACCAGCAGTGTGAGGAGACCTGAAAGTGGCACATGGCAGAGTGTGGCGATGGAGACAGCAGCAATGGGAGGCCGTACAGGGACCCATGAGAGACTCTGGACCTGGCAGCAGCATGAGGAGGCGGTATATAGGGGCCTATGGCAGATTAGGGGCCTGGCAGCAGCTATAGGAGGCCCGTAATCTGCCAGCACCCTATGTCAAAAAATTCTACACACCAGCAGTGTGTGAGGAGACCTGAAAGTGGCACATGGCAGAGTGTGGCGATGGAGACAGCAGCAATGGGAGGCCGTACAGGGACCCATGAGAGACTCTGGACCTGGCAGCAGCATGAGGAGGCGGTATATAGGGGCCTATGGCAGATTAGGGGCCTGGCAGCAGCTATGGGAGGCCCGTAATCTGCCAGCACCCTATGTCAAAAAATTCTACACACCAGCAGTGTGTGAGGAGACCTGAAAGTGGCACATGGCAGAGTGTGGCGATGGAGACAGCAGCAATGGGAGGCCGTACAGGGACCCATGACAGACTCTGGACCTGGCAGCAGCATGAGGAGGCGGTATATAGGGGCCTATGGCAGATTAGGGGCCTGGCAGCAGCTATGGGAGGCCCGTAATCTGCCAGCACCCTATGTCAAAAAATTCTACACACCAGCAGTGTGAGGAGACCTGAAAGTGGCACATGGCAGAGTGTGGCGATGGAGACAGCAGCAATGGGAGGCCGTACAGGGACCCATGAGAGACTCTGGACCTGGCAGCAGCATGAGGAGGCGGTATATAGGGGCCTATGGCAGATTAGGGGCCTGGCAGCAGCTATAGGAGGCCCGTAATCTGCCAGCACCCTATGTCAAAAAATTCTACACACCAGCAGTGTGAGGAGACCTGAAAGTGGCACATGGCAGAGTGTGGCGATGGAGACAGCAGCAATGGGAGGCCGTACAGGGACCCATGACAGACTCTGGACCTGGCAGCAGCATGAGGAGGCGGTATATAGGGGCCTATGGCAGATTAGGGGCCTGGCAGCAGCTATAGGAGGCCCGTAATCTGCCAGCACCCTATGTCAAAAAATTCTACACACCAGCAGTGTGAGGAGACCTGAAAGTGGCACATGGCAGAGTGTGGCGATAGAGACAGCAGCAATGGGAGGCCGTACAGGGACCCATGACAGACTCTGGACCTGGCAGCAGCATGAGGAGGCGGTATATAGGGGCCTATGGCAGATTAGGGGCCTGGCAGCAGCTATGGGAGGCCCGTAATCTGCCAGCACCCTATGTCAAAAAATTCTACACACCAGCAGTGTGAGGAGACCTGAAAGTGGCACATGGCAGAGTGTGGCGATAGAGACAGCAGCAATGGGAGGCCGTACAGGGACCCATGAGAGACTCTGGACCTGGCAGCAGCATGAGGAGGCGGTATATAGGGGCCTATGGCAGATTAGGGGCCTGGCAGCAGCTATAGGAGGCCCATAATCTGCCAGCACCCTATGTCAAAAAATTCAACACACCAGCAGTGTGAGGAGACCTGAAAGTGGCACATGGCATGAGACACTGTGGACCTGGCAGCAGCATGAGGAGGCGGTATGTAGGGGCCCATGGCAGATTAGGGGCCTGGCAGCAGCTATGGGAGGCCCGTAATCTGCCAGCACCCTATGTCAAAAAATTCTACACACCAGCAGTGTGTGAGGAGACCTGAAAGTGGCACATGGCAGAGTGTGGCGATGGAGACAGCAGCAATGGGAGGCCGTACAGGGACCCATGACAGACTCTGGACCTGGCAGCAGCATGAGGAGGCGGTATATAGGGGCCTATGGCAGATTAGGGGCCTGGCAGCAGCTATGGGAGGTCCGTAATCTGCCAGCACCCTATGTCAAAAAATTCTACACACCAGCAGTGTGAGGAGACCTGAAAGTGGCACATGGCAGAGTGTGGCGATGGAGACAGCAGCAATGGGAGGCCGTACAGGGACCCATGAGAGACTCTGGACCTGGCAGCAGCATGAGGAGGCGGTATATAGGGGCCTATGGCAGATTAGGGGCCTGGCAGCAGCTATAGGAGGCCCATAATCTGCCAGCACCCTATGTCAAAAAATTCAACACACCAGCAGTGTGAGGAGACCTGAAAGTGGCACTTGGCATGAGACACTGTGGACCTGGCAGCAGCATGAGGAGGCGGTATATAGGGGCCCATGGCAGATTAGGGGCCTGGCAGCAGCTATGGGAGGCCCGTAATCTGCCAGCACCCTATGTCAAAAAATTCAACACACCAGCAGTGTGTGAGGAGACCTGAAAGTGGCACATGGCAGAGTGTGGCGATGGAGACAGCAGCAATGGGAGGCCGTACAGGGACCCATGAGAGACTCTGGACCTGGCAGCAGCATGAGGAGGCGATATATAGGGGCCTATGGCAGATTAGGGGCCTGGCAGCAGCTATGGGAGGCCCGTAATCTGCCAGCACCCTATGTCAAAAAATTCTACACACCAGCAGTGTGTGAGGAGACCTGAAAGTGGCACATGGCGGAGTGTGGCGATGGAGACAGCAGCAATGGGAGGCCGTACAGGGAACCATGAGAGACTCTGGACCTGGCAGCAGCATGAGGAGGCGGTATATAGGGGCCTATGGCAGATTAGGGGCCTGGCAGCAGCTATAGGAGGCCCATAATCTGCCAGCACCCTATGTCAAAAAATTCAACACACCAGCAGTGTGAGGAGACCTGAAAGTGGCACATGGCATGAGACACTGTGGACCTGGCAGCAGCATGAGGAGGTGGTATATAGGGGCCCATGGCAGATTAGGGGCTGGCAGCAGCTATGGGAGGCCCGTAATCTGCCAGCACCCTATGTCAAAAAATTCAACACACCAGCAGTGTGTGAGGAGACCTGAAAGTGGCACATGGCAGAGTGTGGCGATGGAGACAGCAGCAATGGGAGGCCGTACAGGGACCCATGAGAGACTCTGGACCTGGCAGCAGCATGAGGAGGCGGTATATAGGGGCCTATGGCAGATTAGGGGCCTGGCAGCAGCTATGGGAGGCCCGTAATCTGCCAGCACCCTATGTCAAAAAATTCTACACACCAGCAGTGTGTGAGGAGACCTGAAAGTGGCACATGGCAGAGTGTGGCGATGGAGACAGCAGCAATGGGAGGCCGTACAGGGACCCATGACAGACTCTGGACCTGGCAGCAGCATGAGGAGGCGGTATATAGGGGCCTATGGCAGATTAGGGGCCTGGCAGCAGCTATGGGAGGTCCGTAATCTGCCAGCACCCTATGTCAAAAAATTCTACACACCAGCAGTGTGAGGAGACCTGAAAGTGGCACATGGCAGAGTGTGGCGATGGAGACAGCAGCAATGGGAGGCCGTACAGGGACCCATGAGAGACTCTGGACCTGGCAGCAGCATGAGGAGGTGGTATATAGGGGCCTATGGCAGATTAGGGGCCTGGCAGCAGTTATAGGAAGCCCATAATCTGCCAGCACCCTATGTCAAAAAATTCAACACACCAGCAGTGTGAGGAGACCTGAAAGTGGCACTTGGCATGAGACACTGTGGACCTGGCAGCAGCATGAGGAGGCGGTATATAGGGGCCCATGGCAGATTAGGGGCCTGGCAGCAGCTATGGGAGGCCCGTAATCTGCCAGCACCCTATGTCAAAAAATTCTACACACCAGCAGTGTGTGAGGAGACCTGAAAGTGGCACATGGCAGAGTGTGGCGATGGAGACAGCAGCAATGGGAGGCCGTACAGGGACCCATGACAGACTCTGGACCTGGCAGCAGCAAGAGGAGGCGGTATATAGGGGCCTATGGCAGATTAGGGGCCTGGCAGCAGCTATGGGAGGTCCGTAATCTGCCAGCACCCTATGTCAAAAAATTCTACACACCAGCAGTGTGAGGAGACCTGAAAGTGGCACATGGCAGAGTGTGGCGATGGAGACAGCAGCAATGGGAGGCTGTACAGGGACCCATGAGAGACTCTGGACCTGGCAGCAGCATGAGGAGGCGGTATATAGGGGCCTATGGCAGATTAGGGGCCTGGCAGCAGCTATAGGAGGCCCATAATCTGCCAGCACCCTATGTCAAAAAATTCAACACACCAGCAGTGTGAGGAGACCTGAAAGTGGCACATGGCATGAGACACTGTGGACCTGGCAGCAGCATGAGGAGGCGGTATATAGGGGCCCATGGCAGATTAGGGGCCTGGCAGCAGCTATGGGAGGCCCGTAATCTGCCAGCACCCTATGTCAAAAAATTCTACACACCAGCAGTGTGTGAGGAGACCTGAAAGTGGCACATGGCAGAGTGTGGCGATGGAGACAGCAGCAATGGGAGGCCGTACAAGGAACCATGAGAGACTCTGGACCTGGCAGCAGCATGAGGAGGCGGTATATAGGGGCCTATGGCAGATTAGGGGCCTGGCAGCAGCTATAGGAGGCCCATAATCTGCCAGCACCCTATGTCAAAAAATTCTACACACCAGCAGTGTGTGAGGAGACCTGAAAGTGGCACATGGCAGAGTGTGGCGATGGAGACAGCAGCAATGGGAGGCCGTACAGGGACCCATGAGAGACTCTGGACCTGGCAGCAGCATGAGGAGGCGGTATATAGGGGCCTATGGCAGATTAGGGGCCTGGCAGCAGCTATGGGAGGCCCGTAATCTGCCAGCACCCTATGTCAAAAAATTCTACACACCAGCAGTGTGTGAGGAGACCTGAAAGTGGCACATGGCAGAGTGTGGCGATGGAGACAGCAGCAATGGGAGGCCGTACAAGGAACCATGAGAGACTCTGGACCTGGCAGCAGCATGAGGAGGCGGTATATAGGGGCCTATGGCAGATTAGGGGCCTGGCAGCAGCTATAGGAGGCCCATAATCTGCCAGCACCCTATGTCAAAAAATTCTACACACCAGCAGTGTGTGAGGAGACCTGAAAGTGGCACATGGCAGAGTGTGGCGATGGAGACAGCAGCAATGGGAGGCCGTACAGGGACCCATGACAGACTCTGGACCTGGCAGCAGCATGAGGAGGCGGTATATAGGGGCCTATGGCAGATTAGGGGCCTGGCAGCAGCTATGGGAGGCCCGTAATCTGCCAGCACCCTATGTCAAAAAATTCTACACACCAGCAGTGTGAGGAGACCTGAAAGTGGCACATGGCAGAGTGTGGCGATGGAGACAGCAGCAATGGGAGGCCGTACAGGGACCCATGAGAGACTCTGGATCTGGCAGCAGCATGAGGAGGCGGTATATAGGGGCCTATGGCAGATTAGGGGCCTGGCAGCAGCTATGGGAGGCCCGTAATCTGCCAGCACCCTATGTCAAAAAATTCTACACACCAGCAGTGTGTGAGGAGACCTGAAAGTGGCACATGGCAGAGTGTGGCGATGGAGACAGCAGCAATGGGAGGCCGTACAGGGACCCATGACACACTCTGGACTTGGCAGCAGCATGAGGAGGCGGTATATAGGGGCCTATGGCAGATTAGGGGCCTGGCAGCAGCTATGGGAGGCCCGTAATCTGCCAGCACCCTATGTCAAAAAATTCTACACACCAGCAGTGTGAGGAGACCTGAAAGTGGCACATGGCAGAGTGTGGCGATGGAGACAGCAGCAATGGGAGGCCGTACAGGGACCCATGAGAGACTCTGGACCTGGCAGCAGCATGAGGAGGCGGTATATAGGGGCCTATGGCAGATTAGGGGCCTGGCAGCAGCTATGGGAGGCCCGTAATCTGCCAGCACCCTATGTCAAAAAATTCTACACACCAGCAGTGTGTGAGGAGACCTGAAAGTGGCACATGGCAGAGTGTGGCTATGGAGACAGCAGCAATGGGAGGCCGTACAGGGACCCATGACAGACTCTGGACTTGGCAGCAGCATGAGGAGGCGGTATATAGGGGCCTATGGCAGATTAGGGGCCTGGCAGCAGCTATGGGAGGCCCGTAATCTGCCAGCACCCTATGTCAAAAAATTCTACACACCAGCAGTGTGAGGAGACCTGAAAGTGGCACATGGCAGAGTGTGGCGATGGAGACAGCAGCAATGGGAGGCCGTACAGGGACCCATGAGAGACTCTGGACCTGGCAGCAGCATGAGGAGGCGGTATATAGGGGCCTATGGCAGATTAGGGGCCTGGCAGCAGCTATAGGAGGCCCGTAATCTGCCAGCACCCTATGTCAAAAAATTCTACACACCAGCAGTGTGAGGAGACCTGAAAGTGGCACATGGCAGAGTGTGGCGATGGAGACAGCAGCAATGGGAGGCCGTACAGGGACCCATGAGAGACTCTGGACCTGGCAGCAGCATGAGGAGGCGGTATATAGGGGCCTATGGCAGATTAGGGGCCTGGCAGCAGCTATAGGAGGCCCGTAATCTGCCAGCACCCTATGTCAAAAAATTCAACACACCAGCAGTGTGTGAGGAGACCTGAAAGTGGCACATGGCAGAGTGTGGCGATGGAGACAGCAGCAATGGGAGGTCTCCCATTGTCCCAACATGGCCCAAATAGTCCCAACATGGGCCCCCTGGCCACGCTTGACTTTCTGGCCACATAGTCGACATACGGCTACGTTTACTTCCTCGGGCGGCTTGACGAAAAATTGCCACACCGCCGAGTAGGAAACTTTGCCCCCGATACTCCTCACTGGCTGACTGCTGCTTCCTCCGTGCACACCGGCACCACTACTGGCCGTGGTGGTGGGCTGCAGTGGAGCTGGTGCTCTACTCCGTGGCCGTTTGGCTCCACTGACACTGCTTCCACTGACACTGCTGCGACCCTGCTGCTGTCTCCTGGGCAACCCACCGACTGTTTCGCTCACTGCCAAGCTGCCACCCTCTTCTCCTGATGATGCGGAAGAAATTGCCTGATGACGACGAGGCTGCCAAGTGCGATCAACCTCCTCATCATCAAGTAGGGTCTCCGCCTCACTACTAGCCCCCTCGGCTGCGTCTGGGTCAGGAGACAGACCTGTCTCTAGACCGGCTACCGGGCCACTCTCCTCGCCACTACTTCTTCGCCTAGCTGCTGAAAAGGCGGATGTCTCCCCCCGTTCCTGACCGCCCTCTGTTAGCTCTTCCTCACTGTACAGTGGGGCTGAGCCCACAGCATGCGATACTTCGCTTGGTGAGGGAACACCAAAGGACAGGGGCAGGTAGAGGACACGTGATTTCAGTGGGCTTGGTCCCGGGCCATGCCAACTAACGGTTGTGTCTGACGTACCCACCGACCGTTGGCTGTAGGTGTCAGAGGTGACCTGGGAAGAGGAAGACGACCGAGCCAACCAATCGATGACGGCAGGGTTGTCGGTGGAGACACGACCGCTGGATGACACCGGGAGCACTGGCCTCTGGCTGCGAATAGTGCTGCCTCGACCCCTTCCTCTGCTGCCACGTCTGCTCGCTCCTAAAACATTGCCTCCTCTGCCACTCCTCTGCATGTTGTCTGACATACTCTTTAATTAAACGATTATGTGTCCCTGAGTAACAATTCTGTGTCCCTGAGTAACAATTCTGTGTCTGTGCGAGTAACAATTCTGTGGCCCTAAGTAACAGTTCTGTGGCCCTCAGTAACAATTCTGTGTCCCTGATTAACGTTTCTATGGCCCCAAGTAACAGTTCTGTGGCCCTCAGTAACAATTCTGTGTCTGTGCGAGTAACAATTCTGTGTCTGTGCGAGAAACAATTCTGTGGCCCTAAGTAACAGTTCTGTGGCCCTCAGTAACAGTTCTGTTTCCCTGAGTAACAATTCTGTGTCTGTGCGAGTAACAATTCTGTGGCCCTAAGTAACAGTTCTGTGGCCCTCAGTAACAGTTCTGTGTCCCTGAGTAACAATTCTGTGTCTGTGCGAGTAACAATTCTGTGTCTGTGCGAGTAACAATTCTGTCTGTGCGAGTAACAATTCTGTGGCCCTAAGTAACGGTTCTGTGGCCCTCAGTAACAGTTCTGTGTCCCTGTGTAACAATTCTGTGTCTGTGCGAGTAACAATTCTGTGGCCCTAAGTAACAGTTCTGTGGCCCTCAGTAACAATTCTGTGTCCCTGATTAACGTTTCTGTGGCCCCAAGTAACAGTTCTGTGGCCCTCAGTAACAATTCTGTGTCTGTGCGAGTAACAATTCTGTGTCTGTGCGAGTAACAATTCTGTGTCTGTGCGAGTAACAATTCTGTGGCCCTAAGTAATGGTTCTGTGGCCCTCAGTAACAGTTCTGTGTCCCTGTGTAACAATTCTGTGTCTGTGCGAGTAACAATTCTGTGGCGCTAAGTAACAGTTCTGTGGTCCTCAGTAACAATTCTGTGTCTGTGCGAGTAACAATTCTGTGGCCCTAAGTAACAGTTCTGTGGCCCTCAGTAACAATTCTGTGTCTGTCCCTGAGTAACAATTCTGTGGCCCTAACTAAAGTTTCTGTGGCCCTAAGTAACAATTCTCTGGCACTCAGTAACAATTCTGTCTGTCCCTGAGTAACAATTCTGTGGCCCTAATAACGTTTCTGTGGCCCTAAGTAACAATTATCTGGCACTCAGTAACAATTCTGTCTGTCCCTGAGTAACAATTCTCTGGCACTCAGTAACAATTCTGTCTGTCCCTGAGTAAAAATTCTGTGGCCCTAAGTAAAGTTTCTGTGGCCGTGAGTAACAATTCTCTGGCACTCCGTAACAATTCTGTCTGTCCCTGAGTAACAATTCTCTGGCACTCAGTAACAATTCTGTCTGTCCCTGAGTAAAAATTCTGTGGCCCTAAGTAAAGTTTCTGTGGCCCTGAGTAACAATTCTCTGGCACTCCGTAACAATTCTGTCTGTCCCTGAGTAACAATTCTCTGGCACTCAGTAACAATTCTGTCTGTCCCTGAGTAAAAATTCTGTGGCCCTAATTAAAGTTTCTGTGGCCCTAAGTAACAATTCTCTGGCACTCAGTAACAATTCTGTCTGTCCCTGAGTAACAATTCTCTGGCACTCCGTAACAATTCTGTCTGTCCCTGAGTAACAATTCTCTGGCACTCAGTAACAATTCTGTCTGTCCCTGAGTAAAAATTCTGTGGCCCTAAGTAAAGTTTCTGTGGCCCTGAGTAACAATTCTCTGGCACTCCGTAACAATTCTGTCTGTCCCTGAGTATGAATTCTGTGGCCCTAACTAGCGTTTCTTTGTCCCTAAGTAACAGTTCTGTGGCCCTGAGTAACAATTCTGTGTCTGTGCGAGTAACAATTCTGTGGCCCTAAGTAACAGTTCTGTGGCCCTCAGTAACAGTTCTGTGTCTGTGCGAGTAACAATTCTGTGTCTGTGCGAGTAACAATTCTGTGGCCCTAAGTAAAGTTTCTGTGGCCCTCAGTAACAGTTTTGTGTCTGTGCGAGTAACAATTCTGTGTCTGTGCGAGTAACAATTCTGTGGCCCTAAGTAAAGTTTCTGTGGCCCTAAGTAACAATTCTCTGGCACTCCGTAACAATTCTGTCTGTCCCTGAGTAACAATTCTCTGGCACTCAGTAACAATTCTGTCTGTCCCTGAGTAAAAATTCTGTGGCCCTAAGTAAAGTTTCTGTGGCCCTGAGTAACAATTCTCTGGCACTCCGTAACAATTCTGTCTGTCCCTGAGTATGAATTCTGTGGCCCTAACTAGCGTTTCTTTGTCCCTAAGTAACAGTTCTGTGGCCCTGAGTAACAATTCTGTGTCTGTGCGAGTAACAATTCTGTGGCCCTAAGTAACAGTTCTGTGGCCCTCAGTAACAGTTCTGTGTCTGTGCGAGTAACAATTCTGTGTCTGTGCGAGTAACAATTCTGTGGCCCTAAGTAACAGTTCTGTGGCCTTCAGTAACAATTCTGTGTCTGTGCGAGTAACAATTCTGTGTCTGTGCGAGTAACAATTCTGTGGCCCTAAGTAAAGTTTCTGTGGCCCTAAGTAACAATTCTCTGGCACTCAGTAACAATTCTGTCTGTCCCTGAGTAACAATTCTCTGGCACTCAGTAACAATTCTGTCTGTCCCTGAGTAAAAATTCTGTGGCCCTAAGTAAAGTTTCTGGGGCCCTGAGTAACAATTCTCTGGCACTCAGTAACAATTCTGTCTGTCCCTGAGTAACAATTCTCTGGCACTCAGTAACAATTCTGTCTGTCCCTGAGTAAAAATTCTGTGGCCCTAAGTAAAGTTTCTGTGGCCTTGAGTAACAATTCTCTGGCACTCCGTAACAATTCTGTCTGTCCCTGAGTAACAATTCTCTGGCACTCAGTAACAATTCTGTCTGTCCCTGAGTAAAAATTCTGTGGCCCTAAGTAAAGTTTCTGTGGCCCTGAGTAACAATTCTCTGGCACTCCGTAACAATTCTGTCTGTCCCTGAGTAACAATTCTCTGGCACTCAGTAACAATTCTGTCTGTCCCTGAGTAAAAATTCTGTGGCCCTAATTAAAGTTTCTGTGGCCCTAAGTAACAATTCTCTGGCACTCAGTAACAATTCTGTCTGTCCCTGAGAATTCGCGCGTCCGAATTAGGCTATTTTTCGGATTCGGCACGAATCGAAATTTTTCCGATATTCGACTCGAATTCCACTTCGGATACTTCGATTCGCTCATCTCTAGTTCTCACCCCAGGACATTCCGGCTGTGGAGAACCATCTTGCTGCTCTGCGTTCTTCATGGGGGCAGATCCAGAGGGCCTTGAGGGACTCAGCTCAGCGCCAGAAGTTCCAGGCTGATCGCAGATGGCTGCCCGCCCCTTCATATCAGGTCGGCGATCGGGTGTGGTTGTCTACTTGCAACCTCAATCTTCGGGTGCCCACACCCAAACTAGCCCCCCGTTTTGTTGGTCCTTTTCGCATTCTCCGCAAGGTGAATCCAGTGGCCTATGCCTTAGCCCTTCCTCCTGGGATGCGGATCTCCAATACCTTCCATGTATCCCTGTTGAAACCTCTGGTCTGCAATCACTTCACTACCTCTCTGCCTCGGCCCCGTCCCATCCGGGTTGACGGTCATGAGGAGTATGAGGTGAGCCGGATCCTGGACTCTCGATTGGTGCGCGGTCGGTTTCAGTTCCTGGTCCATTGGCGTGGTTGTGGTCCCGAGGAACGTTCCTGGGTTCCTTCCGCGGATGTCCATGCTCCTGCCCTCCTCCGAGCTTTTCATACCCGCTTTCCTCAGAAACCTTTTGTTGAGCCGCGGAGGGGGAGGGGCCCTAGAGGAGGAGGTACTGTCAAGGTCCTACCTTTTTACCAGAGGTTATGTTACTCCATGTGCTGGCATCCATCTTGGATTTCTGCAGAGCATGGTGGGAATCTTTTATGCCTTCAGGTCTCTGAGGTCCATCCCCCAGAGGGGTGTGTCTGATGACATATAAGCCTGTGTTCCGCACATGCTCTTTGCACTTGTGTCTTGTTTCTTTGTGTTGCTGTTACTCTGTTCTGACTCTCGTGACTCTCCTGGAATCTGACTCGGCTTGTGACCTGACCATTCTTTGTGTTCTCCTTTGATCTGACCCTCCATTGCTGAACCCGACTCGTGACCTGTGATTCTTGTCTGCTGTCCTGTACCGTTTTTGTCTCGTTGTTGTTGACCCGGCCTGTCTGACTACTCTATTGTCTTTACCACTAGCTACATGCCATTGGCGGCGGCCATTACCGCAGCTGGGGTGCCACGGGGGCCGTGACCTGGTTCCTGGCTGCGTCAAGTCCATCCCCACCATCAGGGGCCCTGGTAAAGGGCAGCCTGGGACTTAGACTCCGCGCCCTGAGGGACTTCGGTCTGTGGGTGGTGGTTGTCGTCAGCCTGTGCGTTACATTGATATTAGGCCTGCCTGTCCATTTCCCAGCTCCTGCCCTGACACAGAAGAACGTCACTAGAATATCAGAAACTGATGAGCAATCAGCAACTGTCCAAACAGAGCTCCACCTAAAAGGGGAAGGTAGGCTTTAAGGCCTCCTTCCCCACTCCTGTTAAAGAATTTGACAGGTACCTTCTCCCACTTCTGCTCCAGGCGATTGGAAGCAGATGTTCTCCTCCCTGCAGTCTTCTGCGTCACATGACAGTTCCCAGAAGACTGTGGGACCTTTCACAATGCACATGCGCAGTGGAAGCATGCGCAGTGGCAGTGTGACAGTTTGCGGCTCCATAGCCGGGTGCCTACAGTTAAGATTCTGGCGGGTGAGCATATTACTGGATCCTGGTACAGGTAAGTGTCTGAATATTTAAAGTCAGCAGCTACAGTATTTGTAGTTGCTGACTTTTAATTTTTCAGAAAACCAACTGGAGTTCATCTTTAAGAAAATGAATACTTAGGTCAGAAGTATGTAATGTATGCCCAAGAAACAGCACTAAGAAGAATGGTTCTCACCTTTTTGTAATAGTCATGACTTTTAATCTTATATTTCAATTTTATAGCTCATTTATGATATATTTTTTATAGTATTTCTTACAGTATTATCTTTATATGGATGTATATAAATGACTCTCTTGTACAGTTTGTATACACATTGTTTTGAGTCAGGCTGTACCTTTAGCATAGAAACAGCCCTAAAGCATATGTTTCCACCCATGCTTGACTGTAGGGATGGTGTTCTTAGGGTTATAGTCAGTTTTTTGTTTCCTCCAAACACGGCGAGTCAAGTTAATGCCAAAGAGCTCAATTTTGGTCTCATTTAGCCACAGCACGTTCTCCCAATCCTTCTCTGAATCATTTAGATGTTTATTGACAAACTTCAGATGGGCCTGTACATGTGCCTTCTTGAGGAAGGGGACCTTGCAGGTGCTGTAGGATTTCAATCCATGGTGGTGTATTGTGTTGCCAATGTTTTTGTCAGGAATGGACTCAGCACTGGTGGTGGGACTCACCTGCTGTGTGGGCTGCAGTACCAGAGCTGACCAGCGTGTGCTCTCAGCAGCCAGAAGCTCACTTCTGCAATCAGCCAAACCTGGGGCTGATTGCAGAAGGTGTATTTAAGGGATGACCAGGCATGTGATCTGGGCCTTGGTGTATGTTTTCCCATGAGCCCCTGTACCTGGTATCCTGTGTTCCTGCTTCGTTGCTGACCCTGCTTGATCCTGACCTCTGCTGACTGTCTCCTGTTGAACCCCTGGCTTGCCTGACCATCCTTCTGCCTGATCCCCTGTACCGCGCTGCCCGTGAGTTACTGAACTCAGCTTGTGACCCTGACCATTCTCTGCCTGCTCCTTTGGTACCTTGCTGCCCGCATATTGCTGACCTGGCCCGTCTGACCACGCTAACTACTCTGCCATCCATCCATCCTGCACGGATCCAGCCGTCCCTGCTCACACCTTCTGCCTCTTCACATCAGGCTTTCTACCTGTACATACCTCTGGCGGATCCCTCTACCACTAGCAGGTGTACTCAGGGGCCGCGACCTGGTTCCTGTCTGCTCCAAGTCCATCCCCACCATCAGGGGCCCTGGTGAATAAGCAGACTGGGACTTAGACTCCGTGCCCTGGGGAATCCTGTCCTGGGGACCGCTAGAGGTACCACCAAACGGTCATTACAGAACCCTACGGCCGGCCTGACCGTTCCACCTCTCCAGCCCTGACTACGCCTGTATTCCTGCACCTCCTAAGATTAGTGGAAGGTTGGTTTGCTCACTGTGCGTTTATATATATATATATATATCTGGGTGGCTAATAATAAACTGTATTATACTGTACCTGAGGCCTGCGTTTCCCTGTGTCAGTCCACACCTTTCTGGTCACTCCTAGATTCCTGACAGTTTTTTTGGTAACTGGACCCAACTGCCTTGAGATCATTCACAAGCTCCAGTGTAGTTCTGGGTTGACCCCTCACTTTTCTCAAGATCATCCTTACCCCATAAGGTGGAAACATGCGCGGAGCTCCAGACGGAGGGCGATTGATGGTTATTTTGTATTTCTTCCATTTGCGTATAATTGCACAGTTGTCTCCTTCTCACCAAGCTTCTTGATGATGGTCTTGTAGCCATCTCCACCCTTGTGCTGCTCTACAATCTTGTCTCTGATGTCCTTTGACAGCTCTTTGGTCTTGCCCATGGTGGTGACCAAGAAAGAGATTCTGTGGACAGGTATCTGTAATGGAATTCCTGTACAGCGACTGGCGCATAGAAATGCACATGCACGCAACATCACACAAAGAAATAAACACAAGCACATTGCTAATAAGAATGAGCATAGGCTTGCGCATGCATGAAAGAATGCATGCACATGGGTGCATGCATATGGCAGCGTGACCACAGTTCCTATTTCCAGATGGACTATTTAAAGGAGGCACTTACTCTCTGTCAGTGCTGACTGGTCTTCAGCTATTTCCTTAAGTCCTGCTGTAACCTGAGTGTTACCTGTTACTGACCCGGCCTTCCATTCACCTGATCTTGGATCCTGTTTATGCTTCTGCTCATTGGTTTGTGATCTTGGCTGCATCCTGACCACGTCCCTATCTGATATTCTAGTACCTCATTGCCTGCTCATTGCTGACCCTATCTATTACTCTGACTATGCTTCCGGCTCCAGTTCGGCTCTACAGTCCTGCTGAGTGCTTACCCTGGCTATCTATTATATCAGCTTCGGTAGTCATGGTGTGTTCCAGCCTTATGCTTGTTAGAAGTTCCAGCAAGCCACTCACCCAGTTCCAGTGGAGTGCTTCCTTAACCCCAGCTGGTTGTTCCTGCATCTCCTCTATTGCTGACCAGATGCCCTGCTTGATTTACCGAGTTTACACCTCCAGCCGCAAGTTCTGAAATCAACATCTGCAGGTTCTTCCTATCCACGGCACCATCTGTTTCACCTTCAGTGGAGTCTGGGCTGGAGATACAAGAGAGGCCGGCCTCGTCAATTCAGATTTCTATCAGTTACGTGACAGTGCCTTTTATATACACAACGAGTTGTCGTTAGGGGAACCTTCTTAAATTGACAGGACTAATCTGTACCACATGAGCACATAGCCAGTCTGTTGGAGCCAGAATTATTGTGAGTTGATCAAATACTTATTTTACTCACTGAACTACAACTCAATTTTATAACATTTGCAGCGTGTGTTTTTTCTGGATTTTTGGTTGATATTCTGTCTCTATCATTTAAAATACACCTATGGTAAAAAAATGATAGACCCTTAATTTCTTTGCAAGTGGGCAAACTTACAAAATCTGCAGGGGATCAAATAAATATTTTCCCCACTGTAAAATGCCACTGACCATGAATGTTTTGTGATTGTTTTTGAGAAAGGGGTTTATGTTGCACTGACCACCAATGATGGGGTTGGGTGGGGAGGATGGGGGGGGAGGTGATTGTTGGATTGCTTTAGAAATGGTTTAACCAATTCTGACATTTCTCACATACATGTAAAAATCTACATCTTTTTGCTAGAAAATGACGTGGAACCCCTAAACATTATTTTTATATATTTTTTAGCATAGGCCATATGGAATAAGCTGATAGTCTTTGCCATTTGTTATGTTCTACGGTATTTGCACAGTGGTTTTTCCAAACACAATTTTTTTTTTTTAAATACGCTTTAATGAATTTTATTGCACACAAACACAACATAATACCCAATATTCTGATAAAATGTAAAAGACAATGATACACTGAGTAAACAGATACCTAACATGTTACACTTTAAAATTGCGTACACCCGTGGAATGGTACCAAACAAAAGTACTTGAAATTCCCCATAGGCCGCGCTTTAAATGCCTTTACAGGCTACCAATTTAGAGTTACACAGGAGGTCTAGCAGTGATATTATTGCCTTGCTCTGACGTTCATGATGATACCTCATAAGTGTGGTGTGATGATTGTTTACATATGCATGCATGAGTTTGCATTTGTGAGTAAGCAATGGGGGATGGGGCACTTTAAATTTAAAAAAATGTCTAATATTTATTTTATCTAAAAACATTTTTACCCCAAATCTCTCCTCTGGCTTCCAATGCAGACACAGATTGGTCTGATCGGCTGCTTTCCTGGCCACTAACGGCCAGGTAAACAAAGAGCCAAAACAGGAAGTGACGAAATTCACAGAGAGGGAGGAACAACATCAGTTCCTTTCTCTCTGTGTACTGCCACTGTCACCGCCGGTCCCAGCGCTCCCAAGCTTCTCGATCAGATGGGAAAGCCTGGTAAAAAGGCGGCAGAGGGGGACCACCTGCCGCCTACACAAGTGATCGAATGGCTGTTTAGGCATTCAAATAACATCTGCAAATTTTAATACCTGGATGATGCCTGTAGCTGCAGACATCATCCTGATTGTGTTTGGGTTTATCTATGACATCTACCCATACACAATGTAATTTCAGTGCAAAATTTCGTCCTCTATGGGACTGAGTGAAAACTTGCACTTGGCCTCACTGGGTGACTTGTAGGGCTAAGCATGACTAATTCTATCTTTTAACCACCTCAAAACCAGCATGTTTCTTCATTTCCAAAAATTGTGGCATAAAATAAGATCACTTTGGGGTATTCAATTTCCAAAAATGTAGATACCACAAAATACCTGTTATACCTCTGTTAGCCAGAAAATCTTCCTCCGTACCCTGTGTGATCTTTATTAACTGGTTGCCGTCCAGCCGCAGTGTTTATACTGCGGCAGGACTGCACCACTGCGCAGAATCACGTTTTAAAACAGGTAGGGGTGCGTGCCCGCCCTACCCGCGCTGCCAATCGCGGCCGCGGGTGTCAATCACCGGGTCCCGGCCGGTCATTACCCGCCGGGTCCCGGCAATCACTGACAGGGAGCACGGCTGCAGTCTTTACACTCCAGCTCTGCTCCCTGTCAGTTCCGAGTACACTGATCCTGAGAGAGGAGTTTATCTCTGGGGATCACTGTGTTCCTGTGAAGCACACCCCCCCCACCTTTCACCTCACACAGTTAACCCTTTCATTGCCTAAATAAAGTTAACCTCTTCCTCCCCAGTGCCATTAGTACAGTGTCAGTGTTTTTTTTTTTTGCACTGATCACTGTATTGGTGACACTGGGGATGTCAGTGACCCCAAGTCAGTTCCCCCCAGCGTTAGAATATCCGCCGCAGTCCCGCAGTCTCACCATAAGTCGCTGATCGCCGCCATTATTAGTATAAAAAAAATTAAAAATCCAGCATCTATACCACCATTTGCAAATGCTATAACTTTCACGTAAACCAATTAATTTACACGTATTGGGATTTTTTTTAGCAAAGACATGTCACAGAATACGTTTTGGGTGAAATTTATGACGAAATTTGATTTTTACATTTTTTTATTGGACATGTTTTATAGCAAAAAGTCCAAAATATTGTTTTTTTTTCTCAAAATTGTCAGCCTTTTTTTTTATAGCGCAAAAAACAAAAAAATGCACAGGCAATCAAATACCACCAAAAGAAAGCTCAATTTGTGGGGAAAAAAGGAAGTAAATTTAATTTGGGTGAAGTGTTGCATAACCGTGAAATTGTCAGTTAAAGTAACGCAGCGATATAACACAAACCGCTTCTGTAACCGCTTCCTGACCGCCCTATAGCAGAAATACTGCTAGAGGGTGGCATGGGTGCACAAAATCACATATATATATATATATATATATATATATATATATATATATATATATATATATACACATACATGATTCACGCTCCCGCGATGTTCACACCCCTCCCAGATAGCGCCTGATTGCTCGTCAGCAAGTGTACAATCCAAATGCACACGTTCCTGCGTTAAAAATGGCTGTGTGTATAAGTGGGTGCTGCAGTGACCGTCTGCTGGAGCCGAACAAAATCAGCAAGGAAAAATGTCACCAGCACCCCAAGGATCACCAATATGGGTCCAAAGGTTTTAATAAACGATCATATAGTTACAGCAAGGCAACGTTTTGGAGTCTCACAGGACCCCTTCGTCAGGCATGTGACAAATTGTGATAGAAACTGGAGAACTATTTATGAAAACCACCCACCAATCAGAGTGAAGTGAAATGAGCTTGGCCCCACCCCATGATGTCATGTTCCCTCCAAAAATGCATTAAAATCAATGTAAACAGAAACATTACAAACTGCAAAAATAAATAAAACAATAATCAGATGTGCATAAACTGCATTCCCGGGGATATAAACATTGTGGTCACATGTGTATTATGGTACTCCCCGGATTGTAATAAAGTGTCAGCTGAAAGCAGCGCTGGGTTTTGGAAACAACGATTAGCAGCATATATGTCCCTGACAGAAGATAAAGACTGTTGCCTAGAGATGTGGGGGGGTGTCTCCGATTGCCAAGTGAGCTGCAATAGGGACACACCTACAGTGGTCCTATTAGTGCAGCGGCCGACAGTTTCATAGCGACGCATGTCACCTGCATGCACCATGAGAGTTTACTACTCACGCATGCGCTCAAAGATATTCCTGCACCGGTCACCATTATCATGGAAATCCATGATGTCGGCGCCGGGAAGGACAAGGCGGAGGCAAGTCGCCGGCATCATAAAAACACATGGTGCCGACACCACACAAACCGGTGGGTGGGCGGGGTTGCAGAGATGAGCTGTGAAGAAAAAAGGACAGAAAGGAAACAGATTGAGGGCTAGTTCACACCACATGCGTTTCAGTTACTTTTCATCTGCATCCAAAGATAAAGTAGTATACTATACATGGTTGTCAATGTCATAGTTCACATCAGTGCTTGTAGTTCCAGTGCGTTTCAACTGCAGATAAAAAGCAGAACAGGCCACATCTCACTCATACAAAGCTGCACTGGAACGCGGCAAAAAGCATCAAAACGCACCGGAGCGCACCAAAAATGCACCGTAGCAAACATGCCCCATCTAAATTGAAAAAAGAGAGTAGAAAAAAACGGACTAGAATGCATAAAAACGCTTTGGAATGCATAAAAACACAACAAAAACACACCAGATATGTAAAAAACCGTGTCAAAACGCACAGGCAAAACACATCCGGAATGCATCTCGACTACGTCTTCATAGTGAGAACCAGCCCTGAGAATGATAATCAGTCCATAAATGGAGCTGGGGAGAAGTGGAAGAAAAGGGAGTGATAAAATCGGAAAAGAGGCTAGACATGGAAAAAAAAGGAATGTGTAGGGGTGACACAGCTCACCTGCTTACAAGGAGAAAGAGAGAAAACCGATGTGAATAGTGCAAATGTGAAAAATCTAAACCAAAAGCTATCTACAAAACTATATACACTTCAATCATGAGGAATCATCATAACCAAAGTGCATCTGCGATCCAAAAAGCACAAATATGATGTGTTAGCATTAAGTCCCCTCGGTTGTGTTGTGTGGAGGTTATGGATCCAATAAGCTTCACGACGGAGGAGGACATTATCACGATCTCCTCCTCTCGCCGATCGACTGACGTGTTTGATGGTCATGCCCCTCAATTCATATACCTGGTGTCCTGCCGAAATAAAATGGACTGCTATGGGTTTGCTCAAATCAATGGGTTCACCTATGGTACTCTTGACTAGAGCTGTCCTAATGTCACTCCTGTGTTTTTGAAATCTCCGCTTAAAGGGATCTTTTGTTTTGCCCACATAAACTAGTGAGCATGGGCATTTCATAATATAAACGCAGTAATCAGCGTTACAGTTCAGGTAACCCTGTATCTGGTAAGGTTTCCCACTGTGGGGATGTGTGAAATATTCCCCACAGATCAATGAGTTGCATACATTACAATTGTAACACTTATAGCAACCCTGTCTTTCTGAGAACTTAAATACTGCCTTAGCGTATTTGGTCCTAGGGTCTGCTTGAACTAATAAGTCACGTAGGGATCTACCTCGCTTATGTGCCATTAATGGTGGATTCTTTAAGTCGGGTGATAGAGTGTCATCAGCTCTAAGGATGTTCATGTTACGCATGACTGCTTGTTTAATACGCTCAGATGCCTGATTGAAGCCGTGTATAAAGAGCGGCCTGTTGGCCGCCCTAGGGCTGCCTTCAAAATCTGCCATAGCTCTCGCTAATGCCTAGTCAAGTACTCGAGTAGGATAACCTCGTTCCACAAATTTTCTATACATGGCCTCAAGTTGTTCTATCCTGTCACTCATACAGGCACAAATGCGTAACACCCTCTTGAACTGTGAGATAGGCAGGCTATCACGAAGATGCTTGGGATGTGCGCTCTGGTAATGTAGTAGGGTGTTCCTGTCTGTTGGTTTTGAGAACACAGATGTCTGGAGTGTACCCTGATTGTTAGTGATCCTCACATCAAGATGTTGGGGGATATCTCGGGGTTGAAAATGATACCAGGAAAGATGCCGTTAAGCTGATCAACAAACTCATAAAAAAATAGATGTTTCCCCTTTCCAAATAAGGAAGATATCATCTATATATTTTAGCCAGCATTTGACATGATCAATGAACAAAGGCATGAGATAAATGTTGTGCTCCTCCATATACCCAACAAACAAATTTGCAAAGGAGGGGGCAGCAGAACTGCCCATGGCAGTGCTGCGTATTTGGGCATAGATGGTCCCCTCAAATGCAAAAAAATTGCTTTCAAGTACAAAACGTAAACAATCAATAAGATATTCATACAGGAGATTCTGGGCTTTCGATTCAGACCAGAAATGTCTAACCGCCACCAAACCTGCTTCATTAGGTATGCTTGTATACAAGGATGAAATGTCCATTGTTGCTAATTTCCAATTTACATCAAATGCCGAGAATCCCCCAAGTTTATCCAAAAAATCCTGTGTCCCTGACATATGCCGGCAAGTTCTGAACCAATGGTTGAAGATGGAAGTCCAGTAGCTGAGCCAAAGGTTGGGTGATTGACCCTGTGCCAGAAACAATTGGCCTAAATTTTAAAGGGTTTGTGAATGTTACGTAACCCATATATCACAGGTAGTTTTGGGTGGTTGTCCATCAAGAATTCAGCTGTCTCATTAGAGATCCAGCCGTTGACTTGGCCGATGATGATGAGAGAATTTAGAGTGTTTATGAGGCCTTGTGTAAGATCCACAGTGAGTTGTAGGTAACTGTTAGTATCAGCTAACATTGATAACATGCCCTCCCTATATTTTTTATAGTCCATGATCACAATAGCACCGCCCTTAACCGCGGTTTGGGCATGCCAGAGAGAACATCGTGTTTCAGAGTGCGTATGTAGCAATCAATGGATTGGTACTGTCTAGGGGGCATGAATTTGCTTTTAAGTTTGAACGAATGACCTGTGGACAAAGGCATAGTTCATGGTTGTGTATAAAAAAACTGTTTGATTTTCAATGTCCTCTCAAACTTGAACATTTCTATTTCAAAATTGAAGTCATTAAACCTTGGCACAGGACAGAATGGCAGACCTTTAGATAAGAGACAGGACTCACCCTTTGTGATGTGTCGGGATGATAGATTAACTACCGGACTCGTCTGCCCGTGCGTTGGCGTTTGCTGCGTGTTTGGTACCTCTTGTTGCCCTTCCTGGTTTTGTGCCGTCTCCGACCCTTTGAAAAAGGGGTGTGCTACTGTCAGCAACTAGGGCTGTGGAGCGACCAGATGTGCCGACTTTGCTGTCTGTAGAAGGATTCTCGGTTAGTTGCTCGCTCTCAGATGAAATCTGGGGGCTTCCTTTTGTTGGCTTCTGGGGTAGAGGTCGAGTACGTAATCTCCTCATGGGCCTAGAGATCCCGGTTAGCCATGGGTAAACTCTACCTTCTTGGTAATCCTGGTTTACCTGTTTAAATTTGTCCCTTTTAGACTGTTTCTTTCTTATGGTGTATGTGGTAATCGCGTTGTCAATCTCCTGCAAGGCAGAGGTCTGATTTTCTGTATCTTATGTTGGTGATTCCAACACTGCAAGTTCACGTTTCACTTGTCATAGCTGAACCTTGACCTATTCAATAACTAGTAACATATAGTTCAGTGAGTTCTGAGTGGAAACCTCACACCATTTTTCACAGAAATCTCGTTTATGACGTCCGATGGTGGGCTGATTTCTAATCCGGAAACCCCTCAGAATTAATTTTGCTCTGTAGTACTTAGAGTCTGGCCATGCAGCTCCAGATCAACTTGTCTTTTCTTCAAGCATTTGATTTCCCTTAATCGATCAGTGGCTGTTTCCGATCCAAATGCTTTTTCAGTGTCAGGTGGGAAGAGGATTGCATCAATCTCTTCCTGATTGTGAATGCATCCAAAATTGCTGGATGATGCGATATCCTCAGATGCCATTTGGTTATAGACAATCCTCACGATTGGATCAATCGGTGAATGTGATGTCCCGGTTATCTACAGAAACATCTAGTACATACCCTCATGGTGGGCAGCCAGCAGGGGTGCTGTATGGGAAGCCAGTCCAGAATGCAAGTGTACAATCCAAGCGCACACGTTCCTGTGTTACAAATGGCTGTGTGTATAAGTGGGTGCTGCAGCGACCGTCGGCTGGAACCAAACAAAATCAGCAAGGAAAAAAATGTCACCAGCACACCAAGGATCACCAATATGGATCCAAGATTGCCCATCAGTACACCAGTCATCACATTTAACCCCTTGATTGCCAGGAAAACGCTCATGCACAATAAACCTCCATTGCTTGTATAGTGTCTGAACGGATCATTATCTTTGATCAGATCAGCACTATACCAGCGTTCACATTAGTATAGTGTCCCCAAAAATGCAGCGTTAGCGGGATCAGCCCCAGCACCTGCCAGCACCTGCGTTTAGCCCCTACACTTGCCCCCCCTTTTCCCCCAGGAAGTGCAGTGTCAGTAGGTCACTGTCACTTGATACATTACACACAAAACCGCAGTGTTCGCAGAATCAGGCCTGATCTCTGTTAGCACTTGTCAGTAAATTTTGATGACTCTCATGTGCAGCAGAGTGCCAGTACTAGTGCCACGCTACCTTTTGGTGAACTGGCGAGTACTAATGGCCTAGTACATCCTGGTCTTTCACATATCTCTTAGATTGTAAGCTCCCAGGATCAGGCCCTCCTAACCCTCTTGTATTGAACTGTATTGTTCTGTATTGTCTCCTGTTATATTGTAGCGCTGAGCAAACTATTGGCGCCATAAATGCTGTATAATAATAATACCAGCACTGCAGTATGACTTAGCGACTTGGTGAGTCCCGTAAGTGCAGTACAAGCTGGTGCGGTGGCGAGCACACGTATTGTCCCGTAACCACAAAGAATTTGCACACAGGCCCATAGAGCTCCTAGTATCCTGCCGGATGTGCTTGCAAATCCTGATTGACAGCCCACAAATTCTGAAGCACCCGTACTTCCCCCATTCACTGGAACCCAACCCAGAATTCAGGTGGAAATAGCTAATTTAACTACTCCCCTTGATTTTTGGAGCTGTTTTTCATGGAATATCTCTATGCATTGATTGTGGATCAAAGCAATTTATATGCACAACAATTTATCGCCACCAACCCAAATTTAAACCTTGCCAGACCAGTCGCATGGAAAGTCATTAGTTTTCGAATTTACATTTTTTTGGGACCTAACCCTCAACATGGGCATTGCTAAAAAAATTAATTGCGGTTGCATTGGTCCGCAAACCCGATTCATCATATGCCGTGTTCTCTGCTGCCATGGCCAGGCATAGATATAAGAGTATAATGTGTTTTATGCATTTCAATGACAATACACTCTGTCATCCTCGGGGTAGCCCTGAATTTGACCGGCTCCACAAAATTCAGCCCCTCGCAAATCAACTTAACCAAAAATTTGCAGATGTCTATACTCCCCAGCAAAATATCTGCGTTGATGAGTCCCTCATTAATTTTTCTGGCCGCCATGCATTCACACAATTTCTCCCCTGCAAGCATGCCAGATTTGGGTTCAGGATGTAGAAGACCTGTGAGAGGGCAACAGGCTGTACTTTATACTATATACTTATACTATAAGTTTCAGATTTACGAGGGAAAAAGATAGTCACGAGGAGCCCCCCGGATGCCCAGACTACATGGGGAGCAGTGGCAAGATAGTTTGGGAATTGGTGTCATCCTTTTTCCATATGGTGTACCAATTATACGTGGACAATTTTTATTCAAGCGTGGCACTATTTAGACATTTGTACAATCTTGGAACTGGCACTTGTGGTAAAGTGTGACCTAATGTGTGCCCACCATTAGAAGTGGCAGGGTAGTATATTCCAATGGTAGGAATACCACACACTTTTTTTGGCAGAGATTTCTTCTCTTTTTTTCATTCAGCCCACAAGCTGCATACAAAAAAAAAAAGAACATAGCATATATAACAAACAAGGATCAGCTACGTACTGGTACATCACTGGACTTTGAATGGTTATACCAGGATGATGCCTACAGCTGCAAGTACATAACAATACAGTCTTAAAACGGAGCTCCACCCAAAAGGGGAAGTTCCGCTTTAAGGACTTCTCCCTATTAAGGATTGGCTCCTTTGGGGGGCGGGTACCCGAATTTGACAGGTACCCGCTCCCACTTCCGGCCCGATCACCTAGGCGATGAGAAATGGAAGGTGCCCTCCCTCCCTGTAGTCCTTTGGGACACGTGACAGGTCCCAGAAGACTACAGGACCATGAAGCACAGCACTACTCACACATGTGAAGTGGGTACCCGGCTGGAATCTGCAAGCTATCACAGCCGGATGCCCACACTGAAGATGCCGGCCTCCTGGAATACAGGATGGCCGGTGAAACAGGCTGCGGGGGGCACACCATGGGACTGCGGGACAGGTAAGTTGCTGTTTTTTAAAAGTTAGCAGCTACAGTTTTTGTAGCTGCTGACTTTTTTTTTTTTGACAGGGTGAGTGGATCATACAATAAATACATTCACCCAGTGGTATGACGTCTATCACATCATGCATGACGCTGCTTACTCCAAAACCATTTGTGGCCACTAAGGTTCCACCAGAGTACCTAGCGACACAATGTCAGATGTGCAGTGCCTGGGTTAGACCCCTGTCCCACACATCCTACATGGCAACCCAGCAGAAACCATAAGCATGCAACAAAAAATATTTCAAACATTTCCAATAAACAATTCAATAAGCAAGGGGTGTGATGGGGGTAGGAAAAGAGGGGTGGGTGGGGGGAAGAGTTCAAAGGCCTGAAGCTTTGTTTAAAGGACAAAGACACAAGGGAGAGTAGGGGAAGGGGAAATCTTCAGACTTCCTCTTTCTCCTTGAAGTCCATCAAGTTATAGCCTCTGAGCAGCTTGTGGGCCAATCTACAACAGTCCTCAATAAACATCCTCTCCCGCTGATGGATGAGGCACTTCCTGGCACACCATAAAACGTCCTTGAACTAACATAGCACCCACCAGGCACCATTAGTGTCTTCCTGAGCAAAATTTCCAAAGAAAATTCCTTTCAGCACACCAAAGTGTGTGATGGCTTTCTGTGGCACAAAGTCTTTGAGTTCTGGTTCCTCCTGGATGATGCAAAACGGGCAGTGCCTGTATCTGCATAAATGTCCTGAGTTTCATCCATGTCAGGTTCTTGTACCTGTTGGTGAGTCACTTTGAAGAAACATTCCTTCAGAGCACCTTTCAAGTGGCTGAAGGCAGGCCTGTAACAGACTCCACAATGTCCTTGGCTTTATTCAGCTTGTAGATAGTCTTTGGCTTTCACAAGTCAGGTTTGACTCCATGTAGCCCCTGCTCCCAGATAAACTTAAAAGTGTCCATGTAATACCAAGGGGTGTCCCAGTTGTAGGGAATGGAACTGTTCCATTTGTCCCATCCGAGGGACCTCCAGAGGGGAAAGGGGAAAAAACATGACATGGAATTTCTGCCAGAGTCCATTGTTCTGTTCAGCAAAGTCTTGCGGATGCGGTTACAGGCAAAGAACACCACAGTTGAGTGGCGGTGTTGGGCATGCCATTACTGCCTTTGAGGGGCTCCTTGAACATGATTGCCCACTTTATTCTGTCTATCATGGAGCCCCAGATGAAGTAAAACACCGCCCTGGTGATGACCTTGGAGGTGTTGTCCTGGGGGGGACCAGCCCTGGGTCAGGTACTGCAAAACAGGAAGATTCTTGCTGCGGAGTACCTGTGTCTTCCCTTCAAGTTCTCTGAGGCTCCAAAGTCCAAATTTCTGCTTCATTTTAGACAGTCTATCCTCCCAAGATTCAGGACTGTGCCCTCCACTCCAAACCAGACTCCCAGAATTTTGATGAAGTCCGTCATAATGCTGAAAGGAATGGATGCAGAAAAAGGCAGGAACCACTTTCTGAAGAGCATGACTTATGAATTCCTGCAGTTGACTTTTGCCCCTGAAGCTTGGCCGAAGTCCTTGCAGGTCTTGATACTGATGGAGTGCAGAACACCGTAATGTCATCCATGTAGAGTGAGCACTTCACTTTCCTTCTGTCTAGTTCTGGTGCGATGATCTCTGGATTCTGTCTGATGAATTCAGTAGAGAGCTCTATACAACAAACAAAAAGCAGAGGTGAGAGAGGGCAGCCTTGCCTTACCGTGGAGAGAACCGGGAAGGGGTCAGGTTTCTAGCCATTCGCTGACGTCATGCTGCAAATATCATTGTACATAAGGTTAACATATGAACAAAACACTTCCCAAGACCAAACCTGGGCTCTGCACATAAATCTATGAGAGATATGGTCAAAGACTGACCAGGGCCGCATGCACACAGCGGTTATTGATGAACTGGACTGTGTCCCAGAGAAGCGCAATGTTATCCGCAATCCTGCAACCAGAAATGCCACAAGTCTGATCCAGGTGGATGATCTGTCCGATGAAAGCCTTCAGCCTGTAGGCCAGTACTTTAGGGAAGATCTTGAAGTCCATGTTCCAGAGAGAGATGAGACGCCAGTTCTTCAAATCACATCTCTCCCCTTTACGCTTATGCAAAATCATGATCATCCCTTCCCTCAGAGAAGGAGGCATTCTACCCTCCACCACCAACTCCTTGTACAGCTCGAGCAGGTCTGGGCCAACGAGATCCAACAGTGCTACATAAAGCTCTACTGAGAGACCATGGCAGCCCGGGGTCCTGTCTTGCCTAAATGATCTGATGGCACAGTCAGCTCTTCCAAAGTCAAGGGAGCGTAGGTGGCCAATGAACCTGCAAGATCAATAATGTTAGTGATACCTGGCAAGAACCTGTTGGCTGCTGTTGTTTCCATTTCTTTAGGGGAGTAGAGGTTGGGGTAGTAGTTGCTGACCACTTGCATCACAGCCCCATTCCCCTTCTGGAGTGTTCTGGTCTCTTCGTGCAGCTCTGACAAGGGTAAGGGTAGGTATCCTGAGTGGAGTTTCCTGAAAAAGAATTACACTTCTCACCTTTCTCCAGATTCTCCACCATGGCACGGGAGACAATATGCCTGGATTCTTCCTCAGAATGTCCTTTCAGGTTCTCCAGGTCTTGCCTCATGTTCCAGCCACAGTGTTGAAGGTCCTGATGGGACTTCAACTGATGCTGTCATCTCCTGAGTTCCCTCCTCCTGGTACACACTTGCTGGCATCCTTCTGCCTGAAAGAAGCTGTGCAGCGTAACTTTCACAAACTCCCACCAGTTGCTTACCTTTCCTAAGAGACTCTTCTCCTCCTGCCAGGTGATGTAGGTTTCCTTGAGTTCCTCCAGCAGTTTCTCATTTTCCAGTGGTCGGCCACAGACGAGCGCAGCTCAATGAAAGTCAACCGTGAAATTACCACCCCTGTAAAGAATGACTACCCCAGCAGACCCCTTACAATCGCCACCCCCAGACCAGTAGGGGGGGCCATGGGTCCACTGGGAGGGCAAAGGAGTGTACCTCCACGAGAACGGCAGGGCGCACTCCTCAAGCATGTAGTCGTCCTTGATGCTCTTCAATAGAAAAGATAGAGATCCTAGCCACCATGTAAAGGAGAAGAAGGGGCTAGTTATCAGGGGCAGGGAGGCATTCCTCTGGGACAGGGGGAGTGGGGAGGGATAGGCCAGAGGTAGGGGCAGAGGCCTGAGAGGCAAGAGTGGTTTTCCTCCCACCAGTGACCTTCCGGGGCTCCTTCAGCTTCTTTCCTGTGCTGGTAACTGTTTTGCCCTAGATCAGGGCTCCACCGTACATTCAGATTCTGTGGGGACAGTCCTTGAAGACATGCTCTGCCAATCCACAGAGATTGGAGGCCTTGGACCTCGGGCAGTCCTGGCTTGCCACATCTGAGGCAGGTGTGGGGTTGGTCAGCGTAATGGAGGATTCCTGCGGAGGATCCCAGAGAGAAGCAGGGTTGCAGGTGCTGGAGGTCCCCCTCAACTTGCAAATCACAGTCAACTTATTGGTCTAGTTGCCATTCACATTGAGGATCTGGACTGGGTCCTTCTTGATGGTGCAGAATCTCTGGAGGTAGGTAGCTATGTCTCTTCCTGGGGTATGGGGGCTCCTCATGGAAACTGTCACTTGCCTTTCATCCCGTGGAATGGGAGAGTTCACAACAAAGTTGTGGAAAGGTGATTCTGGCCCACAGGACTTCACCGCCTCCAAATATCTTCTGCAGACCTCTAATGAAACAAAATTTATATAAAATATACCTTTCATGAAGGTCTGCATGGACAGCACCTCTGCCTTGCTGAACCTCTGGCCGAGGATAATCTTCTTTCCAAAGACCTTTGTGGTCATAAGTGGGGACCTGGCCTTCCACCTCTTTCAGCTTTAGCACCACCGCTACAGGAGGATAGAGGAGAGTTGCTCTACTCGAGGGGTTGCACTCTATTTTGGAGAGATTCCTTGTTGACTGAGACAGTTGGGGCGGATAAACAAGTTTGGGAGACTAAGAGATAGTCTGGGAGACTGGGAAAGCCGGGACAACTAGGCAAGTCCATAGTGCTGAGGAAATCCTCAGAGGAATGAGAGAGCCCAGGGTTTCAGGAGAACAACTTTAAGAGGCCAGATGGTGGACCCGTTTGTGTTGTGTTGGGTACTGAGGGTGCTGTGACTATAGGCTAAGTAAGCCAATAAACCAGGAGAGCTGGTTGAGACGGTCTGAGGGACCAGTGATCAGGGCAGTGTGACTGCTGAGGGGAGAGCCAGGTAGCTTGGCATTTTCTATTATGTTTTGCTGATGAAAGATTCCCTGCATGGACTTTTATTTTGTTTTTTCCAGTAAAAGTGGACAGCCAAGCCCTTAACTATAGTTTGGACTGCCGGGAACTCATGAAAAAAGCACCCCCATATCGCAACACCCAAGTTATTAAAGGATAAGTTCACCTTTCATAATATGTTCCATGTTACACCTTTATTCAGTGTAACATGTAACACGTTACGTTGGGACCGGCCCACGCTCCTCCCTGCGCCCCGTTTTGACAGCTAGCGGGGGACATGCATGGCGCCAGCATTCTGCTAATCGCTGCTGCAATGCTTTAGAGGCTCCAGAAACAAAAAATAATAAATGCACATTTTTTTACTTGCAACAAAATGTGCATTTATTATATTTTGTAAAAATGTGATAATTATCCTTTAAGTTGTCCATCACATAGGACTTATTTTCGGACTTTAGACTTTGAAATTTACACTATTAATACATTATTGTGCACACAGACGCAGTGTAAACATATACACTGTAAGGGTCCATACACACTGAGTATTAAAAATGCTGCTTATACAGGCATTTTGCATTTTATTTCTTCAGCCGTAGCCGCAGCTCTGTTAGCCTATGTGTCCATGCGCATTAGAGAGTTTACAGGCATATTTTCAGAGCAGAAAAAAAAACTTTTATTGTTGAGAGGAGCTTAATGCTTATAAACATGCATAAACACATCTACAGTAAATATGGCATTTAGGAGCATTCAGCCTTTTCAAGTATACATTGATAAATGAGCAGAGGGGAATGTTTTGGAATAAGAAGCTTCTAACAGCAAATGCCCATAAACTCTCATGAACTGTTGTGCCATACAAGCCATTTTTTGTGTTGGAGATTCTGGCATTTTTTCTGCCCCTAGTGTGCATGGACCCTAAACGTATTGTGTTTATATACTGTACTGTATATATATATAATTTTTCCCCCATATTTCTGGCATTGCTCATTTGTGTAACTTGGTTATAATTTAGATTAATATAAACACTTGATAATTAATGGAAACAAGAAAATGAGGAAATATAGGTTCACAACAAAACGAATGACCTATGTTTCACTCTTTGGTATTATGGTATTATTTACATTTGAGAGGAATTGCAGTGAACGCTAAAGTTTATCTGTAAAACAGCTGTTTTTGTACCATGTACCTTTGATCGGGACCATGCTTTGTGTAAATATTTCAGTAATTTACAGGAAAACTCAGGGATTGAGAAATATCAGTTGCCAGTAAGGGCATGTTGCAATGTTAAAGAAGAACTTCATCCATGATTTTCCATGAATTTCATTCCCAAAAAGTAACCTACCTTTTTTGCTTGTTTATCCAGGAGAATACACTTACATCTAATGAATTCTAAATTGTCCTTTTCTCCTCCTCTGCTGCACATACCATCCCACACCGCCATCTTTGTTTTTTTTTTCTTTATTGGGAGCCAGCAAATTCTTCCTGATGCCTGCAGTCAGCCCCCTTATGACACGGCTCCAGATTCTTCCTCCAGTACTGTGGGGAAGCTGATGCCTCCTGATGCTAGTATCCCAGAAGGTTTCAAGAGGGAACTTACATTTTCTCTGTATGTAAATTCAAATACATTTTTATATTGTGGAATGGGGAGAGTTAAAAAGGTGCAAAATCTGAGTAAATATACACATTTAAAAAAAAAACCAATATGAACATATGATTTGAAATATGGTTGCCTATTGCATGATAAAAAAACAGTAAATAATGTGATTACAACAATATTAATCTGGTAAAATCCAAGTCATCTACACTCACCGACCACTTTATTAGGTACACCTTGCTAGTACCAAGTTGGACCCCCTTTTGCCTTCAGAACTGCCTTAATTCTTTGTAGTATAGATTCAACGAGGTGTTGGAAACATTCCTCAGAGATTATGGTCCATACTGTCATAAGTTACTGTTTCCTTTCTATCATCACAAACCAGTCTGCCCATTCTCCTCTGACCTCTGACATCAGCAAGGCATTTTCATCCACACAACTGCCGCTTACTAGATATTTTCTCTTTTTCAAACCATTCTCTGTAAACCCTAGAGATGGTTGTGCATTAAAATTTCAGAAGAGCAGCAGCTTTTGAAATACTCAGACCAGCCCGTCTGGCACCAACAACCATGCCACGTTCAAACTCACTTAAATCCCTTTTCTTCCCCATTATGATGCTCAGTTTGAACTGCAGCAAGCTCTCTTCACCATGTCTAGATGCCTAAATGCATTGAGTTGCTGCCATGTGATTGATTGATTGATTGATTGGTTGATTGATTAGTGATTTGTGTTACCAAGCAATTGAACAGGTGTACCTAATAAAGTGGCCAGTGAGTGTATATAATATGACAACAAGATTGTGGACACCTGACATAACACCTCTGCAAGCTTGTTGTCCAGGTTCAAAGCTAATGCCATTTATTAATGGACTGGAGCCTTACGGGACCCTTCTTTGTCACTATACCTGCAACCACTTTTCTGGGAAAGCTTTCCACAAGATTATGGAGTGTATGTGGGATTTGTGTGTATGTGAGTGTATGTGTAAGAATTTGTGCCCCTGAAAAATTTGTAAAGTCAGGTACTGATGTTGAATGAGAAAACCTGGTTTACAAATGGTTGTGTGCAGGCCACTGATGTTCCTTCACATCAAGCTGGTCAAGCCATGTCTTTATGGATCTGTGTCACAAATCCTGTTGTTTCTCAATTAGATTGTTGTGTTTCATTTAATGGCTGCTATGCATGGGCTTTGACTGAGATTGAGTGATTCACAGCTATTTGCCTGTAGGCAGGTGTTAATTTATTGCCGCTTTACACTATGTTATTTGGGGGAATAGGATTTCCTTGGCGCAAATAAACAAACCATTCAATAAAAACTTTTGATATCAAAGGCAAATACTTGTTTTATTGTTCTAAAGAAAAAGTTTATATTAAATACCACATAGAATCAGTCACATTTATGATAGATTCCCATATGAACTGTAAACACAGGCTTGTCATGTTGGTTGATGGTGGACCGGTCCTTTGTCAGGACCTTTGCTGTGGTTTGTACCTAATGGGGTTGATTTACTAAAGGTAAATAGGCTATGCATTGCAAGTGTACAGAAAGCGCAGTTCCTCTAGATCTGAGAGGAATATGCAAGGAACATAAAAAAAACTGCATTTTTGCTTGCACATGATTGGATGAAAGAAATGTAAAAAAATATTTTGTTTAAATATATTCTTCAGATTTTTTTTAACATATAAAAAAGTCATTTTAATATATATTTTTACATATATTTGTAAATGCATTCCAACAATGTAGATTTGTATTTTTAAAGACATACAGTATATTTGAAATGTATTTTTAAAAATATTTTTCATATATTTTGTATTTTGCGCATTTCAACATACAGTGTGTGTATATATGTATGTATATGTGTGTGTGCATGTATGTGTATATTTATGTATATGTGTGTGTGTGTGTGTGTGTGTATATATATATATATATATATATATATATATATATATATTTATTGAAATATATTGAATATGGCCAATATTGTAGTATTTCAAATATATGTCAATATATTTGGGAAGAATATTTTTAAAATATATTTAAAATATATTTTAATTCCATATGGGTTAGCATTATAGATTGTGGAACATATACGCTCTTTATTATGTAGGATTTATGTGTCTTACCTCTTTGACACATGCTCTTAAAGGCCCCATGTCAGATTGATGTATTGCATTTGGATTTCTATTCTATTTTATTCATCATAATTGATATTTATCTGGAAGAGCCTCGATTTATGTCCTGCCTAAATGTGGTTCACATATACTCATCAATACCAGATCCTTTTGGTAGATCTCTTTGGATATACTGGGATTATTACTCTAGGTATTAATGATCACCATTTTCTTGTTTTTATGTGTTTCTAACAGCTTTTTTTGAGTGACTTATCTGTCTGTGGGTCTCTCATGCCCGCCAGGGGTGGGATGTGGCTCCCTGGATTCTGGCCTGGGGCATACTGGTCCAATTTCTAACCCTGGATAAGCCCTGTAGACCCCTGCCCAATGTTTATGGAGATTTATATGTATTATATATGTATTATATTGTTTTTTCCTGTAGACATTGTAATTCCCATCATTCTTGAAGAAGCAGCTTATGCTGAAAAACATATAGAAATATATCAACTGTGAAAATGCTCCCCATGCATTTTTGTTGTACTTATCTCATGGCATCTGTTGATACATCAAGCAATATTTTTTTGTTAAATCAATGTTATGAACATTCAACACATGGGTATGTCTCTACAGTTCATACGGGAATCTATCATAAATATGACTGATTCTATGTGTTTTTTAATATAAACATTTTCCTTGTAGCAAAAAAGTATTTGCCTTTGATATAAAAACTTTTTGTTGTATGGTTTGTTTATTGGCACCGAAAAAGACCTATTCCCACAAATAATATAGTTTTCTGACATTTATATGTGACGATGAGTTTCATGCAGACTTTCACATTTGCTCTTTGTTCTTACTTGCTGTCCATAATGAAATAGCAGATGTGGTAACGCACGTGGTTAGAATAGAACCAGATGCACAGCTCCCAATGTACACAGAGAGATGTCTTTTGGCACACTGACTTTGGAAGGTCGGTGCTCCCTGTGACTGTGCATGCAGCCTTGTGCTGCCATCTGTTGGCTTGTTACAAAACTAGTCTCTAAATTTTCTGATTCGACCTCGTATCCCCCAGACTGTGAAGTACAAAATCAAGTCCACAGCTAAAGTATAAATGAAGCATACATGTTGTCTGCCTCCTCCTCTGATGTGTTTGATCATCAGAGCAACTTCTAGAATGTGTTTTGTAGGTTGGGGAAGGTATACATCAAAAGTGCAGAGTGGCTGGCATAGCATACTCAGATTCACTACTCAACATTTTACCCATAACAACTTAAAACAAATGATGTCCTTTAGCATTTCACAATAATAATTGTGCTACCAAAATTAGTGCGTGCTGCCTCTGGCATTGCTGCTGCTTCTTCTTGCCAGAGGCTCCTATTTTTTTGAAGCCCAAAGCCCCTGAGCATCAATAGTTCTTTAGGCTGTCAGCAGATCAGCCTCTAGAGGCACAGTGGTGAGAATAGAGAACAATTGAAGCTGCTCAGAGCAGAGTAAAACTGCATTGCTGGATTTTAGGCAGTATAGTCACTTACATAGTCTGGCTGAAAAAAGACAAAAGTCCATCCAGTTCGACCATTAAAAAAAAAGTTATAATCCTATACCCACAGTTGATCCAGAGGAAGGCAAAAAAACCCAGCAAAGTATAATCCAATTTTCACCTGCTGGGAAAAAAATTCCTTCCTGATCCCCCGAAAGGCAATTGGATATTCCCTGGATCAACTTTACCTATAAATGTTAGTATCCAGTTATATTCTGTGTATCTAAGGAAGAATACAGGCCTCTTTTAAAGCAATCCACTGAGCTGGCCAGAACCAACTCTTGAGCGAGTCTATTCCACATTTTTACAGCTCTTACTGTGTAGAAACCTTTCCGTGTTTGGAGATTAAATTTCTTTTCCTCCAGACGTAAAGTGTGCCCCCTTGTTACATAGCTATACCTGCAAAGGGTGCTAGCCTTAGGCAATCTGTCAGGACTTAATTTTCTGACTAAAGTTTCACGTTAAAGTGGGGCTAAATGCAAAACTTTTTTTTTCTTTCGATTAAATTAAAGGGAGGGTTATAACCCCTGTAAGGTTTATTTTGCCAACTGTGTCCCATTGGGGAGATTTCCCTTCACTTCCTGTCCCATAGTCAAAATAGGAAGTGAGAGGAAATTCCCCCAAAATGAGAAAATCGCTGGTTGTCACCAGAACAAGTGTCCCCATTGGAAGATATCCCCAGTATTCTTGTTCTGGGAACAACCCAAAATGTGTGATTTTCTTTTCATTTCACTTTTGGTGATAATGGCAAATAGGACAAATAGAGAGGGTGAATCTCCCTAACAGATACAAAGGGGGAGATTTACTAAAACTGGAGCAATCAGAATCTGGTTCAGCTCTGCATAGTAGCCAGTCAGCTTCTAACTTTAGCTTGTTCAATTAAGATTTGACAATAAGACCTGGAAGTTGATTGGTTTCTGTGCACCAGATTTTGCACTCTCCAGTTTTAGTAAATAACTCAATAAATCCTGACAAGCGTTCCAATCCCTCTCCACTCTGTCCAAAATGAAATAAAAGTTTTGCTTTCAGTTATTCTTTAACCACTTGACCACCAGAGGATTTACCTCCCTTCTTGACTAGGCCATTTTTTGCGTTACGTCGCTACGTTACTTTTACTGACAATTGCGCGGACATGCAACGCTGCACCCAAATGAAACTTACATCCTTTTTTCCCACAAATTTTCTGTCGTTGGTATTTGATCACCTGTGCGTTTTTTATTTTTTGCGCTATAAACAAAAAAAGACCGACAATGTTGAGAAAAAAAACAATATTTTTGACTTTTTGCTATTAAACGTCCAGTAAAAAAATGTAAAAAAATCAAATTTCATCATAAATTTACAGCAAAATGTATTCTGCTACATGTCTTTGCTAAAAAAAAATCCCAATACGTGTAAATTAATTGGTTTACGGGAAAGTTATAGTGTTTACAAATGGTGGTAGTGAGGAACAGAAGTATTTGAACACCCTGCAATTTTGCAAGTTCTCCCACTTAGAAATCATGGAAGGTCTGAAATTCACATTGTAGGTGCATTCCTACTCTGAGAGACAGAATTTCAAAAAAAATTTGGGAAATCACATTGTATGATTTTTAAAGAATTTATTTGTCTTGCACTGCCGAACATAAGTATTTGAACACCTGAGAAAATCAATGTTAATATTTGGTACAAAAGCCTTTGTTTGCAATTACAGAGGTCAAAAGTTTCCTATAGTTCTTGACCAGGTTTGCACACATTGCAGCAGGGATTTTGGCCCACTCCTCCACACAGATCCTTCCCGTTTATACACATAAATGATAAAAATATGCAGCGCTATAAGATTAAACATAAATGAGTAGATAACAAATACTAAAAAAATCAGATATGATATGATAAAAAGCTTCTAGGTTATTATAACGTATTAACGTGACTTCTGTGATGTATCGGCATCTGGAAGACTGGAATGCTCGTGACTCTTGTGGTAATAAACTGAGAGTGGATTGCACTAACCGGATGCATATGCAAATGAAGCATGGAGTAATTAAGACCTACTCCTAGTACTCTGGAAGTAGGTCACTGGATAGGTAGTTGTCATCTCAAAACTTGCCACTAGGTGTCATATCTCCCAGGACAGGACGTCATACACATACACAGAGAGCAGGAGAGAAGATCCGTTAGACAAGCCGGGGTCAGGTCGGGGTTAAACAGAGCAGACAGGTCCAGGAGCAAGCCGAGTCGTTAATAGGAAATCACAGATCACAATAGCACAGGAACAGGAACAAGGTACTGGGAAGCCAGAGATCAACCAGCGCCTGAGAGTAGTGCAGGGCTTCCTTATAAAGGCCGTTTGGCGCCAAATTTGAGCAGGTGTGAACTTCTGTGGCCATGCAAGATACTGCCAGGGGTGCTAGGTCTCCTAACACCTCTGCCGAGGACAGAGCCCTGACAAGGCTATTGGATATGCCCTGGATCAACTTTACCTATAAATGTTAGTATGCAGTTATATTATGTGTATTTAGGAAAGAATCCGTACCTTTTTAAAGCAATCTACTGAGCTGGCCTGAACCAACTCTTGAGGGAGTCTATTCCACATTTTCCCAGCTCTAACTGTGAAGAAACCTTTCCATATTTGGTCCTCTGTGATGGCCTTAAGGTGAATAATTCTACACCGAGTTCACTATATGGGCCACCTATGTATTTATACAGTACATGTTGATCATAGCCCCACTTAATCTCCTCTTCTCAAGAGAGAATAAATTCAGTTCCTGTAATCTTTCCTCATAGCTGAGCTCCTCCATGCCTCTTATCAGTTTGGTTGCCCTTCTCTGCACTTTCTTCCGTTCCCTAATATCCTTTTTGTGAATTGGTGCCCAAAACTGAACTGCATATTCCAGATGAGGTTTTACTAATGCTTTGTACAGGGGTAGAATGATATCTCCCTCTCTCTGGAGTCTATACCTCTTTTAATACAAGAGAGGATTTTGCTCGCTTTAGAAAACGCAGCTTGGCATTGCATGCCATTATTTAGCTTGTGGTCTACCAGAACTCCCAGATCCTTCTCCACTATTGACTTCACCAGTTGTACTCCCCCTAGTATGTATGATGTATTCATATTCCTAACCCCCAAGTCATAACTTATCAACCTCATTGCCACATGGTTGCCCAATTAAACAGTGCATTGAGATCGGCTTGCAAGTTGAAGACATCCTGTAAGGACATTATTCCACTGTATAGCTTGGTGTCATCTGCGAAGACTGAAATGCTACTTTTAATCCAAAACACTATCATTTATAGATACTGTATATTAAAAAGTAAGGGTCCCAACACTGAACCTTGGTGTACACCACTAACAACCCTAGACCATTCAGAATATGAATCATTAACCACTACATTCTGAATACAGTCTTTTAGCCAGTCTTCTACCCATTTACATACAGATTTTTCTAAGCCTGTAGACTTTACCTTACACATTAGCCGTGTGTGGGGAACTGTGTCCAACGCTTTTGCAAAATCCAAGTATACCACGTCCACAGCCACTCCTTTGTCCAAGGTTTTGCTCACCTCCTCATAAAAAGAAATCGGATTTGTTTGAGAACTTCTGTCTTTCATGAATCCATGCTGTCTGTTGCTTAAAATATTATTTTCCAGCAAGAACTCATCTATGTGGTCTTTTTATTAAATTCTCCAGTATCTTCCGAACTATAGAAGTTAAACTAACAGGTCTACAGTTTCTTGGTAAAGACTTTGATCCCTTTTTAAACAGAAACCACATTGGCCTTATGCCAATTCAATGGTACAATGCAAGTTATTAAAGAGCCCCTAAAAATGAGAGACAATGGCTTTGAAATGACAGAGCTCAATTCTTTTAGGACCCGTGGGTGTATGTCATCCGGTCCAGGTGCTTTATTCACCTTTATTCTGTCTAAATATTTCTGGACCATATCAATTGTGAGCCAATGTGGATCATTTGGAGCTGTGTCAATACCATGCCCATTATGAACAAAAGCTCCTCCATGCTCATTTTGTATACACTGAGCTGAAGAAGATATTTATTTAATACATTTGCCTTCTCCTTCTCCCCAGTCATCCACTCTAGATTAATTAATAAAGGGCATACATGATCAGACCTGACCTTTTTTCACTATTAAAATATTTGAAGACGTTTTGGGGGTTTGTCCTGCTATATTTTGCAATCTATCGATTTGTTTTCAATTTTTTTATCTTTGATTTCCTTTTTACATATTCTGTTATATTGTTTGTAATGTTTAAACGATGATAGAATTCCTTCATTTTTATATTTTTTGAAAGCTCTTTTATTATTTATAGCTTTTTTAACTTTGGCCATAAGCCACATAGGTTTTATTTTTAGATTTTTAAAACTTGTTGACCATGGCAATATATTTTGCAGTGTGTTTGCATAATCTTTTTGAAGAACTCCTATTTCTGTTCTGTGTTCATCAATGACAACATTCCCTCCCAGTCTAAATCTTGCATAGCAGCTCTCAGCCTTGGAAAATTTGCCCTCTTAAAATTAAGTTTTTTTATCTTTCCCATATGTGCTTGTTGATTACAATGAACATTAAATTAAATCTTGTTATGGTCACTGCTACCCAGATGTTCTTTTATATGAACATTAGTAATAAGCTCAGCTTGGTTAGAGATTACCAGATCCAGCAGAGCATCATTCCTAGTTGGGGCCTCTATGAGCTGCAGCACAAAATTGTCTTGTAACAGGTTTATTAGTGTTTGTCCTTTAACTGTTCCTGCAGTGCTGGCACCGGCGATCCCAGCCCACCAAAAGAAATTAGTCTCCACAACAGTCCGAAAGCTGGATTATTGCACAAGTTCCGCAGACCTTTACAAGCAGACCCTATATTTATAGGGATGGCTGGTTTTTATTAACGTTAATGGTGGGACTATAACAAAATGGTTCCCCTAAGTTCAAAGTAGTTAAGCTACTATACAATGGCGCTTGGAGATCGATTTCCCTTAGTGGGCTGCTGTTTTCAATATAGATTGGTGGTTTCTATTGAAATCAATGGTGGGACTGTAACAAAATGGCACCTGTGACGGAGGGCAGGCAAGACAGAACACACAGAGTAGATGGCAAACAGTTAAAGCTTTATTAAAACGGACGACAGTCACTCAAGGGGGAGTAGTACAGAGAGAGAGAGTCTGAAATACTTGTAATCCAGCCCCGGTAGGCAAAGTTAAAGTCTCTACAGCAGTTTGTAATCCAACAGGGAAGTAGGAGGCAGTTCATAAACAGTCAGATAACGCAGGGGAAGCATACACTCACACAAAGCTGATGTGGTAGCCTCAGGCAAAGCTGGTGTGGTAGTCTCAAGCAGAGCTGATGGGGTAGTCCCAGGCAAAGCTGGTGTGGTAGTCTCAGGCAGAGCTGACAGCATTGCAGGCAGGGCTGATGTAGCTTCTGGGGTCCCCCTGCTCCAATGGGGCTTAGGCAGAGTCTGGCCACTATCGTCCCACTGCAGCCGGGATCCCTTAGTGACTGTACGCAGAATGGAACATCAAGAGAGACCAGCACTGACTTAAACCCCCTGAGAAGGACAAGAGGCGGAGGGGGGTCATTAGCAGGTAACAATGGAGGGACTGCCTTAATTGAGTTTAGGGACATTTTGGATGATATTATAATTAGGCAAAAGACTGGTTGGACAGGATGGACACAATAATTGAATTTGCAGATGTAAACAGTGTAACAGTGGGGAAAATACATTAATACAAAAGTAAGGCACTAATCAGTGGGGATGATATTATAATTAGGCAAACTACTGGTTGGACAGGATGGACACGGTAATTGAATTTGCAGCTGTAAACAGTGTAACAGTGGGGAAAATACATTGATACAAAAGTAAGGCACTAATTAGTGGGGAGGATACTATAATTAGGCAAACGACTGGTTGGACAGGGTGGACACAATGTAGAACATCTGGACACAACACAATAATTAGATTTGTAGCTGTAAACAGGGCAACAATGGGGGGGATACACTAATTGAATTTGGGATCTTTTGTGGAGGGGCGCGTTAATTACAGCTAGGGGCCTGTGGCACACCTGAGTAGAATACTAATTGGAGGATGCTCTTCCTATGGCCAGGAGGGATTAATAAAGGAATTAATAACTGGAACTGGCAGAGACCCATATAGTGACAGCACCAATAAGGTAAAAGGAGTTAGGCTACAATAAAATGGCACCCAGGAATTATATAAATAGACTGAGCAGCATGCGGTCCAATCAGATCCCCTGAGGAAGTCATGTGGTGGGGACAAAAAGCATTGGGACAGGACCTCGGATGACATCACAACATTTGGATGTGCGGTAACCTTTACATTGCATGGGCGATAATGCACAATATTACTATATATATGCACACAAGCTATATATATTTAGTGCAATCTGGCGCCTTTTTAATGTGAGTGTGTTTTCACTTGGCTTTTTAAAGAATAAACCTTATAAAGGTTAAAGCACTATTTTCAGTGTTTCTGTTTACATGTTGTGGAGATTCACATTGGCTGAACCCAGTAAGTTATCTTGGTCCATTTAAGGGACAAAATCACATTTTGACTATATTGTGAGGTCAAATAAGGAAGGTGAGAGTACATCTGGTGGTGCCTTTATGCATGCAGCACATTTGCATGGTATTTTGAGCACAAAAGGGGGTTTATATTTAAAGGCAAAGGAAAAGTAGTTTTCAAATGTGGAGGATTTTTGATTATTTATGTTTTTTCCATATGTATTGTTACATACAGTATAATTTTTGGTTCAGTGATATATTTATGGTTTAAAATGTAATTATATTTGAACCTAGTGCTGCATTATTTAATACAATTGTTTGTAACTGTGCTTATAGTTTAACACTGTAAACATGCTTACAGGATGAAAGAGCAAAGGAACGACTGAATCAATGAGCTAGTAGTTCTTCATTGCTCATTAAATCGGTAACATCAAGACCAAGCTGTATTTCTTTAAGGAATTTAGTTTGCCTAATGGGGACAATAGTGAAAGATGTAAGTACAATATACATCAGCAAAGCCATTTGTAGTCTCCATTGTGAGAGTGTGTAACAGAGTGACAACACAGAGACACAATTGGAAAATGCTGACAGGACTTGTCACCCCATGACAGGGCAATTAAGGAGTGTGAAACTCCCTCCTAATCTAAAAAAATAGCATACCTTAGGTGCAGGAAAGAAAGGGAGGTCTCAAACTCACTGTCCAGTCTAGCAGTTGTATCTGAATCAAAAGATTGGCTAGACTGAATTACATGTGATGCCTATCAGCAGCCTCCTTTAAGCCACTTGGCAAGACATTACCTCCATCGGTAGACTGTTGCTTCCTTCCCTGCCTAGAGACAGAGTGCAGGGAGAAAGAATAGCCAAAGGAAGACACAGATGACTGTAACTCATTGCCACTGCAGCCCTGATTAAGCCTGCCCCTTGTACCAGGTCTAGGGAGAATCTCCAGTTGGACACCACTTCACCAGAAGTTGAACTACGCCCACTGGACCTGATGGAGGTGGACAGTGTCGGAAGGTGGGAGTAGTGTCACCTTGAGCTGCCAGAGCTGAGAGTCTAAGGAAGGGACTAGAGCCCAAGTTAGAATGAGCCAGGGCTGAACTACTGCAGAACCTACAGGCTAATACTGGACTGTGCAGTGTGCCCTTTGATGCAAGTAAGAAGCAGAGAACGTTGCTGCTAAGAGCTACATGGCTGCTATATTGTGTCTGGGGTGAGTTTGCAGAAGAACTCCAAGGCAACTTGTTGACTGCTGTACAAGACTGTTAGCTTTACTACTGATCCAGTGCTGCTGTGATGGAGTTACTGGGAGGGGGAGTCATCACCAGAAAGGACTGCTTCAGGTAGGACTTCACCCTAGTAGAAGAGTGATGAGAGACCTATTGGCCACCTTAAAATGTTCACTTGACTGTTATTGTTTCTACCTACAAAGGAGATCTGATGAAGGATTACTCTGTGACTACATACCTTGGGATTACAAATGCTCCCAGTTAGGAGTGAGCACTTCTACAAGTCATCCAAACGCCCCAACTCCTGCAGATTTGTTAGCCCACTGGCCATTGGTTAGTTAGGGCAACTGTAGTTGGTAGGCTGCATTACTGTAGATACAGTTATCAGATATTTACTCAGCCCTTTTAGAAATTGTCTTTGCACTGCTATACAGAGGTGGCTCTAGGATTTAAGAAGCATTAAGGAAAAACGTAGAGATGAGGCCCCACTCACCCCCATATCGGAAAAATAATTTAAGCAATAAAAATTAATAATACATTGCATTGTACAGTATACAATGAACTAATGCCAATGCACCCATGGTCAGTACTCAAGAATTCCAGCATGTCACGGGATCATATCACACCAGGATATGCACTGCAACACAAGCTCCCTCTGTATAGTGATTGTCATTTACTAGACAGCTCTCCGTTATACCTTTATTTCACATTACCTAACAAAGGCCATAGATCCATCATCTATTTTCCTAAACCTATACCCCATACCCGCTGTAGACACAGCCAGTGCATTGACTGTGGTCAGTAGACCTGAATACAGAACAGCACCTGATGCTGAATTTCTTTGTATTGCAGTCTCAGGAAAAGGCAAATCAGTATAGAGAAAAATTAAACAATTGCCAGCATTGTCATGCTTGCTTCTGCCAAGCTTCAGAATCATGTGTGTGGTTAATGTAATAATGTATAAATGCAATATTCATCATGGCCCATACCTAGGCTGTAAGTATACAACCCTTTCACATGGGTGGACCGATTGGGTCCACCTGTCAGTCTATTAGGTGGACCTGATTGGACCCTCCATTGCTCTCTGTGGACCAGCGGAAGTGAACTTACATGTGTCTGTTTACACCTGCTGACATCCGGTCCTCCAAAAACAGGCGGATGGGGGATCTGTTCCCAATATGTCTTGCGGATCAGTCTGATGTAAATGGATAGGTGGTCTGTTTACATTTGACTGCACCATAGAGAACAGCGGGCTGTGTCTGCTCTGCACAAGCAGAGCAGACACGGACCCGTCATCTGCCTGCTCAGCGGAAAGGTACCCCGCTGAGCAGGCAGAACGGAGCTTCAGTCTGTGTGAAAGGGGCCAAATAGTACATCTCATTATACATTGCATCTATTAGATAAACTATTGAGGTGCAGGAAGGGACAGGGACTGTGTATCCTATACAATCTACCAAGCCATAGACTGCCTCATAGAGCAGCGATAGCCCAGAGCCCACACATGTATAGGGATGCTGGGAATGCCATGTTCCAATCACAATTCTCCAGTACACAGCCGATGGGAGGGGGAGACAGTCCCCAGCTGGTGTTAACAGACAGTGCAGTGCCCCAGCAGAGGAAAAGACGCAGGCCCTACCCTCGAGCACAGCCAGACCAGAGCATGGTGACTGTACTTTGTATGGGGGGTGCTTGTCATCCTATGGGAAGACTGCACATGCGTTGGCAGCACCATCTCTTTACTGATGCTGGGCATTCCCCTCCCTCCGTTAGGCAAATTAGGTGGCCACAAGGCCTTTGAGAGTGCGAGGCCTTAGGCGACCACCTAATTTGTCTAATTAAAGAGCTGCCTCTGCTGCTATACAGTGTCAGGGTAGATACTATTGTGACAACTGTGTTAGCATCATTCCTCTACCCCAGCCTAGTTTAAGTTCAGGATCATTTAATTCACAGGTGTCTGTGGTGAACAATCAGTATTAGCTAGGTTACACCTATAAATGTTTCCTGTGATATTGTATCTGAATTGTCTTTGTGCTTAGTTGATTAACTATACTTCTCTTCCAGGACTTTTCCAGATCAATAAAGCCCATTACCGTTGTGGGTGTGTCGGTGTTCCTCAGGTCTAGGTACAAGGCAGATCATCACTAGAGCAGGACAAAGGGACCCAAACAAACCAGTGTCTCCTCCAGGGACTACTTGCAGATCTTTTGGCAGGAAAATATGTGCAATTATTGTCTGGAGTTCAGCTTTATTTAGTTTCCATTTCTTTTACTCAGCAAAGAATTGTTTTTCTCATTACACTATTCAATGCTGCCAGTTTCCTGAGATTTCATACTTTCAAACACATAAAAAGGACTGCGTCAAGTCATTCATTTTCAAGCATGTACATGCCTCTAATATTAAATTACTTTGATGGAGGGGCGCATGCGCGGCCAACTCCTGCATGGACGTGCAGTGAATACCGCTCCGTCCATCCGCCAGACCCAACACGGCACACACTGGCCCCAAGGGAACTAAACACAAGGAACAGCAAGGGCAGAGGTGCACAACCCTCCCCAGCTATGCCCCGCCGCCGAAAAACCCCGGGACAGCCAGGGAAACTGACACATTTCTTCCCTGCTATTCAAGCAGGGAACCAAGATGGCGCCGACTCTGTGAACGGAGCAGGCAGGTCTGAGGAGAATGACAGGTGTCAGCAGATGGATCCCAGGCTGCAGTACCTGCTCTACCCAGGGGACCCGGGTGAGTCATCTCCTCCCCTGTCCCCCACGACAAGTAGCCCAGCTAAATCACGTCCATGTCTGGTCACAGACACTACAATTGCCTACCAGACCCTCATCCATCCATCCCCTCAGCATGCAAATGACTTTCCAGCGATAGACCAACCTATGTGTCTGACCAACCTATCTCTGAACTATGCATGAAAAACATGCTTCTCTCACTTAGACAGATGCTGCACAGCGATCTAACTTCATCACTTGTCCAAATTACTACCGTGATTCAAAAGCAGGACCACAGATTACTCCATATTGAGACAAAGATGGAGGAAATAGTTATAGCCCACAACGACTCGATTGACGCACATGCGAACCATACTTCTGACATCGAACAGATCAATTTGAAACTAGCGGATCTGGAGGATCGGTCCAGATGCAACAACATTAAATTTAGGGGTATTCCTGAAACTATCACCAACGAAGCACTACTACCCACATCCAACAATATATGAAACACCTTATCCCATCTCTCTCAGATGTTGAGCTTGCCATCGACCGTGCTCACAGAATCCTAAAACCGTCTTTCCTGTCAGCATCAATCCCTAGGGATGTTTTGGCGCGTATTCATTTCTATCACATAAAAGAGAAGATAATGGCGGCAGCTAGAAACCCCCCTCCATTACCATCATCACATGCTAACATCAAACTATACATGGATCTATCTAAAGCTACGCTTCTTAACCGAAAAAAATTGGTTACCATCACCAAGGCCTTACGGAACCATGGCATTGCTTACCAATGGGGCTTCCCCACAAAAATTACGGTCAGAAACCAGGGCAGAATTTACACAATTAGAAACCTAGATGCGGGCATAGATCTACTGAAGACTTCGCACATATTACCTGCAGATACCCAACAATCCACCTCTTCTACTACACAACAGATGGAAGCAGAATAATCTTGGCACATTATACCTCTTATCCGCTCCAAATTCCACATCTCTGATGCTCTACTCCACTATATCCCTTCTATCCAATTAAGATCTGGCGATCTGCCCGATTTAAAATTTTCTTGTTACAAAACACTGTTTGGCATGACCTTGTCTATGGTCAATGCTTGTGCACACCTCCCAGTTTTGAAGTAGCATACCAAGCTACTCATGTTTCTTGCATTTTACGCAAGCTTTTTTTACCCCTGTTCACAACCCTCTTTTCCCACACCACCAGTCAACCAAACACTTCAACACTTCGCTTAAGTCTTCCGAATGAACTTGGAACACAGCTTCTGACTCTCTGATCAAGCCATTTCCGCACTGCCCAGACTACAAAATTCTCCTCATCGCACCCGTATCTGTTCAACCTTGATCAACGCCTCAAACACCAACTCTACTACTTCTCAAACCGTACCACGGACCCACATTATGATTAACATAACATCTTTAAATGTTTGTGGCTTAAACTCCCCTTTCAAAAGATCGATGCTCCAAAAGGAAACTCGGACATTTCATGCAGACATCCTTTTTATACAGGGAACACATTTCACAACATCCAAGATCCCCAAACTACAATTACATCGATTTTCCCACTTCTACATGGCCACCAACCCTAAGAAACATAATGGCATTCTTACAGCCATGAAAGACACTATACAGTTCCGTTATATATCAGAAGTAGCTAACCCTCAAGGTCACTATCACATCTTGATTTGCAAATTTAACGACACCCTCTACACTCTAGTTAATGTTTATGGTCCAAACAACAATCAAACCCAATTTCATCGTAAACTCCACACCATTACCTCTTCCCAAAAACACGGCAGACTTATCATCGGTGGAGACTTCAACGTCATCGGCAACCCACTCCTGGACTCATCCTCCAGCAAAAGATCCCTCAAACAGAATTTCAATCGCTTCCTACATGATCACAACCTCTACGACATCTGGAGATGGCAGCACAGTACCGAAAAAGACTACACCTACTACTCCCCTTCTCATCTATCCTACTCCAGAATTGATTTCTTTATTACAGATAAATGGACTCTGCAACATACAGTATAACATCATCTAACATCGGCACCATCAGATGGTCAGACCACGGTCCAATCAACATAATCCTGGACGACTCTCAACGCTCAGCACTTCCCCCCATCTGGAGATTGAATTTTACTATATTGAAGAACCCAGAGAATCAAAAACATTTATTAGAAGCTCATTACATTTTTTGACCTGAACACTACACCTGATATTTCTATAACCACACTTTGGCCTGCTTACAAAGCCTACATGCGGGGTATTCTCATACAACTCAACGCCCGAATAAATAAACAGAGATCACAACAAATTAACCAACTTTTAGCTTCCATAAAACTAAATGAGGAAATTAACAAACAAAACCCCAATACCTCCATATCTGCATTCCTCACCTCAGATAGAAACCAGCTCAGAACCCTTCTATATAAATATGACCTCAACCTCCAAAAAACAAAATAACAATTTTACTCTCTAGTTAATAAAGCAAATTCACTTCTAACAAAAATAATCAAACAAAGACGCCTCAAATCTAAAATCTCCTCAATTGTACACCCAAATACCCACACTGACGCCTTTGCAACTTACTTCCAAACCTTGTACAATATCAAAGATGACCCAGATACACCCCAACCAACGACATCGTCCATACAAAACTTCTTAACTACCACTAATTTACCCCATCTTACTCCGTCACAACTCACCTCTATATCTATCCCATTCTCTCCCATAGAGATAGAGAAAACTATAAAAACTTTACCCCTTAATAAATTTCCATGGAATGATGGCTTCACAAACAAATTTTATAAAATATTTGCCCCTAACCTTACACCACACCTAACCGCTTTTTTTAACCATGCCGCATCTACAGGTACACTCAGTAAAGAAATGCTACAATCCATAATCACAACTATCCCAAAACCAGGCAAATACCCCCAACTTGTTCAAAACTACAGACCGATTTCGCTACTTAATACAGATATAAAACTTTACGCCAAATTAATAGCTCAAAGATTGATTCCCCACCTACCCACCCTAATCCACCCAGACCAAGTAGGATTCGTTCCTGGTCGCCAAGCGCCTGATGCAAGGAGGAGACTCATTTCTTTTCTACATACATTAGAAACCACTAAACAACCCTCCCTACTTTTATCCCTAAATGCTGAGAAAGCATTTGACCGAACACACTGGCACTTTATGAAACTCACGCTTCAAAAGTTTGGAATCACAGACTGGATGCTGTTGGCAATCCTTGCCCTTTATTCCAACCCTTCAGCGAGAGTACTAACCAACAGTACACTATCACAAATTTTCCACATCTCCAATGGTACCAGACAAGGCTGCCCCCTATCCCCCATAATTTTCACCCTACTTATTGAACTATTAGCCTCAAAACTCAGAGAAGACCCAGCATTCGCAGGGATCACCCATCTCAAAAGAGAACACAAAATTAGCCTATTCGCAGATGACATAATATTAATGATTACCAATCCACACAAATCACTCCAAACGATCCAAACACATCTTTAAAAATATTCAGAAGTATCGTACTACAAACTCAATGCCCCCAAATCCTCTGTCCTAAATCTTAATATACCTACTAAGCTCCAGAAAATACTCCTCCAACGCTTTCCCTTCTCATGGGAACAACACAGCATCCCTTATCTGGGAATTAAACTCACCACCTGGACAGACCAACTTTACTTCTCAAATCATAAACGACTACTCGAATCCATCCCTCAAGAACTTAAAAACCTACGCACGTCCACATTATCGAAATTGGGAAGAGTAGCTGCTCTAAAAATGTGCATACTGCCCAAAATCCTTTATATCTTTCGCACACTTCCTATACCTGTCCCTAACGCTTTCTTCTCCAAACTACAAGCAATACTTGCTAAATTCCTCTGGAACTCAAAGAAACCCAGATGTACAACAAACCTCCTTATACGCCCAACTTCTAGAGGAGGGGCAGGCCTTCCACACTTAAAATCGTACTATAATGCCATACATATAGACCAACTCTACTATTGGTGGCACCCAACTATCGAAAAAACGTGGACCACTATGGAAACACTTCCCCACCTTCCGTCACTGCTACGTGACATTCTGTTCCTACCACACCCTTCTAAACCCAGAAATCTACCCAAACACCCTTGCATCCGAGCCTCCTTACAAGCCTGGTATGACCTCTTATTATGTAACTCACCAGAATCAAAACCAATACCGACCCCGATCACCGTGCTACACTTTCTTACCCCTTCTTTGAACCTCTTACATTGGGAAAATCAAGGTATATTCTATATACAAGACCTTTATACAAACCACACAATAAACTCCTTCCCGATCATCCAAGAGAAGTTTCACCTACCTGACAGTGAAATCTTCACATACTTGAGGATAGCTCACTCCTTACAAGAGACGAATGTCCTTCCTTAATAAAGCGCAATACCCTAAGAAAGGAATTTCAACCTTTTACATGCTTATATCCAGGTCTCTGTTTATCCTACAATCCACCTCTCTATCCAACTGGGAGAAAATTCTCTCACAATCAATCCAACCCCACTCATGGGAAAACACCTTTAACATCACACATAAAGCATCTAGATGTAGCTCCCACTGGGAATCGTACATGAAAATTTTACACCAGTGGTATTTTACACCTGTCAAACTCTCTTTATATTATCCCCACCACTCATCCGCTTGCTGGAGACAATGCGGAGAAATAGGATCAACTCTGCATATACTTTGGATCTGCAAATCTCTAAGATCATACTGGAACAGTATCTTCCACTTGATCTCCTCAGTTGATGGAGCCCAAGTGGCTCCTATACCTGCTCTCGCACTTCTCCATATAGGAATCGACAATTTAATTCCAAATCCCGTACCATCATTATCCACATATTAGCAGCCGCAAAACTTAACATCACTAAGCTATGGAAATCTTCCACAACTCCTTCTCTCTCTGCCCTTATAGCGGATCTGAATTTCCAATGCGATATGGAAAGAAGATCGGCCCTCAATAACTCATCCCATCACAAATTCAATACCCAATGGTCTCGATGGCTACAAAACCCCAACTGCTCTATAAGATGATAATATATACATAAATTTGTAAAACTGAGACCCCTTTGTCCTAGACTGGTGTCCCCCCCTTCCTCTCCCTCCCCTCCCCCCCCTACCCTGTCCCGCTCCACCTTTTACAATATTTCACACATAATGGGTTCACACTAAACAAACAACATCTTCTGAGACGCTTGATATTTGCCCATATATCCCCAGCCAATTGGTGCGGAATTTTCTTCTTTCCATTTGAAGTATGTATGTACCCAGTTGTGAACCGCACTGATATATACTGTTTTGTATTGTATTAAAATATTTCAATAAAAATACTTGAAAAAAATTACTTTGATGTTTCTTCGTTTCATACACTTACTTTACATATAGTGAAATTTTTTAAAGTATCCACACATAAAATTAATTTTTCTGCCAAAGTTTAAAGTAGTTTTATTGAAATTCACAGATAACTAGTCGCAGTAAATTGCATGGAATGTCATTCCATTTCCCATTGTCCTGGATCTCTACACAGTCTTCATTGTCTTTACTGTTATTTGGCTCTCCTAAGTTCCAGTTAGTAAATGCCAACTTCTCTCCTGTCAAGTACTTGAACATCCCTTCAACCTGTAAATCTGATATACCCAAGAAAGCTTTGATTGTCTCTCCCTTAGTGTGAAGAATCTCTTGAGCAGCACTATTTTCTGCTGCATTTCTTGGCATAGCTAAGTGTCCTCCAGCTTCTTTACATGTCTTCTGGGCATTTTCAAAATTTTCTTCAAGACCATTGGTCACAAACACTTTCTCACCAGCTTGTTTACCACCATGGAAGAGCAGAACTGAAAGATTTTAATCAAAACAGATTATGTTTATATTTTTATTTAATAAAGATGACATATAGGTGAAATACAGTTTTTTTTCTGCTGGCCTCTGTTACTATTGGCAGATGAGGTAAAGCTTCAGATAAGAGACTAAATAAAGGTATACCATTTTACACATGAGTGTAACTGGTTTGCATTTAAAGTGCTGTATGTATATGTTAGCTTATTTTCAATGTATACTGAGTATAATGTATTGTAGATAATTAAGAAATTGAATGAGCTGATTTGGTCCTACAAAAACTAAAGACTATCTAAAGTCAAATGTTTTTCTTCATTTTGGATACAGTAGGAAATGGTTAAAAACTTTGCCAGATTTTTATTTTGTAATCCCTGTCCCACGTGGGGAATTTCCCTTCCCTTGTCATATAGATGGAACAATAAATGAGAGGAAGTCTCTTTAAAGTGAGCAAAATCCCCACTTTAACAGTTGTTCACTGGAACAAGTGTCTCCATTGGAAGAGTTTCCCTATATTTCTGTTCTGGTGACAACCCAAAAGTTGGATTTGGTAACAGAGGTCTATAGGATCAATAGGAATCTCCTAACAGCCTTTAATGTATCCTACTACCTCTTCCATTATGTGGTAAAGATTTAGAATTGCAGAGCCTTATGATGGTCATGCATTGTCAAGGAAACTGGATACTTCTTAAATTAATAAGGCCTGTGGCTCAGGACTTCCCTAGCAACTAGACCATATTAGCATATCTGGTTGACTGAAATCTACACATCCTGGACACTCACTGCAGGTTACCAAGATGATAGACTTGTAATATTGGATTGATACCTATGTTTTTATTCTGATCTGAAATCTATATATTCCAATGGAATCCACTTCTTTGAGCATCGGTTAGCTTTTGCTGCAGGAGATACATGGATACATATGTGCTTAACTACTTTTCTCACATTGATATTTTATTTACTGAGTGTGTGGGCAGAACTTAGTGCGAGCATTGTGGATATACTATTAGGCTGCTGCACTGGAAAGCAAGGATTTATTTTCCTGCTTAGATCAAGAGAAAAAGTAATCAAAGTAAATTGCTCCCATAAATTTTAAACTTACTACTAGCTAGTTATTACTTACTTTTATTATATTTATTAAGGCTTGCTTGAAGCAGATGTAGCTCTCGTTCAAACACTTTCAACTGGTCCTTGACAGTATCAACCTCTAATTAGAAAGGCCAACATTAATAACTGTTAAATGCATTTACAGCTATCATTCAGAGATTTAAGCTTGATACATGTTCAGTCGCAATTAGTTCTGGTCTAACATGGTTTTGAGGCAAACTCAACCTGTTCGACGTTTGTAGACCCACCTAACTTATGCACCAACTTATTTATGAACCCACCTAACTTGTATATCACCATAGCAATCAACTAATTATGAACTTTAAACTTAGGTCAGCTGACTTAAATTGGCCAAACTTGGGGGCTTGGCTTTGTACCAGTCCCTCAATAAAAGCTGGATTCCCAGCTGCCATTTATCTTACTGTTCTATAACACCACATACAGCAGTAAGGCATGTAATTTAAAGGATTGGTGATTTTCCATATTGAACTCACAGCTGCATTAAAAGGAGGACTTGCTTTGTTAAAATATCCCATGACAGTGTGCAGCTCCACATGCCTTTTATGGTAATATTTTTCCTATTAATGGGAAAGGGATGAGTGAATCCCCTTTGGTTCAGTTCACCAAGGGTTTGGGGAATGCACATAAAAATTGCAAACTGAAAATTCTGCTGTAAACCCTGTTGTCAGTTAGAGCCAAATTTTAGTGAGAAATGGTGGCCCCTTGTGGGGAGCCAACCAATGTTGTGTAGGACCTGTACCAATGCAAAAAAAACTGTAAGGGAAGTACCTTTTTTATATGGCTTTGAGGATGACATGGAAAATATAATAATTCATTTAAATACAGGTTTAAGTAATGCCTTAAAGCTGTACGTGGTGTTATGAAATAAGATGATTTTCAGCAATTGTGTACTCTGGCAGCATAATTTTGGCTGTGGGATTACATTTTTTTCATCAGCACCCCAATCCACTATTATATGAATCATTCATTAACAAAGCTTTTTTTAGGTGGTTTTAGCAGCAACAACTGTTTACAGCAGCAGTATTAAGCTTACTTTGATCAGTAATAGCATAATGACCCACTGCACCATTTTAAAGGGTAAAAAGGGAGGGCTTGGTAGAAACTGCCCAGCAGCATGGCAATTTTGGATGAAGGGGGACAGGCCCTAATGCAGAATTACTTCTTTTTACCTGCTGTGGCTGAATTTGTTGGTCACTTTGTATGTAGCCTAACCACCACTTTATCTCGTAGGGCCTGCTCTCCCTTTATTATCATCATATGTGGAAATTCTCCTTTCATTTTGTTTTAGTGGGTGATTGTCTAGCTTGTATGTAAACTATATTGTGTGTGTGTGTGTGTGTGTGTGTGTAGGGGGGGGGGGGGTGGGCGGTATATTTTGGTGGTTTTAATTAAAATGTTTATTAGCTTTTGCAAATAAACAATACAAAGCATAGCATTGAAGGTTACCAATGAACATGAACATACATACAGTAACACAGGATTGATGTCAACATGGTGTCTTCAGTCATGGGAATAGAAATTAGGCAGAATGCAGATTCTCAACACATGTACTAGTTACCCATGGGGTAAGTTGCCCTTTACTAGGAACTAAACCGGTAATGATGAAGGTACAGAAAAAGAGCGTTACTCTTCCAGATTATGTATGGAAAAACACAGATAGGGCTAAGAGGAATCCGTAATAAAGCATGGACAAAAAGAACATCAAAAAAATAATAGCTCACAGGAAAAGCACGAAAAAACTCAGAATCAAAATCAGAAAATTATAAACACATTAAGTAAATGATGTCATAACTAGATTTTCAGTCTACCATGGGAACTAGTGGAGTCTGCCTTGGTATACCATTTTGTGTATTTGGGTGATGTCATGATCCAAGATAACTCTGAAGTGGACAGTGTACTTTCCATGAAAAGCTTCCATCTGTCAAAGAAGCACTTGGTGGGTCCAGAATTCTGTACTATGGCATCTAATTTTACTTTATACATCAGAATTGTCAGCTCTTTCTTTATAGTTGTAACAGTTGGGGAGACAAAGGTGGTTCATGTTTCGAGAATCACTCTGCAAGCCATCAGTAAACAAAGATGGAGCCACTGGGGAAGCTGGTTGCAAGAACTTAATGGAATGATGGGGCCTTGCTGTAACCAAAAATAAAAAAAAATGGGTTCTTTTGGGATAGTTATGTTTGTCACCCCAAAAGTGTAATTCACAACTTGGTCCCAGAAAGTGGAAATGATAGGACAAATCCCAAAACTATGAGCTAATTTGGAATAAAGCAGACCACCAAAGGAGCAAGTTGATGAGTGAGGGTTGTCCTCCTCAATAAGGAAAGGTGCTTTTGTTGCACACTATTTACTGCACAGCAAAGCAGCAGTGTGTTGTGAACAAAGAACAGCACCCATTCATAGCACCTTTACATCTGCTTTTAGGCCTACCTGTCACTGTGAATTTGGGGGGGAGTTGTAACATTTATTTTATTTATTCAAATCTGGCAAATTCATTTCAAAACTATGGTTAATGCAAATACATACCTTATCCCTAATTAAGTCTAAGTGGAGATGATAACGTAATGTAGCAGCTAATATTTGTGGAAGTCAATATACTGTATGCTTATCAGTAACAACACTGTTTTGCATGTTTGAACTGCATGCTTTAAGGAATGGAGTGCTTTTGCAACAGCTGATAGCATGGATTGTGAAGGTACTCATATGTTTATATACTTGTGCAAAGAAAAGGTTTACTTTAATATCATACATCCTTTAAAATCTCAAACTGATATTTTAGTTATTGCGTATTGTGTAAATCATAAAACATACATGAAGTGACTTTAGAAGCCAGTTATTCCATCAGTTACCTAAATTACTTCATAAGGAGAATTTATTTGTTAAACACTGTTAATAGACTGAAAATTATATAGGATAAAGTGATCTTACCCATTATTACCCATCTTACCTGATGTCGCACTTACACCTTGTTCTCCTTTTTGTCCAATGGAACCTTTGTCACCTTTTACTCCTGGTGGACCAATCTTTCCTGGAGGTCCCTGATTGCCCCGAGATCCTTGTTGTCCTTTGTGAGGGAATACACACAAAAGGTTTCTATGACTGTTGAAATTGTGTAACTATACCATAATGAATGCAATTTTTTGAATTCCCAAAGAACAGCCCATACTGAAAATACTGAAAAGCAAGTACTGCCTTAGTAGTATATCATCATCCTATTGTTTTAATTTAATCAACTACAAAGCAAAAAAGAATATATCCTGCATGTTCCTAATTAGACACGAGCATTAAAAAGATCCAGCTTGAACTGGATGCTGTGATTATTACTGATATCCACATATGCAGATTTTGTTTTCCAGCTTGATAACATGTTTATTGGAGGGGTTGTGTTATTGTTAGCAATTATATTTTTGATGTTTTTCCCCGGCAGTTACATAAATAGGTAAGCAATAGTGGATTATAATAAGGGCAAAACAGGTGGCTACCCAATGCCCCAGACTCCAGGGGGGCTCATGACAATGCTAGACAAGTTCTATACTTGGTCTATATCATGGTAGCCTTTAGGTTTGCAAGTTTTTACATTTTTTTTCAGAAACTCATCAGCAATGGCAGCCTTTTTATTGCTTATTATATGAATGTACCTTCCCTGGAAAGCATTTATCTGATATCTGCCACCATCATATGAAAAAAGTATATAACTGCCTAAGTTTCAACGAAAAACACAAATCTGTGCATTTTCTCTTACATGATCCAATTAAAGCGACAGCCCTGGGCCCCTAGTACAATTAATTCACCACTGAAGGTGCTATAAGTTAATGAAAGGATCAAGGAAAAGGACAGCCTATAGTGGCGTTTTTTTTACCTTACCCAGAAAGAAAATATATCACTAGTTGCACATTTAGTTATCTCCGGAGAAGTGTGAGATTCTAAAAAAACAAACACGCATATTCACCTCTCTGCTGTAGTATCCGTGTGATGCTGCAGCTGTCCCCGGCTGGCTTTAATTCCCAGAACTGAGCAATCACATGATTGCTGATTACTCAGTTCTTGGCCTTCCCGGAGCAGAGAGTTTTGACTGCGAGTCACCTCTCTCTGCTCTGCCCCTCCAGCGTTCACTGGATCTCTGGGCTACAGAGGGGGGGGGGGGGGGTGGTATGAGTGGCTGGCTTAGGCTCTCAGAGGTACACTGAGAGGCTGAGCCAGTTGTCATTCAGACATGTGGGTGCATACCAACATTATTGTAAGGATCCTTCCATAGCCTGGAGCAGCTCTGTGGCACCAGCCAACATTGTATTTTAGCTGGCTGTCAGCTGATTCTGTGTCACAGGAGAGCACAAATAAGCGTACTCCTGTGACCCAGAAGAGAAGTGTATGTAACTATAAATCTAATTTTCAGTATCTTGGTATTACACCTAACTACATACTGTTTGGAAAAGATTTGCTTTTTCGTTTTAGTATAGCGATGTAAGTATTGATATGAAAAAAAAAGAACTAGATTTTGTCATTATGATATGAATATGTACTTTCACAAATATTGTACAGTTTACATGTGACTTGAAACTATTTGATATATATATATATATATATATATATATTAGATTAAAGACCTCTTTCCCTTTTACTCCTGATGAAGTTGAAATTTCAATGAAACATGTAGAGTTTCGGGCTTCTGGAACATCCCATGCTGGGGAGCTGGCTCTGTGTACAGTAACCAACAACCTCTGTTATTCCGAGGTAAAATTCAGATGTTTGATGAGGCCAGACAGTGGTGTAACTAGAACCTTCAGGGCCCCAGTGCAAGAAACCATGAAGGGCTCCCCTGATCCCTGGCTGAAGCCCTTCCCTCCAAGCCCGGTGACAGAACGCCCAGGGTTGGGCATGACCTTTGTGATCCTGATAGTTCCACTACTGGTATCAGTAATTTTTTTTAACCTTTCACAATTCTTTTGGAGCCCGTTGGGGGCTTTGGTGAGATACTGATCACTGACTCTCCATTCAGAAAAGGAAGAATCCAGTAAATGACATATTTAGTGGCCCTTGCCCCACTCTCCATCTTGACAGCATCCCCCAAAGCAGCTGGGAAAGAGCTTAGGAGGGGTCACCAGAGAGCACTGGGAGGGTGCCAGAGATTTTCTTTAGTAACTTAATAAAAAAGTGTGCAATACAGGACAAGGTTGCTGTTTGAATACTGTTTGCAAGTAATTTTTTTTGTTGAAAAAAGATTTCATATGCAACAAGGATACTGTGGAAGTGAGATGCTTGTGCAGTCCTGTGCTCTCATTTGTTCCTCCTACAAAATTGTTTACTGTGTGTGCAGTCAATCATGTCATTTTTTTGTGTGTTTTTAGAAAATCATTGACTTTTGGAAAAGTCTGTACTATGGAACAACATTACCTTTGTCCCCTTTTTCACCCTTTGGTCCTTCTTTACCATCTCTCCCATCTCTGCCAGGCAATCCAGTGGACCTTTGTGAACTGCATGATATAACTGCGCAAGTATTGGTAAATTCTTCACATTTACCATTATCAGTTGAAGTGGTTACAAAAGCCTTTATAGAAATCCCAAGTAATAAAATATGTAAACTCTTTAGCATATACATGGTTCAAGCTTTCACCCTGAAAACAAATGCATTACATAAATTACTTAAAAATTTAGCTTAAAGTATAACTAATAGCAAAATATTGACTGTTTTTTTGCTTGGATAGAATGGAGATGGATTAGAACACCTTTAGTTTTTTATTGTTGTCTATGTCCCTATTAGGGAGATTCACCTTCTCTATTTCTCATGTTTACCATTATCAGTGAAAGTGAAAGAAAATCCAGAATTTTGGGTTGTCCCCAGCAATTTAATTGGAGGTAAATCTTCCAATGGGGATGCTAGTTCTCATGACCTCAGGGGGCCCAAGGGATTCCTTTTATATTGCAGGAATTTCATCTCACTTTCTGTTTTTTTGCCATCTATGTCCCAATGGGACATAGATGGCAAAAAAAATGGCAGGCATTATAATCTTCCCTTACTCTATCCATAATGAAAAAAAATGCCTATAGTTTTATGAAATCAGTAGGTTTTAAGGGCAAGTACATCTGACATACACTGGCAATAATTCTATATACCTTTTGATGTAGGAGTATTTTTTTTCAGTATAACACTGGCCCTATTTTGAGTTATCGAAAGGTAAACAAGACACGTTTGGCCCACACTCATAACGTTGTTTGTATATCTATCTATCTATCTATCTATCTATTGAATATATGGCTTATGCAGAACTTGGTTGCTAAAGTGAACTTCTTGCAGGCACATTGTAAATCTAAGGCTCCTTTGTAACCATTAAGTCTAGGAACTTCTAATATGCAAATATTGACTTCAGTTCCTGAAGTCATCCTTGGTCCCTCCCACCTCCCTTACCTCAGTATTGGTTCACCCTATGATGAACATCCTAGCCAAAAATAAAATAATATAGTGCAGATAATGGGAGATGCAAGGCCAAGTATAGTTTGGAACTATAGTTATTTGCATGCTTTCTGGAATTCAGACCTCTTGAATGCTTTATAAGTTAACAGAGTTATTATAGATATGTTTACCTTCACTTTTGAAAACTCTGAGTAAATGCACATTCAACTAAATCACTGAAATAATAGCATTATTTTTCATCTTACAGTCTGCCACTGAGACATCTATGAAATTATTTAAATGCATAATTTTAATAAAATCAAATATGCATACTTCTAAAGACACATGACAAATATCTGTTATAAAAATAATATTTTTTTTATTAAACCAATTCAATGAACAGTTTTAAGAGCAAAAGTGAAGTCATCAAACAATGTCATATACAATCTGTAAATTTTATAAGGTCCCAATAATACCTTACTATACACAAATGCCTACAGTTTCAGTAAATCACTTATGTACTACAAAGTATTCTCAAAGTCGTGAATGAGCTGAAAAAAATAATAATAAAGGCTTCCTTTCATTGTAACATATAGGATGATTTTAGAAGGAATTTTATATGATTTGTAAAATTATTATTTATAGCTCTCTAGAACGCATTGTTCAACCACATTCAGCGTAAGGTGCAGTTATGTAAGTCTCTTTATACGTGCTTTTTGCTAAGTATAAATAAATACTTCTATCTTTTTGGCTTACAGAAAAAAAGGGAAAAGTCAAAATGTTATAGAAACTGATTAAGTACTTACCAGGAAACAGCATATGTTGACAAGATAGAATCCTTTTACTTTAGCATTACAGCAAATGTTTTCAGTTTTTTTTTTCTTTTTTTGCACAAATTACTCCTTAGTTCCTAAATTTTAGGCATACCTTTTACATGTTAAACATTAAGCATTTTGTAGCACTCCTCTTGTCCCTATTCAACCTGTTTTAATTGCTGGTAAAAATAGGTTAATTGCTATTAGCCACTAAAAGAAATTGTTCCCAATAACTGAGTATATTTGCACATCCAAATTTGAACAAAGTTATGCAACTGAACTTTGCCTTTTAGTACTTTGGTTTGGCTTATGTTCAAACTAATTTTTTTCAAAGCTATTTGAAAGTTTAAATTCACATTTTAAGAGATAGAATTCTTTATTGTTTTTACTTTTATTGTGGTTGTTGTTTCTATTTTAAATGGCAAGAGCTTAATTTCTGCACCTATATATTTGTACTTGCTAATTATTTTGCGCAGCAAATCGGTTTCCTTATACTAATAAGAAAATAGAGAGAATGTATATTTATGTTAATATGTAATGCTAATACCCTGAATACAATAACGGTTGACATTTATATGGTTAAGAGGTTGCATTGAAATGTCCCTGTCCACATATTTGCCATTAGTTTAGCAAGCACATCCACTGTAAGACTGGCTATTTCTCAGTAAGGTTAGCAAATAGTTTCTATAGCAAAGTTTATGTCTGGACTGCAGTTGCACATTGGTGGGTACATCAGTAAGTACTTTATTTTAAATATTTTTATTGAAAGATTTTAATACAAAAACAAAACAAGGTACATTAACATGGTTCACAGTTAAGTACAATAATACTTTGTGTAAAGTAAATTCCCCACCATTTGGCTGGGGACGGTATACACGTGGGTTGTACTAACCTGAGAGGTATGCTCGGTTTGGTGTGAACCAAAAAAAAAAGGGTGGAGATGTTGTATAAAGTGGGTAAGGAACAGGGGGGGGGGGGATAAGGAAGGGGGGGGTGACGAGAACACCAGTCTAGTGCATCGGCCTTAGTGGTTTATATTTATAGAAATATTATTTTATGGAGCAATTAGAATTCAGTAGCCATCGAGACCATTGGTAATTGAATTTGTCATGGGAAGAATTGTTGAGGGCTGATCTTCTTTCCATATCACATTGGAAGTTAAGGGCTGTTATAAGGGCAGAGAGACAAGGGATTTTGGAAGATTTCCATAATTTAGTAATGTTGGTTTTAGCATCTGCCAGTGTGTGGATAATAATGGTGCGTGAGTCTTTAGGGAATTTGTTGATTCCTATGTGGAGGAGTGTGAGAGCCGGGTTTGGAGCCACTGGGGCTTCAGTGACTGTTAAGATTAATTGGAAAGCACTGTTCCAGTAAGATCTGAGAGATTTACATGTCCAGAGTATATGTAGAGTTGATCCTGTTTCTCCGCATTGTCTCCAACAAGCGAATGAGTGTTGAGAGTAATATAAGGAGAGTTTAACAGGGGTTAAGTACCACTGGTGTAAAATTTTCATATATGATTCCGATTGGGAACTACATCTGGATGCTTTGTGGGTAATGTTGAAGGTTCTTTCCCAAGTGTGCGGTTGTATTGGTTGTGGGAGAAGTTTCTCCCAGTTGGATAGAGAGGTAGTTTGTAGGGTGAACTGTGAGCTGGTTATGAGTGTGTAGAAAGTCGAAATCACTTTCTTTGGATATTGTGTTTTATTAAAGAATTGATGCGCAGTAGTAGGAATTTTCAAAAAATGTGGAACGTTTATATTTTGTAGGGAGTGAGCTATTCTCATGTAGGGGAAGTTTTCATTGTCGGGGAGGTGAAACTTTTCCTGGAGAGTCGAAAAGGAGTCTAATTTGTGGTTTGTATAGAGGTCTTGTATAAGAGATATACCTCGATTTTCCCATTGTAGGAGTTTTAAAGAGGGAATAATGAAGTGTAAGGTGGTAATTGGGGTAGGAATTAGTTTGGTATCTGTCGAGTTGGATGCTAAGAGATCATACCAGGCTTGTAGGGAAGTCTGGATGCATGGATGTTTGGGTAGAATTTTGGAGTGTGGTGTTTGTGGTAAGAACAGTATATTACGTGATGTAGGCGGGAGATGTGGGAGTGTTTCCATGGTAGTCCATGATTTTTCATTAGTTGGGTGCCACCAAAAATAGAGTTGGTCTAGAAGTGTGGCATTATAGTATGATTTTAAATGTGGGAGCCCTGCTCCTCTCTAGAAGTTGGGCGTATTAAGAGATTTGTAGTACATCTGGGTTTTTTTGAGTTCCAGAGGAATTTGGCAAATACTGCTTGTAATTTGGAGAAGAAGGTATTGGGGATGGGGAGTGTGCGGAATATGTAAAGGATTTTGGGTAGTATGCACATTTTCAGGGTAGCTACTCTCCACCAATGAGAAGTCTGCCTTGCTTTTCAGAAGAGATGATGGTGTGGAGTTTGCGGTAGAATTGCATCTGGTTGTTGTTGGGACCATAGACATATACTAGAGTGTAAGGGATATCGTTGATTTTGCATATTAAAATATGATAGCGGCCCTGAGGGTCAGCCATTTCCGATATGTGGTTGAACTGTATAGAGTCCTTTATAGCTGTAATAACACCATTTTTTTTCTTGGAGTTAGTGGCCATATAGATGTGAGAGAATCGGTGTAGCTGTAGTTTGGGGTTCTTGGTCGTTGAGAAGTGTGTTTCCTGTAGGAAGAGTATGTCAGCATGAAATGACCGAGTTTCCTTTTGGATTATCGATCTCTTAAAGGGGGAGTTTAAGCCACGAACATTGAGAGATGCTATGTTAATCATACTGTAGATCCTTGGTTTGGTTAATGGAGTAGTTGAGTTGTTGTTTGAGATGTTGAGCAAACTTGGATGGATATGGTCGTGAGAGGAAGAATTCTGTAGACTTGGTAGTGTAGTGTTGGCTCAATCGATGAGTCAGGGGGTGTATTCCATGTTTTTTTGTAGGTTTCAGTTGCATAGGTGGTACAATTGGTTGACTGGTGGTGCAGGAGGAGAAGAGGTGAAGGGGGTGAAAGGGGATAAAAAAAACTTGCGTAAAATGCAAGTGACATGAGTAGCTAGGTGTGTTACTTTAAAACGGGGGTGTTGAACAAGCATTGACCGTAAAGGAGGTCATGCCAAACAATTTCTTGTAACAAGAGAATTTCCTATACAGGGCCAAACACCAGAAATTAGTAGGGTGGGTTATAGCTTCTGAGGTGTAGTGTTGGAAGTGGATTAAAGGTGTACGAAATCAGAGTCATTCTGCCTCCATTTGTTGCATATTGGTAGAGGTGAATTGTTGGGGATCCACGGGTATTATGTTCCACGTCTTTAGTAGGTCAATGCCAGCTTCTAGGTTTTTTAATTGTGTAGATTCTGCCATGGTGTTTGACGGTTAGTTTTGTGGGGAAACCCCATTGATAGCCTATTCCGTGGTTTCGTAAGGCTTTGGTGATGGTGATCATCTTTTTACGGTTAAGGAGTGTGGCCTTTGATAGAATATGGCTTTCAACTTGCCAAAAAATGGGGTCTGATCCCAGCAGAGGAGGAAATCGTGCCTACAAAATCCTCCCCCAGAAAAATCCCCTTAGAATGGAAACAGGTAGCGGGCTGACACACGCAACTGCCTCCTCCCACGTTCTCCGTGCCTTATGTTTTCCCAACTGTAAGTTTGGAAAGTGGCATTCTAGGCTGTTGCCTCGGTACTTCCCCCCACACATCCGAGTGATTAGTTTCACGTGAACTTATGTGTCACTTTTTTGTTTTGTTTTTTCTCCCCAGTTTTTCCCCTCTTTTTTGTGTGTTTTTCTTCAGAGCAGCAACACCATCTATGCTACTGGATCTTGACAAGTCATCTTATATCACTATTGGAGAGTCGCACATCCTTCGCCCACGTTTGAAAACCATGGTCTCCGTAAGAGTACAGCTCCGGCTTTCAAACCCTTCCATGCTATTTTTGTTTCTACCACTTGAGGGCGACCACATATCACTCAACCAAGCTTTCTCATGGTACTAAAAATTGTCTCTTTGAAAGTTCACGGCCTTAATAGTCCATTCAAACGTCAGATAATGTGGAAAGCAGCCTGATGACTACATGGCGATGTGCTTTGTGTTCAGGAAACCCATTTCTCAGTATCTAAAGCTCCACACTGCTCCAACCGCCTGTTCCCACATATCTTTACATCTAATGGCCCTACTAAGAAGTGTGGCGTATTAATTGCTGTCCGTGACTCTGTCGCTTTCTCTCTACATTTCCAAGTGTCCGACAGTAGAGGCAGATTCATAATTATCGTCTGTGAAATCAACAACATCACCTACACTATTGTGAATCTCTATGCCCCTAATACCCATCAGGTCCCTTTTTTCAACTCCCTGCGGAAAAAAGTAGCAAAAATACAAAGGGGTTTTTTGATTTACTGTGGAGACTTTAACGCTGTTATCAACACCTCCAATTCTTCAAGGCATTTGAGACAGTGTCTAGCCCAGACCATCACGGCAGCCAACATTTATGATCCCTGGAGATGCCTCCATGCTTCTGAAAAGGAATTTACACATTCTCTGCACCCCACAAATCATATTCCCGAATAGATTTTTTTCTTACGGATATTCAACTGCTACAAAATATTTCTAAAGCTGAAATACATCCGATGACATGGTCGGACCACGCTCCTATTTCTATAAGCATTGAGGAGACTTTGAAATTTACTCCCGTATCCTTGTGGTGTAACGATGTTTCCATGTTTTGTAATATGTCTCGCCCTGTTATTTCTGCTGCCTTAGAGGAGTATTTCATTGTCAATTTAGCTACTGATACCAGTGCAACTAACGTATGGTGCGCTCATAAATCATACTGCAGAGGGTTACCGTTGAAGCTGGCATCACAGGCTAAACGGGTTAAGAACCGCGTTCTCATGGACACCATTGAGCAAATAGCCCTATCCAATGCCCTATCAGAACCCTTTAGCATTACTAATGGTTCTTGCCAGGGTTGTCCGTTATCTCCCATCATCTTCTCTCTAGTAATGGAACCCTTAGCAACGGCAATTCATGATAATTCCCAAATCTCGGGCATTCAGGTTGCAGATACATCTCACAAAATTGGATTGTTCGCTGATGACGTTATACTTACGGTTACTGATCCTGTGAAATCCCTTACAGAAATTTCTTCATCTTTGCAATCCTTTAGTGAAATCTCTTACAATAAACCTAACATTGCAAAATCCTCCGTTCTACCAATAGCTATACGAAAGACCCTTTTGAAAGAGCTTAAAGCTAAATTCTGATACAATTGGACCCAGAAAACACTAGACTACCTTGGCATATTAGTCTCGTATCCAACTTCTAATACTTTTAGGGATAATTTTGAAAAGCTATACCAGTCTGTTTTAGCGGAGCTACAGCGACTTAACAAATTTGAAACTTCGTGGATAGGAAGAAGAGCAGCCTTTAAAATGCTGGTTCTTCCCAAAATATTATATTATTTTCGAACGATTTCAATCGTTATACCACATACTTATTTTAATAAATTGGAGGTGGCTATTAGAAACTATAGAAAAAGTGGGAGTGCCTGTGAGCCACTAAAAGTGTGATATATATCAAAACTAATCGGTGGAAAAATGAGTTCGCTAGCTCCTCTCTACATACTCATATATGTGTGTTGAAAAAGAATAAATAAATATATGGTGCCGCGCCCTCTATAGGTCCAAACATCTAAATTATAATAATATAGTAGTACAATTCAAGCAATTAAAGAACAAATTGCAATAGGTATGGAATACACGTATAGAAACAGCAGTTATTAGACTACTGGAGGAAAGTCCAACTGAATTTAAATGTCTTTTCACAAAGTTATACTCACACTTATGAGATTTAACCTGTAAATACCAAATGTTAAATTGCAGGAGTAAGGGAATACCCTGATGTACTGCTCTAAGAGGAGCTGAATGGGTTAATTGCCTCTTCACTCTGGGGTGTATCACTTGTAAATAAATCTGAAGTTTGAATTCTTCCTTCTTTAGGACTTATTGCTGTGAGTGAGCTTGAGGCATGGATCCATTCCTCCCTATGCCATACACTTCATCTCCGCATACATGCCAAGGATAAAAGAAAGAGAAATAGTGCCTTATCCTCAATAAAAATGTACAGCTTTATTTGTGCCCATATGCACTCACATTGTATGCAGTAAAATTGCGCTTGTAAAAAATGCCAAATGTCGGTGTGACCAGCCTGGACGTCATGTAGACACACTGGCCCTGATTCACTATTGGGCGTGGGCGCATATTTATGGGCTTAAGCCCAATTTTCATGGGCGTCCGTCCATTTTTGACCCTGCAACCTAATTCACTAGTGAGCAGAGCCCATAAGCAGATGCCCAATCTAATTCACAAAAAGACACACGCCCGGAATCAGACTCACAAAAGCAGACTTGCTAAGAAGCACGTCTAACACCATGAAAAATCACTGTAGAGACATGTTCACTTAGAAATTTGCATCCCAGTGACCCGCCCCATGTCACATGCTTGCTGTTCCCGGCTGGCCCCGCCCATACCTATATAAGAACTGTCAGCTAGGCTTTTCTTCACTAGGCTGGAAGCCTCGGACGGGAGCGGAACCTTTTTTTTTTTTTTCCTTTTTTCGGGTCGCCGCCGCCGCGATTGACGTTGGATCTACTTCGGGGGACATTGTTTTAATAAAGGACTTGTCAAAGACCCTGTACTGTGTTTTTTTTACACCACACTTAGTTTTTTTGTGAATGAGTCTGCGGACCGTGTACCGCGGAATCATTCACGTAGGGGGGGGGGGCCGGGATCTGGGGGCCCCCTTGTTAAAGGGGGCTTCCAGATTCTGATAAGCCCCCCGCCCGCAGACCCCCACAACCACCGGCCAGGGTTGTGGGGAAGAGGCCCTCGTCCTCATCAACATGGGGACAAGGTGCTTTGGGGGGTGGAGCCCCTCTGCCCCAAAGCACCCCCCCATGTTGAGGGCATGTGGCCTGGTATGGTTCAGGAGGGGGGGGGTGCTCGCTCGTCCCCCCCCCCTTCCCTGACCTGCCGGGCTGCATGCTCGGATAAGGGTCTGGTATGGATATTGAGGGGGACCCACGCTGGTTTTTTTTTTAATTCCAGCGTGGAGTTCCCCCTTAATATCCATACCAGATCCGAAGGGCTTGGTACAGATGGGAGGGGGGACCCCACGCTTTTTTTTTTATTATTTATGCAATAAAGGGAATTATTTTACATTCAGCTGTCAGTGGGGAACCCCGCTGACAGATGAAACATTAACTCATGGCTGTCGCTCCTACAATCCCGCATGAGTTATGTTATCAACTCATGCAGCATTTTAGTAATGAAAACCAATGCAGCGCTCATGTTTCAGCTGTCGGCGGATTTCCCCACTGACAGTTGAATGTCAAAGTATTGCAGTGATTTATAAACAGTTCTTTAAATAACTGGCGTGGGGTCCCCCCTCCCATCCATACTAAGCCCTTCGGGTCTCGTATGGAAGTTAAGGGGTAACTCCACGCTGAAATTAAATAAAAAACAGCATGGGGTACCCCCCTAAATCCATAACACATACTTATCCGAGCATGCAGCCCGGCAGGTCAGGAAAGGGGGGGACGACGACGAGCGAGTGCCTCCCCCCCTCCTGAACCATACCAGGCCACATGCCCATACCAAATTATTCAAACATTTGTAAACAGACCAATTAACTGAAATGGTTTGACATTTGTACCCCAAATATGACGTTCCCTGAGGCGTTGGTAAACCGAGGTACGCCTGTATTAGTATTGCAATCCTTTGTATTGGGATACATAGAACCAACATACATCTGAATTGGCAACATAGCACAACATTTGTGTCACATTGGAGATATCTGGCTAGTTAAACTGACCATGCCCAGGGACCTAGGATTGATTCACAGCACAGAAATACAGGCTGGGCTAGCAATGTAGCTCCGTGGATTAGTGGTTAGCACTACTGCCTCATAACTCTAGGGTTGTCGGTTTGAATCCCAACCCCGGCGAGGTAGTAGCATGATCTCCGTGTGTGGCTGTCTTCACATACATATTCTGGCAACATCTTTGCTTTCTGTCTAAATGATCCCTAAAATGTGAATTAGAATGAGGCCTTGTCTGTTGAAACACCTTCAAAGCTGCACCTTATGTGAATGGGATAAGATAAGGGCCTGAATCACTAATAGATTTGATAATGATGGTTTACACTCCACCCACTTTTGTGAAGGATTTGGCAAGCAAAGAGCTGACAGAGAGAGAGAAGAGTGAGACGAAGAAGAGTGAGCGAGAGATACATATGAAGAGTGATAAAGAGAGACATTCAGAAGAGTGAGCGAGAGAGAAGAGCGAGCCAGTGAGACAAAGAAGAGTGAGCAAGAGATACATACTGAAGAGTGATAAAGAGAGACATTCAGAAGAGTGAACGAGAGAGAAAAGACTTGGTTGGTGAATCCACACATCAAACTTGTCACAAATCCTGGCGTGCATTTTTCCCCCAAATGCATAGCAGACCCTTATCCCAGCAGGCAGGTACCGCACGCCTTCAAAGATTTATTTCCTTTGTTGATTTTCCTGCCTCGCTCACACTATATGCAATTGAAAATTACTCTTTAAGTTGCCAATTTTACTGTGTTTTCTAGAGAATTACTAACTAGTTGTGTTTTCAATTGTGTGTAGCATTGCGATTTCTATTTGAGTCTAGATGTTAAATTGCTAATAAATGGCCACAATTCTCAAATACCTTTGAACTCTCGCTGCAACAAATGGTGTATGTTAATACACTCACATTCATTATATCCAATATCAGGTACGATGTCAATGCACAAATCGCACCTGAAATTGCACACCCTGGATGTGACTTCTCATGTGATTGGCATGGCCAGCAGCTTGCTCTTTGCATGGCAAATTGCACCCAATGTTACTGGGGGCCAACACCACTGTCACATCTAATCCGATGCGGCAATTGTCCAACTTACAGTGAAGTTGCACGAGTTCACAATCCAATTGGATGTGAACAGAGCCTACAGTGGCCAATAGGGTGCGACTTGGTCTACGATTTGCAAGTCGCCTGTCATGCCAATTGCATGGCAATCGCAAACAATGTTACTGGGGGCTACCCGGTCACATTAAAGCAGATTTCTAAGTGGTGTTATTGACACCACAGTCACATCATGTGACTTGAATAGAAGTTGCATGATTTCAAAGTCGGGGTACATGGTGATTTCAAGTGCAATTTGCAAGACATTCGACATCGATCTCTCAGCAAATTGCATGAAAAGTAGTGTATTCATTACTCTATTATTACTTGCGGCTCCTACCAAGTTTGAACCACAACAATATGAACGCTCCAATAGCGTGCTCATTGAGTGGGACTTGGCATGTGATTTGCACAACATGCAAGCTGTAAATCGTCTGCAAAGTCGCACCCTATTGTCTGCTATTAGAGTGACCACATGGGTGCGTTTCAAACACTGATTTCTATAGTAGTACATGTACTACTTTAGTGGCAATTTGCATAGAGATCTGTGTCAGATGTCTTGAAAATTGCATTGAAATGGTCAACTTTACTGTAAGTTGCATGATTTGTAAATCAGCTTTGCCCAGAGTGTAATGTTTGGTGATGTTTGATTTCTGGAGTGTTTTACCAATTGATGGGAAATTCACCATACTAGTCAAATCGATTTGTCATTTTCAGTATTGCATACAAGATGTGGTCATGTGACTGTCTTAACTCATGCGAGAATCTGGAGGGAATTGTGACCATAGTAGCAATAAAGGTTCCAATTGGGGTTCCCTTTCACATCCCTGCTCAATGTTCTGTTGTATGCTGCACATGTACATTTCACTGTATATTTCTTTCTGATTTGTGGGGCCTGTATACCAAGGGTTAATGCAGGTAGGAAGCGGATTCATCAGGTGAAAACACTTTCACTGACCAAACTAAGGTCAGTGGTGGGTGTGGCTTCATTGGGTGTGGGACCTTGTTTGGCGCTCCAAATACAACCTAGCTTATATAAAGATGTGCAGTAGGGAGTGATTTGGCCTGTTACTAGGCCGGGTGGTTTGTGACTAAGTCCTTGCTTGTAGTGGTTTGGGGGAGGAAGAGATTTTGTGCTGAATTGCCCCAGACACCACTCAGGCTGTGTTTGGAAGTGGGCTGGAAATGTTTGCATATTTTTGGCCTTGTAAAGTGTGTTTGTGTGTTATTGCACAATGATTGTATTTTTTCTCTTTGCATTGAAAGCCTCACACATGTCAATCGTTTTGTTTAAAATCTGCTCTTGTTTTAATTTTGCTTGCTTATTTAGACTTTAAATGCATTTTTCTTACAAACCTGCTGACAAATGTATGTGTAGGGGATTTGTAGAGGTGGGAGGGGATTTGTAGAGGTGGGAGGGGTTTTTCACATATGTCTTTTCTTTATATTTTGATGTGTAGACTTTTTTTGTGAATGGATCTTTATACTAAATGATTGTGTAAGTAAACCTTATGTGCACGAAAATGTTACTTGATTCATCTTCCCCTTTGTTTCCTGCTATAACCTGAGCACACACAGTTCATTAGAAGTATCTTTAGATTGTAAGCTCTTATGAGCAGGAGTGTTTTCTTTTTGCCACATCAATCCTATTTTTGTGACTCACCAAGATATTGACTGTACCTACTTGTTCCTGCTGACCAAATAAATGAAGATATATTTGATCAATAAATGTTTCACCGATGTTTTTGTGTTTATTTTATGTTCAATATATGAACAACCTTAATAGTTACTTTGTATACTTATATAATCTGCTCAAATGTAGCTTGTAAGAGCGTGAATATGCAAGTGGGTGCAAACTGGCTTTTTCAAAACCAAACAAAAAAATAAAAAAACCTGCTTGCACCACAATATTATGTACTAATGAATGTCACATTCACTGTGCAGCCAGCTACAGGTTTTCTACAATTTGATTTACAGTAATAAAATAGTCCCCACTGTATGTTGATTTTTGGCCTTTGGCAACAAATATATATTAGCCAAGGTTTAAAAAGAAAAAAATCACTAAAACACACATTCGCGAAAGCTATCATAGCCGTGCATAGAAATGAGCGATCGTGCATAGATATGCGCGATCGTGCACAAATAAACGCCAAACAGGTGTCCCCCATGGCGCATGAGCAGCTATCCTCCTGGAAGTCCGTCATCTGGTGCGCGCGCACCCGGAAGTGGTTGTGGGGAGTGTAAGTGGATGACAAGTGGTTGGAGGTTTTGTGTTGGTTGAAAATTTTGATAACTTTATTGGCATTTGGACATGGCGAGAGCACAGTTCTCAACTGAGGAGATGATCCTTATATGTAAAGTAAGTGTGGCCATTGCAAATATGTTTATAACATGTGAGGGACAAGTAATTGTAATTTTGTGGGTGGGGCCTAGCAGAATCTCACTTGGTGCACATGCTACTTATCTGTACATTAGCTCCTGGGTATTGATGGGTCAATTATATTAACCACTTGCCTACTGGGTACTCCTACCCCCTTCCTGTCCTGGCCAATTTTCATCTTTCTGCACTGTTACCCTTTGAATGACAATTGTGCGGTCATGCCACATTGTACCCATCTTAAATTTGTATCAGTTTTTTCAGACAAATAGAGCTTTCTTTGGGTGGTATTGACTTGCTGCTGTGAGTTTTACTTTTTGCTCGATAAACCACAAAATAGCTCATAATGAATAAAAGGCTGTTTATATTATAACATTTGGTAAACTGGTAATTTAGCAACACTGATGTGCGTTGATGAGGCGCCACAGGTGGGCGGAACTGTTGGGTGGCACTGGTGGGCACTGATCATCGGGGCCGACCCCTGCTTTGATAACTGCTGGTTCTCGGCAGTACTTTCCACACATTCTGACAGCGTGATGAAAGTGCAGCCAAGACCCGGCAAATGCATTTCCCGGTGATCAGCGTGTCATTGGACATGGCTGATCACATGGTAAAAAGCCGCTGTGATTGGTCTTTACCACATCACGTGATCAGCTGTGTCCTTAGGACACAGCAATCACGGAGAGCGCGTTCTGCCAGGATGTCATATGACACCCTCCCAGAGCTGCCTGGATGCAGTGTAGCGTTATTCGGCTATCTGCGGTCGCCAAATAGGTAACCAGCTAGGCCTTCATGGCTAATCTTTGAATATCTGGACATGTATACTGCGTATAATGCATTACATTCTACAATGTGTTGGTGTACACGGTATTACAGTGTGCAATGTGTTGCTGGATTCTGCATGACAGTGGACAGCGTATCACAGTGTGCAATGCGTAGCTCCAGCCTGCATGACAGTGTACAGTGCATTACAGTCTACAATGTGTGGGTGTACACGGTATCACAGTGTGCAATGCGTTGCTCCATCCTGCATGACAGAGTACAGTGCATTACAGTCTACAATGTGTGGGTGTACACGGTATCACAGTGTGCAATGCGTAGCTCCAGCCTGCATGACAGTGTACAGTGCATTACAGTCTACAATGTGTGGGTGTACACGGTATCACAGTGTGCAATGCGTTGCTCCATCCTGCATGACAGAGTACAGTGCATTACAGTCTACAATGTGTGGGTGTACACGGTATTACATTGTACAGAGTATTACAGTGTGCAATGCGTTGTACACTGCAGTGTGCACTAAAGCATTTTACACTCATGCACTGTACACACTAACACATTTGACATTTCTAGTGTGCAATGCGTTAGTGTGCAATGCCTTGGACAGTACAATGCATTTGCAGTATTGGTGTATGTTTATTAAGCACAGATAATTCATCTGATTTTAGTTATCAAGGAGAAGTCTTCTCTGTCCCCCTGTTTATGAGGTGGAGGACAATTGTTTTCCGAAGAGGAGAGGAGACATTTTTTCAAGGAGATCTGTATAGATTTCCAGAGATATGTGTAGATGGACACAGCAATCACGGAAAGCGCGTTCTGCCAGGATGTTATATGACGCCCCCCCAGAGCTGCCTGGATGCAGTGTAGCGTTATTCGGCTATCTGCGGTCGCCAAATAGGTAACCAGCTAGGCCTTCATGGCTAATCTTTGAATATCTGAACATGTATACTGCGTATAATGCATTACATTCTACAATGTGTTGGTGTACATGGTATTACAGTGTGCAATGCGTTGCTGGATTCTGCATGATAGTGGACAGCGTATCACAGTGTGCAATGCTTTGCTCCATCCTGCATGACAGTGTACAGTGCATTACAGTCTACAATGTGTGGGTGTACACGGTATCACAGTGTGCAATGCGTTGCTCCATCCTGCATGACAGTGTACAGTGCATTAGTCTACAATGTGTGGGTGTACACGGTATCAGTGTGCAATGCGTAGCTCCAGCCTGCATGATAGTGTACAGTGCATTAGTCTACAATGTGTGGGTGTACACGGTATTACAGTGTGCAATGCGTTACTGGATTCTGCATGACAGTGTACAGTGCATTATAGTCTACAATGTGTGGGTGTACACGGTATCACAGTGTGCAATGCGTTGCTCTATCCTGCATGACAGTGTACAGTGCATTACAGTCTACAATGTGTGGGTGTACACGGTATTACATTGTACAGTGTATTACAGTGTGCAATGCGTTGTACACTGCAGTGTGCACTAAAGCATTTTACACTCATGCACTGTACACACTAACGCTTTTGACATTTCTAGTGTGCAATGCGTTAGTGTGCAATGCCTTCGACAGTACAATGCATTTGCAGTATTGGTGTATGTTTATTAAGCACAGATAATTCATCTGATTTTAGTTATCAAGGAGAAGTCTTCTCTGTCCCCCTGTTTATGAGGTGGAGGACAATTGTTTTCCGAAGAAGAGAGGAGACATTTTTTCAAGGAGATCTGTATAGATTTCCAGAGATATGTGTAGATGGTTGAGGGGCTGCATGTGATCTCCGGAGATAATTGTGATTAATGATCACCTGAGTTAAACCAGTGAATGAAAAGTGTAAAAAAACATGGATTGAAAATAATCTGCACTGACCACTGTGCTTTGTCAAGCCACATATTGGCACATTCTGGTGTCACACAGATGCGATGTGAAATTTGCAGTGTTTTCTGTGCAAGCGCTGCACCGCATCACAACCGCAACCCCTTCATGCCACCTGCTGCGGCTTTCTAGGTGAAGTTACCAACACACCAATATTGGTACACAAAGCGTATTGCGATTTGCCAAATTGGATGGCATGCCTATTCACACCCATGTGCATACCCTGAAAAAGGGTCCTGCACATTTTTGGCCCGGATGCGGTGCAATTTGAGGTGTGCAAAATGTTTGTCTCTAATTGCAACGCACACAAATTGCATGTGATTTGCCCAGGAGTGCGGTGTTAGACCACAATGCATGTATGTGAAGCCAGAATAAAAGGATGTGGATTTTGTCTATTTTTACTTGCGCATGTTAACATTATGGAAGTGCATTTTTCTTCTGTTTAACATGCTATAGAAATGCAACATGCATTTGGATGGAGTGTTTTTGTATGTGCATTTTGGAAGTATTCTAAACACACATTGACCCTAGGGCCACACCATATCTTATGCAGGCCATAGATGGGTCGAAAATCAGCCGATTTTTCGGCCGAAAATAAAATCGGCCGATTTTCGGATCGTTAGTGGGCTATTTGTTCGGCCGTTTTTCGGTATTTTGGCAGATTTTTTTTTTCGGTAAAGTTGGAAAAAAACGGCCGAATTTGCCGATCGGCCGATTTTCGCGGCAATGATGGGCAAATCGGCAGATTTTTTTACTGATAAAAAATCTGCACATGAGCAGTGACCTGCAAGAGGAAGACAAAAAGAAGAAAAAGAAGAAGAGGATGATGATCATGAAGATGATGAAGAAGAGGATGATGATGAAGAAGAAGAAGAAGATGATGAAGAGGAAGAAGAGGATGATGATGAAGAAGAAGAGGAAGAAGAAGGATGAAAAATGAGAGGAATTCCAGTATGGCAAAAAGTGTCCCTGCAGAGAGCTCCGCTATTTCTTTGACAGTTCCTTGACATTTACAGCGGTTGCAACATTGTATCTATTTGTTTCCGAATAAAAACATCTGTATCCGAAATGGATACAAATACATTGTTGCAACCGCTATAAATGTCAAAGAACTGTCAAAGAAATAGCGGAGCTCTCTGCAGGGACACTTTTTGCCGGCTGTAGACGGGATGAAAATCGGCCGATTTTTTTTTTACCATTGCTGGTAACATCGGCCGCTTGAACAACCGATTTTTCATTTTTTAAAAGAAAAATCGTCTGTTTTTCTCCCCGTCTATGGCCTGCATAAGCATTAGTGTGCCTGGGGGAGGGGGGGACCTTTGGCCTTTCCAAACACAGTAGATGCTCCAAGAATGTTTCCTTAAACTCTTGAAATGGTTAAAAAGCAAAGACACTCTAGATAGCCTGCACTGAGAATTGACTGTCATGATGACGTGTCAATGATTATTTGCTCTCATTTTTCAGGAGTGGTACTGCTTGCGGTTGAAGCTGGTAGAAATCCACCTTCACGTCCTCCACTCACCTTCACTTGTGGCCAGTGGATATTTTGTGGCCGCAGGCAAGAACTGGCATCGAGGACCTGCATAATGACCCTGGCATGCCAGAGGTGGTTTGGAAGCAGCACAGCAATTTGACCATCCCTTTCCTCTATGTTGGTTTTAGGGTGCAGAATTGCTTCTCGTTCGTGAACGGACTGTCGCCGGATATCAGAGTTCCCATATTTTCAAGATATGTTTTAGCCATGTTGGCTTATTTTTATGTTATTTTCCAAGTGTGTCGCACCTAACCGCACAGTAGTGTGGTGCCATGCGTATTTGTGGCTGTGAATGGGGCTGTTTTTAATAGACGTGTGTAGGTGCAACAACGTTTTCATCATGGTACCTGCGCACATCTACATAGGGCATTGCATTTCTTTGCTGTGCTGGAAAATGTGTGTTCTTGCATGCGTTTCTGCACCACCAATGGTGTGAACAAGTCCTAAGGGCTGGTTCACACTATAGAAACAGTCTAGATGTGTTCCTGATGGGTTTTTTTCATGCCCTTTTGGCATGCATGTTTAGTGTGTTCCAGTACATTTTGGATGCGTTTTGGACATGTTTACATTGCATTTTTGTATCCCTTCCACTTATTTTTTTCTATTTTCTTTGTATTCAATGTAGTTAGGGACATGTGCATTTTAGTACATTCAAGGACGTTTCAATGTGTTCCAGTACAGTTCTGTGCAGAAACAATGCAGCGCTGATGTGAACTATGACATTGACAACCATATAACCTTCTTTCTGTGCGTTTGTGATGCTGAAAAAGCAACTGAAACACATGTAGTGTGAACTGGCCCTAAAGGTTATTAGAGGTCAGGGAACAGGACTGACCAGGAATTGTGAATTCAATCAGACTAGTGGTGAGATACAATCAGCAATTGTATAATAATGTGAGATCTGAGCTGTAGCTGATAGAAAATGAGACACATTCACTTGATCAGTAAATAGATAGTTAAAGAGTGGGGCGGTGATCCATAGATTTGCATATGGGACAGGTGATGATGGGGTGGGGGAGGGGGTCAAGTTGTATAAGGAGACAGATTTAAAAGAGAAAAAAGTTACAATGAAATATACACGGCATGAAACTTGCACATGACCTAATTGGCAGAAGAACAGTACGCAAGTAACATTCATCCACTTTCTAGTCACTAGGCAAAATCATAATTGATTGATCAATATTCCTGCCACAACCCAGAAAATTGATCTCCATTTTTTTGGGATGTTGCCAAGACTGGGATTAGAACCCATGACCCAAGTGCTGTAAGTTCTGAGCTCTAACCACTAAACCACTGTGGGAAACACAGTTTGAGCTATAATGTAGAATAGTTACATTGTTTAAAAATGATAAAGCGAGCGCTGGTCAAATGATATAGACTAGTAAAATGGTATTACACAAGATAAATATAACCACGAACAGTAGTGCATGAACTCGTGAAAGGTCATCCACCCCTGTGACAGTGTATTACACTATTGAGCACCTTTCTGGCTCCTGTGGCTGAGCTAATTCCTCCCCAGGACCATTTGGGCACCCACCCTGATGGATGGATGGAGCTGGATGACTAACCCATAGCTGCCAGCATACCGCTGCACCCCCAGATGTGCGATGTGTATAACCCATGCACATTAATACTTTTGTTCTGGTGAGTGTAGACCAGTCCCAAGGGTGGTTTACCTTTCACGAGTTCATGCACTACTGTCCGTCACGGAGAGACCACATGTGCCATTCATAGGCACTCTCTGAGTTGGTACTCTCACACGAAGGACATTCCATTATTCAGGAATGATTCTATGAACTTATTTTAGCACGATTTACCAGTTTACATCATTATTGCAATTCTTTGCACTTTTTGGTTTTTACATGCGTTCATTATTGATCACATGCATTTATAGCGCTGCACTTGTCTTTAACATAGAATAGTTATGTGATTAAAGAGAATGAAGATATATAACTATATTGGGAAATTAGAAGTATATAAATTATTTGAGATATAAGTGTGAAAAATTTGAAAATAAAATGTATGACATTCATTAGTAAATGCAATACTTTCCTGATCATTTTGGAGAAACAGCCAAAAAAAAATAGCAAAAGAGAAATTTCAGAATGTAATAGTACAGCTGTATTAGAATTTTCTATCAGAAAGACGCCAATGTTAATAAAGCCCGCGCTTGTGCGCCATCTAGCGAATATATCCGGTATTGCACCTAAAAATGTGCCAGACGGGATACCACATTCACTAATGGCAAAGTAGTCAGTAGACGCTCGTTAATGAGCTTGCTAGACGCTGGTCAGACCACTGATTGATTGACCGGAGTCTGCCTGAATGGTCAGTCTCTGCTAATACACTCACATCTCAGTGAATCAAGGCCACTCTGTCTATACTCGCCGTACGAATGGAGTCAGGTACGTGGTGACGTCGATGCCCCTCCCAACACGTTGCGCCACAGGGTCACGTGGCTTCATCCGGGGGATGTGATTGGACGAGCACCTTGTATTGGCTCCTTATATAGTGTGCGGCGCCATTTTCTCGTAGCCCCCACTGAGAACGCCATATAATTAGTGATTTTTAATCCATTATGAATATCCGTATACAGGGAACAAAGAGATAGAGATATGATGTGACACTTTCGGTGTTCGTATCCACGTACCATACGGCTTTCTAGGCTTTGTGTGTAACACGTCTCATTGGCTGGTCTAATGATTAATAGGTGTTAACAACATAAATTATTTAAAATATTTAAAACTTCTGGGTAAAACATTTATGACTCGTACAGAAATGGATATAAGACTGAGATTATATGCACATGACTATGATTACATAAAAAAGAGAGGAGAAAACATCACCAATAATGCTCATAACTAGAGATGAGCGAATCGAACCAGGCGAACCGGAATTCGAGTCGAATTTCAGGAAATATTCGATTCGCGGCGAAACCGAAATTTTGCCTACTTCGGGTGCGCGAATCGAACATTTCCCGATCAGCCGGCAAAAGTGTCCCTGCAGTGAGCTCCGCTATTTCTGACAGTTCTCTGACAGAAGGAACACATGTTTAGCGGTTGAAACATTGTATCTATTAGTTTACATTTAGGATACAGATGTTTCAACCACTGTTCATGTGAAGAAGCTGTGAGAGAACTGTCAGAAATAGAGGAACTCTGCACATACACTTTTTGCCGGCTTGGAATTATTCTTCTTTTCATCCTACTTCTTCTTCTTCTTCATCTTCATCCTCAGAAGAAGAGGATGAGGATGAGGATGAAGAAGAAGAAGAAGAAGTAGGATGAAAAGAAGAATAATTCCAAGCCGGCAAAAAGTGTATGTGCAGAGTTCCTCTATTTCTGACAGTTCTCTCACAGCTTCTTCACATGTACAGCGGTTGAAACATCTGTATCCTAAATGGAAACTAATAGATACAATTTGTATCTATTAGTTTCCATTTAGGATACAGATGTTTCAACCGCTGTACATGTGAAGAAGCTGTGAGAGAACTGTCAGAAATAGAGGAACTCTGCACATACACTTTTTGCCGGCTTGGAATTATTCTTCTTTTCATCCTACTTCTTCTTCATCCTCATCCTCATCCTCTTCTTCTGAGGATGAGGATGAGGATGAAGAAGAAGAAGAAGCAGTAGGATGAAAATAAGAATAATTCCAAGCCGGCAAAAAGTGTATGTGCAGAGTTCCTCTATTCTGCAGATACACTTAGAGGAGCTCTGCACATACACTTTTTGCCTGTTTGGAATTAATCTTATTTTCATCCTACTTCTTCTTCTTCTTCTTCTTCTTTATCCTCATCCTCAGAAGAAGAAGAAGAGGATGAAGAAGAAGAAGAAGAAGAAGAAGTAGGATGAAAATAAGAATAATTGCAAGCCGGCAAAAAGTGTATGTGCAGAGTTCCTCTATTCTGCAGATACACTTAGAGGAGCTCTGCACATACACTTTTTGCCGGCTTGGAATTAATCTTATTTTCATCCTACTTCTTCTTCTTCTTCTTCTTCTTCATCCTCATCCTCATCCTCAGAAGAAGAAGAAGAGGATGAGGATGAGGATGAAGAAGAAGAAGAAGAAGAAGAAGTAGGATGAAAATAAGAATAATTCCAAGCCGGCAAAAAGTGTATGTGCAGAGCTCCTCTAAGTGTATCTGCAGAGCTCCTCTAAGTGTATCTGCAGAATAGAGGAACTCTGCACATACACTTTTTGCCGGAAACCGCTGTATGGAGGGAATGTCCCAGAACTGTCAGAAATAGTCTATTTCTGACAGTTCTGGGACATTCACTCCATACAGCTGTTTCAACCGCTGTATGGAGGGAATGTCATAGAACTGTCAGAAATAGACTATTAATGACAGTTCTGGGACTGTCCTTCCATACAGCGGTTGAAACATTGTATCTATTTGTTTCCATAAATGGATCCATTTATGGAAACAAATAGATACAATGTTTCAACCGCTGTATGGAAGGACAGTCCCAGAACTGTCATTAATAGTCTATTTCTGACAGTTCTATGACATTCCCTCCATACAGCGGTTGAAACAGCTGTATGGAGTGAATGTCCCAGAACTGTCAGAAATAGACTATTTCTGACAGTTCTGGGACATTCACTCCATACAGCGGTTGAAACATTGTATCTATTTTTTTCCATAAATGACATTCTGCAGATACACTTAGAGGAGCGCTGCAGATACACTTTTTGCCGGCTTGGAATTATTCTTATTTTCATCCTACTTCTTCTTTTTCTTCTTATGAGGATGAGGATGAAGAAGAAGAAGTAGGATGAAAATAAGATTAATTCCAAGCCGGCAAAAAGTGTATCTGCAGCGCTCCTCTAAGTGTATTTGCAGAATGTCATTTATGGAAAAAAATAGATACAATGTTTCAACCGCTGTATGGAAGGACAGTCCCAGAACTGTCATAAATAGTCTATTTCTGACAGTTCTGGGACATTCACTCCATACAGCTGTTTCAACCGCTGTATGGAGGGAATGTCATAGAACTGTCATAAATAGACTATTAATGACAGTTCTGGGACTGTCCTTCCATACAGCGGTTGAAACATTGTATGTATTTGTTTCCATAAATGGATCCATTTATGGAAACAAATACATACAATGTTTCAACCGCTGTATGGAAGGACAGTCCCAGAACTGTCATTAATAGTCTATTTCTGACAGTTCCATGACATTCCCTCCATACAGCGGTTGAAACAGCTGTATGGAGTGAATGTCCCAGAACTGTCAGAAATAGACTATTTCTGACAGTTCTGGGACAATCACTCCATACAGCTGTTTCAACCGCTGTATGGAGGGAATGTCATGGAACTGTCAGAAATAGACTATTAATGACAGTTCTGGGACTGTCCTTCCATACAGCGGTTGAAACATTGTATGTATTTGTTTCCATAAATGGATCCATTTATGGAAACAAATACATACAATGTTTCAACCGCTGTATGGAAGGACAGTCCCAGAACTGTCAGAAATAGTCTATTTCTGACAGTTCTGGGACATTCACTCCATACAGCTGTTTCAACCGCTGTATGGAGGGAATGTCATGGAACTGTCAGAAATAGACTATTAATGACAGTTCTGGGACTGTCCTTCCATACAGCGGTTGAAACATTGTATGTATTTGTTTCCATAAATGGATCCATTTATGGAAACAAATACATACAATGTTTCAACCGCTGTATGGAAGGACAGTCCCAGAACTGTCAGAAATAGTCTATTTCTGACAGTTCTGGGACATTCACTCCATACAGCTGTTTCAACCGCTGTATGGAGGGAATGTCATAGAACTGTCAGAAATAGACTATTAATGACAGTTCTGGGACTGTCCTTCCATACAGCGGTTGAAACATTGTATCTATTTGTTTCCATAAATGGATCCATTTATGGAAACAAATAGATACAATGTTTCAACCGCTGTATGGAAGGACAGTCCCAGAACTGTCATTAATAGTCTATTTCTGACAGTTCTATGACATTCCCTCCATACAGCGGTTGAAACAGCTGTATGGAGTGAATGTCCCAGAACTGTCAGAAATAGACTATTTATGGCAGTTCTGGGACATTCACTCCATACAGCGGTTGAAACATTGTATCTATTTTTTTCCATAAATGACATTCTGCAAATACACTTAGAGGAGCGCTGCAGATACACTTTTTGCCGGCTTGGAATTAATCTTATTTTCATCCTACTTCTTCTTCTTCATCCTCATCCTCATCCTCATAAGAAGAAAAAGAAGAAGTAGGATGAAAATAAGAATAATTCCAAGCCGGCAAAAAGTGTATCTGCAGCCCTCCTCTAAGTGTATCTGCAGAATGTCATTTATGGAAAAAAATAGATACAATGTTTCAACCGCTGTATGGAGTGAATGTCCCAGAACTGTCATAAATAGTCTATTTCTGACAGTTCTGGGACATTCACTCCATACAGCTGTTTCAACCGCTGTATGGAGGGAATGTCATGGAACTGTCAGAAATAGACTATTAATGACAGTTCTGGGACTCTGACAGTTCCATGACATTCCCTCCATACAGCGGTTGAAACAGCTGTATGGAGTGAATGTCCCAGAACTGTCAGAAATAGACTATTTCTGACAGTTCTGGGACAATCACTCCATACAGCTGTTTCAACCGCTGTATGGAGGGAATGTCATGGAACTGTCAGAAATAGACTATTAATGACAGTTCTGGGACTCTGACAGTTCCATGACATTCCCTCCATACAGCGGTTGAAACAGCTGTATGGAGTGAATGTCCCAGAACTGTCAGAAATAGACAGAAACTGTCACAGAACTGTCCTTCTTCTCATCCTTCTCCTTCTTCTCATCCTTCTTCTCATCCTTCTTCTCATCCTTCTCCTTCTTCTCATCCTTCTCCTTCTTCTCATCCTTCTCCTTCTCCTTCTTCTCATCCTTCTCCTTTTCCTTCTTCTCATCCTTCTCCTTCTTCTCATCCTTCTCCTTCTCCTTCTTCTCATCCTTCTCCTTCTCCTTCTTCTCATCCTTCTCCTTCTCCTTCTTCTCATCCTTCTCCTTCTCCTTCTTCTCATCCTTCTCCTTCTCCATCTTCTCATCCTTCTCCTTCTCCTTCTTCTCATCCTTCTCCTTCTCCTTCTTCTCATCCTTCTCCTTCTCCATCTTCTCATCCTTCTCCTTTTCCTTCTTCTCATCCTTCTCCTTCTGCTTCTCCTTCTCCTTCTCCTTCTTCTCATCCTTCTCCTTCTTCTCATCCTTCTCCTTCTTCTCATCCTTCTCCTTCTCCTTCTTCTCATCCTTCTCCTTCTTCTCATCCTTCTCCTTCTTCTCATCCTTCTCCTTCTTCTCATCCTTCTCCTTCTCCTCATCCTTCTCCTTCTTCTCATCCTTCTCCTTTTCCTTCTTCTCATCCTTCTCCTTCTCCTTCTTCTCATCCTTCTCCTTCTCCATCTTCTCATCCTTCTCCTTCTCCTTCTTCTCATCCTTCTCCTTCTTCTCATCCTTCTCCTTCTCCTTCTTCTCATCCTTCTCCTTCTTCTCATCCTTCTCCTTCTCCTCATCCTTCTCCTTCTCCTTCTTCTCATCCTTCTCCTTCTCCTTCTTCTCATCCTTCTCCTTCTCCTTCTTCTCATCCTTCTCCTTCTCCTTCTTCTCATCCTTCTCCTTCTCCTTCTTCTCATCCTTCTCCTTCTCCTTCTCCTTCTCTTTCCTCATCTCCAAGGGCATTTAAATTAAAGGTACAGTGTTCTGCACTAATTTAAAGGCTCTCTGAAGCCTAGAAACCCTTTTTATAAGTCATCTTCGTAGCGAAGAAATTCGCATCGAATCGAATTTCACACTGGAATTCGCCGAATCAGCCGAATCGAATTTTTGAGAAATTCGCTCATCTCTACTCATAACAATATCAGCACAGAAAAAATAGGAATAAAAAAAATTTAAAAAATATAAAAATAAAAGTAGAAATAAAAATAAATATAAAAATGAAAGTAAAAATAAATATAAAATTAAAAATAAAAATAAGCATAAAATAATTTTAAAAAAATTATTATTATTATAAAAAATAATGAAAATAAAATAAATATCAATGAAAAATAAAATAAAAATAGAAATAAAAATAAATATAAGCATGAGAAAAAAAAAATTAGAAACTATATATGGCAAGGGGAGAAGCTGAGAATATGAAGAACTATGGGTACAAATCAAGAAATCTATAGTACCAGACAAAGATCTTTGGGCTTTAGTATTGGCTAAAGCGGCCCATTCCACTCTCCTCAATACCTTCCCGCCATCCATTGCCGCATAACTTGCGGCATGGCCTTTTGGCTTAAATAAAACTATTCCCTCTTCTTCTAAGATTCAAATAGATATTCCCCTTTTAGCATATGAACACTTTATCCCTATCCTCGACACCAGACCTTTACGGGAGTTGGGTTATACTACTCTCCCTGAATCAGGGAATGCCACCCTAAGCAAAGGTCAATACTCCCTTTTACAGATCAGAAGTTATCATGGAGAGCATCCGAAGACGTGAGTTGAAATCGACCCAAAATTTTGGCAAGTCATGACGAATCCCGTTCGACTAAAAAAAGGGATTTTGTGGTTCTATAATTACTTACATTATGATACTGACCTCACTACCCCCGTAACATAAGTAACTGGAAAACTGATCTTAATAGGTCTTTCACAAGAGATGAATGGGAGGCTGCACTGGGCAACAACTTAAGCATTACCAAATGCACAAATCACTGGAATTGCTCTCTAAAAATGTTTTACCGTAGCTACCTCACTCCATATACTCTTGCCAAAATGTATCCCAATACGACGCCCCTTTGCTGGAGGAATTGCGGAGAGGAGGGCAATTTACTACACATTCTGTGGAGGTGCCCCCTCTTAAAGAATTTCTGGCAGGAAGTCTTTGCACTCATCTCACGTGTTTCTGGCACGATCACTAACCCAGCGCCTCACTTAGCTCTTCTTAATATTACATTACAATTATTCCCTGCCCAATTTAGAACAATTGTTGGTCACATACTCATCGCTGCTAGAATGTCTATTACTGCTGTTTGGAAATCAGTGAGGATCCCTAACATTCTAGAAGTAATCCATAGAGTTAACTCGAATTATATTTGCAAAAGAGCAGTGGCACGTCAGTGTCAACATATGAGGAAATTTGATCTACACTGGTCTTGTTGGACAAATATGTTCTTAGCCCATGATGTAATTGTATGAAAATACTCTTTTGTTATCACAGTGTTTTGCTTTGGTCTTTGCTGCATCTGTGCTCTAGTTCTAATTTTCTCTACTCCTGCTCTTCTTTTCCTATAGTGTTTCCCCCACTTTCCTTATTCTTTTTTTTATTTTATTTTATTTTAGTTCTTGTTATTTTGGTCTATAATTGGCACTATGTACTGCATTATTGGCCTCAAAGGTCAATCCAATAGTTGATTACAGATATTGACATCATTGTTGATACCTATTCTGTATACAATTGTAAGTCGTGGGCCATTACTTTGAGGTCCCAACAGACCTAGGTGCGTAGTGTCACTGTGGTACTAAGATGTGTTTATGCATACTGGTTCTGTATATTCTTTGTTTGGACCTTTCTCTGTTACTTGTAATCCTTTTCTGAAAAATAATAAAAAAGAATTGAAAAGAAAAAAACTCTTTATCATCATTACATATGAAATGCCAAATCTAAATATTTACCATTCACCTCTGTGCAGATAACACAAAAAACTGTAAAAAAACAATCAACAGTGAGATAGTAAATGTATTTATGTTAATATACACTATTTCTTCTTCCATCCTAAATAAAGTCCATATGAATGGAAAACATTCACCAGTGCAGATATATGAAACAAATCACCACCACATAAAGTGCCACTGCCACCTTCCAAACGGGCTGCTTACCACAGGTGTTCACCTGTTATACTAGGTCAAAATGTGCCTAGCCCTTTAAAAGGGCTCTGTCTCCATGCAGCTTTATCCATGCCTTATCCTCATAAGAACCACCATTCCTCCATATATTTGCTCAAAAGAATAAAAGAAACCTCACTGCACAATATATAAGATTCCCATAATAGTTTAATTCATTCACAAATGAGTGCACTACATCTAATACACATTGAATAGAATGCCTCCTTAAAATCAGTTTTGCCCTTAAGGCTGGATTTTGGCTTCAGATACCTCTCCAAATGGCCGACTTTAAGTTCCTGGTTGCACAATGATGTCATACAGCCATGCCCTTGACGTGTTCGCCATCCAATCATGACTGTTTCAGAAGGGGGCTGAATGACGTGATCGCACAAACAGGAACTAGAACTCGGCCATCTTGGAGAGTTATATGAAACCAAAATCCAGCCTTAATGGGGCATTTGTTCAATTTTAAAGAGTCAATCTATTATATGTGCACTGGATGTAGTGCACTCAGTTTGTGAGCGAGTTTTAACCCTTTTTAATAAACTATTATCGTGCATAGATCAGATGGACAGATTGTTGGGAGGGGCTGGAAAGGACCCAGATGTCAAGGTACATGTTGGTACCAATGACTAAGTTAGAGGAAGGTGGAGAATCCTAAAAAATTATCTCAGGGGCTTAGGCGCTATACTGAAGAAAAAGACCTCCAAGGTAGTATTCTCAGAGATACTACCTGTGCACACCAGAGAAGCAGCAGGAGCTAAGAGAACTTAAAAAGTGGCTGAGGAATTGGTTCTGGAAAGAAGGTTTTGGGTTCCTGGAGAACTGGGCTGACTTGGCAGTCAGTTACCAGCTCTATAGTAAGGAGTGGGTGGGGGGGGATCAGAAGGATTGATAGCCAGCAGTGAGCAAAAGTCAGAGGGTGCTATAACCATAATACATAAATTCTGGGTAAGTGGATTGGCAAAACAAAAATACAGCCTCAGAAAAAATAAGAAATAAATAACGTGTCCGTTTAAAACTGAGGCATGTGTACAAATGCCAGGAGCTTAGCTAAGAAAATGGAAGAACTGCAGCTGCTGTTACACGAGGAGGATTCTGACTTTGTGGGAGTATCCAAAACCTGGTTTGACAGCTCACATGTCTGGCTGGCAGCTGTCCTAGGGTATTCTTTGTATTGGAGGGACAGGGAGGATAAAAGAGAAGAAGGAGTATGCCTGGATATCAAGAATGATCTGCTAGTGAATATGAGGGACAATATTGCAAATGGGAAAGGGGAGGAAGTGGAGTCCCTGTGGGTGGAGCTTCAAAGAGAAGAAACTAGAGGGAGAATAATAATGGGAGTATGCTATAGGCCCCCTAAACTAAAGGATGAGGAGGAGTTGGGATCATCTTTAAACACCTAGAAACAGCAGCGAGACAGGGCAATATCATCATAATGGCGGACTTTAACTATCCAGACATTGACTGGGCTGAAGGAACAGCCCACTCATCTAAGGATCATCATGTCTTGAGTGTCTTACAGTACAACTTCATGTGCCAGTTGGTGGATGCCCTGACCATAAAGAATGCATTACTAGCTCAAATAATTACAGATAACATGGATCTTGTTGCAGACGTGGAAATAGGGGACAACTTGGGAACCAGTGATCACAGGATAATTACATTCAGCATAAACAATAGGGTAAGGAGGCGCAGGGGTAGTACAAGAACACTACATTTCAAAAGAGCCAAATTTTGTAAACTGTGCACAATACTACAAGAAAATAAATGGGATCAAATCCTAGAAACATTGAACATGGAGGAAAAATAAGAGTGCTTTAGGAACATATTAAATAAAGGTATCATCCAGTGTATTCCAATGGGCATTAAATATAAAAGACCAAAGGTTAGGCCTTGGTTGCTAAACTGTAACTTAAAAAGAAATATTAACCACTTGCCGACTGCAGATTGCCAAATGACAGCTTCACTGCGGCCAACCAGTTCTGGGTGGGCATCATATGACGAACGTGCTCTCCTGCGCGCCCCCAGAGGCACGCACCCAGCGAACTCCATGATCACTGTGTCCTACAGACACAGCTGATCACGTGGTATGGTAAAAGGCCAATCACAGCGGCTTTTTACCATGTGATCAGCCTTGTCCAGTGACACACTGATCACTGGGAAATGCAATAGCTGGTTATCGGCTGCACTTTCCTCACGCTGTCACAGCGTGAGGAAAGTACTGCTGAGAATCGGCAGTTGTCAGAGGAGGGATCGGCACTGATGATCGGTGCCCAGCAGTGCCACCTAAAGGTGACACCCACATGTGCCCAGCAGTGTCACCCATCTGTGCCCATCAGTACCCAGCAATGCCACCCACCAGTGCCCATCAGTGCCGCCCAGCAGTGCCATCCATCAGTGCCACCCAGCAGTGCCACCCCTCAGTGCCCAGCAGTGCTGCCAGTCAGTGCCCAGCAGTGTCGCCAGTCAGTGCTGTCAGTGCCACTAATCAGTGCCCAGCAGTGCCGCCAGTCAGTGCCCATCATCAGTGCCAGCTCATCAATGCCGCATATCAGTGCCCATCAGTGCTGCCTATCAGTGCAGCCTCATCAACGCACATCAGTGAAGGAGAAAAATTACCTGTTTGCAAAATTTTATTATAGAAACAAAGAAAAACTTTTTTTTGCTCTTTTTTTATTAATAGCACAAAAAAATAAAACACCTAGCGGCAAGTAATTACCACCAAAAGAAATCTCTATTTGAGTGAAAAAAATGTTAAAAATTTCATATGGGTACAGTGTTGCATGACTGCGCAATTGTCATTCAAAGTGCGACAGCGTTGAAAGCTGGAAATTGGCCTGGGCAGGAAGAGGGTATAAGTGCCCTGTGGGCAAGTGGTTAAAGAGAAAAAATGGCATTTAAAAAGTATAATACAGAGGGATCATTGTCAGCATTCCAACACTACATAGAATGCAATAAGATTTGTAAGAGCTCAATAAGGATGGCTAAAATAGACCACAAGAGACACATAGCAGAGGAGAGTAACAAAATCCCAAGAAATTTTAAAAATATATTAACAGTAAAAAAACATATTGACCCCATAAAAGAAGGTATGTTGGTTATAAATGGTAAGGAAAAGGCAACTTCTTCTTGGTTTTTACAAAGGAAACAGAAGGGTACAGAATAATAGTAAAGATTGCATCATTAATGACAAATCTCAAAAAGTACCCTTGTGGCTAACAGAAGCCAGAATCTGTAAGAGTCTTGAAAAGCTTAACATAAATAATTCACCGGGACCAGATGGCTTACACCCGAGAGTCCTTAACCTCCCGGCGTGAAGAGGGGTTTCTGCACCGGGAGGCGGGGCTTAGGATCATGTGACCGCCGTGACACGACCTCACGGCGGTCACATGATCGGGAAAAGTCCTGATCGAAAGAGGAAATCGGGACATTTCCGTCAGGCTACGCGCTCTCAGCACATATGTATTTTATATATTGAACGTAAATGTGCGGCCGCTCGGCGTCTAGGCCCAGACGCCGGGAGGCCGCACAATTGCGTGTGGCCGGCGCCAAGGGGTTAAACAACAGGTCCTAGCCAGACCACTATTCCTAATTTTTATGGACAGCATACTGACAGGAATGGTACCTGTTTATTTGTGAAGGGTCAACGTGGTTCCAATATTTAAAAAATATTGCAGAGGAAAACAATATCATTAGTAGTAATCAGCATGGCTTTACGAAGGGTCATCCTTGCCAAACCAATCTGTTAACAATCTATGAGGAAGTGAGTTACCATCTAGATAAAGGGAGGCCAGTGGATGTGGTGTATCTGGATTTTGCAAAAGCGTTCAACACAGTCCCCCATAGACACTTAATTTACAAATTGAGGTCTGTAGGCATGGATCATAGGGTTTGTACTTGGAAAGAGAACTGGTTACAGGGGCATGTACAAAAGGTGGTTATAAATAGCATATACTCAGACTGGGCTGGAAAAGTAAGCGGGGTACCCAAAGGCTCTGTACTGGGACCAATTCTGTTTAATTGTTTCATAAATGATATAGTGATTGGTATAAATAGCTCAATTTCAGTGTTTGCAGATGATACAAAACTAAGTAGGGCAATAACTTCACAACAGGATAAAGAAACTCTGCAAGAAGCCTCAATAAAATTAAGGGGTGGGCAGATGCATGGCAAATTAGGTTTCAGGTTGAAAAATGTAAAGTAATGCACTTCGGTGCTAAAAATATGAATGCAAGTTACAAGCTAGGGGGAGAACCTCTAGGGCAGTCCAGGATGGAAAAAAATTGGGGTAATAATAGATGACAGGTTCAACAATGGCATGCAATGCCAAGCTGCAGCAAGCAAAGCTAGCAGATTATTAGCAAGCATTAAAAAGGGAATTTTTAAAACTTTATAATCCTGCCACTTTACTAAACTCTGGTTTAGCCACATCTTGAATATGCCATCCAGTTCTGGCCCCCAGGTTGTGCTGGAGCTGGAGAAAGTCCAGAGAAGGGCAACAAAGCTAGTAAGGGGGCTGAAGGAGCTCAGTTATGAGGAACGATTACAAACATTGAACTTATTCTCCCTGGAGAAGAGACACTTAACCTCCCTGGCGGTATTCCTGAGTGTAGCTCGGGGTAAAGTTTCAGCACCACAAGCGGTAACCCCGAGCTACACTCGGGAATACCATGCAGCGCTGCTCCGGGATCTCTTCTTCACTTACCTTGTCCTGCGATCCCACGATATCCCTCCTGCAGTGTCCCCTGTAATGTCCTCCAGTGGATGCCGGCATCTGTCTTCTGGGTTTCATTCCCTGCGACGTTGGGACGTACGGGGGACCGAACTGGCGAGAAATGTGAAAGTTGTAAAAGTGACATTCACTAAATTCACTAAAATCACATAGTAAAACATTACTATATCAAACCATTTCACATACATTTTGTCCCAAGTGCTTTGTCCTGTGCCCTGCCTGCATTTTTACTGTTCTTTCTGCCTGGAAACTGAGAAAGGTCCATGGCATCCAAAAAGCGTTCCATTAGGTCAAAAGAGGTTTTAGACCAGCTAGAGAACAGCGATAGTAAATTAGAACCACTTGCAGAATTGAGTGATAATGATTCGTGGGGATATTCGTCATCAGACACTGAAAACGATTCTGCGACTTTGCTCAGTGATGTGCGAACTTGGCGCTATATTTCAAATTTCAGTGTTTTTGGTTCGATTATATTATTTAATTAAATGTATTATTATATATTATTTTTTATGATTATTTATTAAATTATAATTTGTGATTTTGTGTTTCAAATTTTAACATACCCGGGATGTTTACTAGACTCTTGTTCGGACAGATTTCAGTGAGTTGCTCCTAAAAATTATAGGAGTACAATAAAAAAATACATATTTCCATGCAAAAAAATGTACCGCTTTGAGCACAGAAATATGGATATAATCAGACCGCTAGGGAGGCTAAAGAGAGATATGATGGCGATATAAAAATACCTCAATGGTGGTTGTGGCATAAGGAACACACTATTCAGTCTCACGGAATATAAGAAGATGCAGGGCCACTCAATGAAATTGGAAGAGAAGCTGTTTGACCCTAACCACTTACTCTCCAGAGGATTTACCCCCCTTCCTGACCAGGCCATTTTTTTGCGTTACGGCGCTGCATTACTTTAACTGACAATTGCGCGGTCATGCAATGCTACACCCACTAATGCAGCATTAATAAAGCTTTCTTTTGGTGGTATTTGATTGCCTGCGTGATTTAAATTTTTTGTGCTATAAACAACATCTTGTCCTGATGAAGTCACGAGGTCACATGACGCATTGCGTCGACAGCATTCACAGGTGACGTACTTCCGGCGTGGCGCCATTTTTGAAAACTTACTTGCGCTTTTTTCATGCAGAACACCTTGTACATTGGATTCTACCTTGATATATGATGTACATTGTGCACATTGGATTCTACCTTGATATATATTGCTTTGAGGATCCAGAGGAGAGTTTATTTGCTTTGTGGCCCTGCAGGGTCATGAAGTGGAGGTGAGAGGCCATTGCAGCCATTTCTTTGGGGTTCACATTGAGGGTGTGCTGACATCCACATCGTGCATGAACTGGAAGATCACTACACTGATTTATGGACTGTTTTGCCACTGAATTATTTAAATATGGTGTGTGTCTCACTTAGTGTGTTTATCTGATCCCTCATAAGGGTGTGGATTAATATGGTGTCCTATTAAGACACTTGGGGGTCACGATTATTAAATCCCCATGTGGATTGGTGGCACATTTCTTTGTGATCATTAATAGGTCTGGTTCTTTAGACCTTTTTTATTTGTTTTATATTGTCTGTGTCCATATATTGTTTATTACCGATGATTGTTTATTTTCAGCACTGCATCATTATTATGTTTATGTGACATTAGACCTATATGGTATAGGATGGGATGCTAGCTGCATTATAATATCTACACATTGTTTTTTATCTTACATAAGAGCGCAGGAGGATCTTGTTTATTTTAAATGTATCCCTCTCCTCCATTGATAGAGAGAAAAAAAACCAAGGGGGCCGAACTGTACAGTGACTGAACACTGTGATAGCCAATCAGAAACTATAACAGCAATCATGTGACCCTGAATATGCAACCCCATGGAAAAAAGACCAATTCTGTGAGGCCGCATATTTGTGTGACGTCAGCACAAAGGGGTTAAAAAAAAGTCTTGGATGGGCTTCTTAGAGAACACAATATGCAGGGGTATGGGTTTTAACATGAGCACACAAACCAACATGGGTTAAACTGGATGGATTGATGTCTTTATTCAACCGTACCAACTACAGATGAAACTCGAAAAATTAGAATATCGTGCAAAGTTCATTTATTTCAGTAATGCAACTTGAAAGGTGAAACTAATATATGAGATAGACTCATTACATGCAAAGCAAGATAGTTCAAGCCGTGATTTGTAATAATTGTGATGATTATGGCTTACAGCTCATGAAAACCCCAAACCCACAATCTCAGAAAATTAGAATATTACATGCAATCAATAAAACAAGGATTGTACATAGAACAATATCGGACCTCTGAAAAGTATAAGCATGCATATGTACTCAGTACTTGCTTTGGGCCCCTTTTGCAGCAATTACTGCCTCAATGCGGCGTGGCATAGAAGCTATCAGTCTGTGGCACTGCTGAGGTGTTATGGAAGACAAGGATGCTTCAATAGCAGCCTTCAGCTCTTCTGCATTGTTCGGTCTTATGTCTCTCATCTTTCTCTTGGCAATGCCCCATAGATTCTCTATGGGGTTCAGGTCAGGCGGGTGCTGGCCAATCAAGCACAGTAATCCCACGGTCATTGAACCAGGTTTTGGTGCTTTTGGCAGTGTGGGCAGGTGCCAAGTCCTGCTGGAAAATGAAGTCAGCATCCCCATAAAGCGCGTCTGCGGAAGGAAGCATGAAGTGTTCCAAAATCTCCTGGTAGACGGCTGCGTTGACCCTGGACTTAATGAAGCACAGTGGACCAACACCAGCAGATGACATGGCTCCCCAAATCAACACAGACTGTGGAAACTTCACACTGGACTTCAAGCATCTTGCAGTGTGTGCCTCTCCATTCTTCCTCCATACTCTGGGTCCTTGGTTTCCAAATGAGATGCAAAAGTTGCTCTCATCAGAAAAGAGGACTTTGGACCACTGAGCAACAGACCAGGTCTGTTTTTCTTTAGCCCAGGTAAGACACTTCTGATGTTGTTTGATGTTCAGGAGCGGCTTGACAAGAGGAATACAACATTTGAAGCCAATGTCCAGGATCCGTCTGTGTGTGGTGGCTCTTGATGCACTGACTCCAGCCTCAGTCCACTCCTTGTGAAAGTCCCCAACACTTTTGAATCGCCTTTTCCTGACAATCCTCTCTAGGCTGTGGTCATCCCTGCTGCTTGTGCACCTTTTTCTTCCACACTTTTCCCTTCCACATAACTTTCTATTAATGTGCTTTGAAAATCCAACTTCTTTTACAATTACCTTTTGAGGCTTTCCCTCCTTATGGAGGGTGTCAATGATGGTTTTCTGCACAACTTTCAGGTAAGCAGTCTTTCCCATGATTGTGATTCCTACTGAACGAGACTGAGAGACCATTTAAAGGCTAAGGAACCCTTTGCAGGTGTTATGGCTTAATTAGCTGATTAGAATGGGACACTTTGAGCCTAGAATATTTCACCTTTTCACAATATTCAAATTTTCTGAGATTGTGGATTTGGGGTTTTTATGAGCTGTAAGCCATAATCATAACAATTATGACAAATCACGGCTTGAACTATCTTGCTTTGCATGTAATGAGTCTATCTCATATATTAGTTTTACCTTTTAAGTTGCAATACTGAAATAAATGAACTTTTGCACGATATTCTAATTTTTTGAGTTTCACCTGTATGTAATTATGGGAAGCTCACATATTGTGCAATGAGGTTTTTTTTTTCTTCTATTGAGCAAATATATAGAGGAATGGTGGTCCTTATGAGGATAAAACATGGATAAAGCTGCATGGAGACAGAGCCCTTTTGATACAGAGGGCCTCATTTAAATCCAGTCATCTGCAAGGGAATGTGAAAAATTAAAGTGACACTAAACCATATACTTATTATCAAAAATCTTTACACATCCTTTACATAATCGCCTTGTCAACTATGTTTTTCTTACTGTGTTTTGTGCCTCCTTGTAACATCCTCCATGAACTCCTGAACCTCTCACTTCCATTTGTTTGGAACAAGCATTGCAAATTAGTTGTGCTCCTGGGGGCACTACAAATCTACAAGTCCACAGTACCTAGTCCATCTGTGGAGCGAGCAAGAAAGGGTGCCTTGGTTCCTACACACAGCGGGTCCATGGAGAATAAACATAGCCACCCTCTAACAGGAAGACAGATCACAGCTGCAAAAAAAAAAAGGAATTTGGAGATTTGGAGGAGGTTGAGAAGAATTTAAATATTGGAGTTGTTCTAGGCCGAACAGGGGTTGTTTAATTTGAATAAGGTAGTTCACTTCCCTTATTTACTAAGTTAGTAAACAATCACTTTGTTAGGGGAGCGGTCCCTACTGCCTTCGTAAATTCATCCTGTGACTTTATTTGATGGTTGAGGGGATTTAGCTGCAGTGTTGGAAGGTAGGCAAGATGGAATAAAGATGTGGCAAGCAATGCAACAAATCCTGACTATCATACTTGCATCATGGCAATGCCTCCAAAGGTTTTGAATCAACTGGATTACTATGATGGCAAGCAACTAGCATTTTCTTACAAGGAGAGATGTGTTTTCAGAGAATGAATATTAGAGATAAAATGTAGACCCCAGGATTTTTGCTTAAAATATCATCCAGTTAGTCTTCTAACCGTTTGCGATTACAATTGAATTACTGTACTTTGGTATCTTTTTATCATGCAGCTGTAAATGACCGCTGCTGAGTTCTATGGCATTCTCAGAGGAGCCAGTTCTCCCCTGAATGCCTTTTTATGAAGTGGTGTAAATCTCTTCTTCTAATGAGGAGAGAAGCGATCTACAAACACTTTGAATGCTAGAAAACGGCTGCTGTTACTATAATCCCGTGAGATTACAGTAAGAGATCAGTCAAACACCGTGTACTAAGCAGCGGTAATTTACCACTGCTTTGTTTGCAGTTCCCCCGATTCTCCACCTCTGGGCTGAAGAATCTGGAGGGAGAACACAGATCGCCAGTGAAGGACTGACATCGCTCCTTCATACAGTGGCCATCTGTGTGCTGAAATGATCAGTGGAGAACATGTTTTCTGCTGGTCATCTCTGTTTTCCTAAACCACTAATGATCTGAGATCAGCAACGATCCTTACGATCGCCGCTGATCTCTGTTTCATAAAAGGACACCATTGTCAACTATCTATTCTCAGGGGTTCCTTTTTTAACTTTTAAAATATATGATGCAATATAAAAACATGCCAGCGGGTGGCGACAAAGTATTTTCAATAAAAAAAAAATTGAGTACTGAAGTGATACTTTTTTTATTTGCACTAACATACAATTTTGAGGACAAGCTTTCGGGGAATGTCCCCTTCTTCAAGGTCCAGGCAATACTACACAAAGTTTTAGCAGAATGTTAGAAGAGATGTGGGGGATGGGAAAAAAAAAAAGACTAGAGATAAGACACAGCAATAGTGAAGACTGGGGGGGGGGGGGGGGGACAACACTCAGTTGGAGTCATAAAACTGTTGGATAATGATTGAGGAATCCCATGTCTAAATTAAGGCCGTTATCTCTTGTGTCAAATAGAGTTATCATTCTTAGTTCAAAAGTTTTTCTTTCCTGAATGGATTTGAAATTTCCTTTAAGAACTAAAATATTGAGGTCTCCCATTGTGTGGTCTGGTTGTGCGAAATGGTGTCCCACAGGTGTGCAAAAGTCATCTTCTTTATGTTCCTTGATGGTATGTCTGTGCAAATTCATCTTTGTTTGCAACTTCTGTCCTGTTTCGCCAACATAAGATCCTTTGCTGCATTTTCTGCACTGGATAAGGTACACAACATTACTGGAGGTGCAGCTAAATGATCCGGAGATTTTGAAGATCCCTTTTGAGTGTCTGACACTTTTTGATGGATTGATTTGGTTGCACAGTTTGCAGCGTTTTTTATTGCAGGTTTTGCTTCCATTATTTGTGACATTTTGATCAGAAGGAAGTTTCCTACTGATTAGTTTATTTCTGAGGTTGGGGGGTTGTCTGAAGGCCAGTATTGGGGGTTGCTGGAATATTTCTTTCAGAGTTCCATCCTCTGTTATGATGGGTTGTAAATCTTTGATTATTTTTCTTATCCCTTCTAGTGCTGGGTTGTATGTGGTTACTAGAGGTACACGGTTATTTGTTTTTTTCTCTTTGTACTGAAGTAGATTTACTCTTCGGGTTCTCAAGGCTGTGTTTATGCTGGTGTTGATAGTTTTGTCCTTGTAATCTTTTTTTATGGAAGGCGTCTGCTAGTGTCCCGAGATGTTTATTTCTGTCTCTTTGGTCAGAACATATTCGGTGGTATCTAATGGCCTGACTGTGTATGATGGCACGTTTGGGGGTGGAAGCTAGAACTGTGGAGGTAGTTGCATCTGTCAGTGGGTTTCCTGTATATTGAGGTGTGAAGCATATCATCCCTGATGTCTACTGTGGTGTCTAGGAAGTTGACGTGTGTGTTTGAGTATTCCATTTTTAGTTTGTTTGATGGATGAAAAGTGTTGATCAAGTAAAATTGTTTTAGGTTTTCTTCAACTTCTGTTCATATGATGAAAATATCATCAATATAGAGATAGTATCTGTATGGTTTTTGTTCCATGTTGTTCAGGAATTTTTTCTCCAGGTCAGCCATAAATAAATTGGCATATTGGGGTGCCATTTTACTTCCCATTGCAGTACCCATACATTGAGGATAGATGTCTTTATTGAAAGCAAAGTAGTTGTAAGTATGAATTCAATGAGCTGCGTAACATCCTCAGCAGTGTATTTATGGTTTCATGAGGATGATAAGGATCTGTGACATGCAGCTAATTCTTTCCATGTGAGGGATATTACTATACAGGGATATTACATCTATAGTCACTAGAAGTGTATTAGATGGTAATTGCTGTATGTTGATCTTGTTCAGAAAGTCAGTTGTGTCTTGCAGGAAACTAGCAGTATTCTTGACTAACGGTTTTAAAAATGTTTCCACAAAGCCTGAAATTTGTTCGGTGAGTGTATTCATACCTGTTATGATGGGTCTGTTTGGATGTCCTGGCTTGTGGATTTTGGGCAGCATGTAGAAGTCCCGGATTTCTGAAAGATCCGGAATCGCATTTATAAGTTCTGAATGTAGGTGGGCTGGAAGTGTTTTAATGAGACCTTTTAATTGCTTTGTAAAGTCCTGGGTCGAATCATAATCCAGTTTCTTATAGCAGATGGCATTTTCCAGCTGCCTCTGGCCTTCTTGTATGTATTTGTTTGTATCCATCACAACAACTGCTCCCCCTTTATCCGCTGGTTTGATGGTGATGGCCTGATTATTGCACAAATCGTGTATAGCCCTTCGCTCTAGTGGTGAAAGATTGTACAGAATTTTCTTTTGCTGGGTGGATATCAGGGATGTAGCACGCAGTCTGAAGCTATCAATATAGGTAGAAGAAAGAGCGCAAAAATCTTGCGCATTACCTCAATAAATAGTGACTAATTTTATTATTAAGGAAATATATTCACAAAGTGATGGTATAACAGGCATAAGTAACCATAATCCACACAGGGTTACAGGTAAATCCAAAAGGGGGGGGGGGATGAAGGCTAACGCGTTTTGAAGGGTGCTCCCTTCTTCATCAGAGCTGATCAAAAAAACAAACAAATACATATACAAATACAAATTCCCCTCAAAATATTTACATGAATCATGAAGGTATAACAGGTAGTGATACTGTAGATGAGCATAGCTATACACATGAAAATACCCATAAAAATGGCAATACGTATAGTAATAATAATAATAATGTCAAAAACCACATACAGAAAAGGTATATATAGAAAACATGTACACAAAAAAATATATATATATATACATACACATATATACATACATATATACATACACACATACACATGGAAAAAATGGACGGAAATGAATGATGGAAAAAATTGAGAGCTTAATTGTAAAACTGGCATAAGAATTGCTGGTTAAAGATCGATTAGCAATAAAAAGTCATATAAACTGTGAACCATAAAATGTATCTATGGTATACAAAATTAAATAATTAATTGTAAATATATATATATATATATATATATATATATATATAGATATATATATATACCTAATAGTAAAAAAAAAAAATCATATAAAATATCGTTAGCAAAAAATCTTATAATATAGAATAGAAAAATTTTTTATAGAGAGAATCTATAGAATAAACATATATACATATATATGTAAATGCAAAAGCACAATTGCTATTTTAAAACAGGATGCGTTCATTTTATTATGTGTAGTATAGAATTGTGTGTGATATTATAAAAGATACCTGGATTGAGCAGATAGACTTCAGTATGGCAGAGTTCCCATGGCAAGGGGACATTCAGCCACTGAGTGTCAGTATTACAGCAGTTCAGCCTGTTTAGTGTGTCTGGCCGTTAAAGCAATGGATTAAATACTGTAGGCCGCCTGCAGGTGACGGTGGAACGCACGCCGGCTAATATGCACTACTGCGCATGTGCTGTGCGTTCCAGCGGCCATATTAAAGAGTATCATGAAGAAGGAAGTCTCTGACACAACAGCCCGTACAGCAAAAAGAGATCAAAGGGCTGAAAATGACCAAGAACCCACTAGACCTTAGGAGATTTATATTTAGTTATTAAAGGACCGAAAACAGTACATAAATAAATACTTGAAAGGCGGAAGGTGCCCACAGTTCACAAAAGCACCATAGGTATAAGAGCAGAGCCATCTAGTGACAGCTTTATCAATTGCAGGCAAAATTATTAAAAGGCAGAGTGAGTTGCTACCTTCTGCTTAGTATCAATTGATGATAAGGAATAAATTCAAATCAGTGAAGATCAGGGAATCATTTCTAATTACGGTGTAGATAAATACTTTTTGAATAGTTTTTAGAGAATTACTACCCGCACATTCCTAACGATCTGCATATTCTCAAGAGCATTAGTAGGATAATTTATAATAAAAACGATATATACTAAACACTAAAGGGATAATACCTATATCTTTAAAACACACAAGATATACCACCCATTGTGTAATATAAGAAAATATATGTAAGAATAAATATAAAAAAAAAAAAAAGGTTTTGTATGCAAAAGAAATGGGGGAGGATAACTTTTCACAGATCAAGAGACAGCACGGACTTAGAGCAGACATGAAAGTATGTGTATATATTTTAAAAATTGTTAATAAATATTATTAAAAATTATTAAAAAATCCCTTATGTAAATTATTCAAGATTCTTATTAATTGTAAAATTAATACAGTAATAAAATCGACCTAATTGATGTGGACATAATCACTCAAGGTCAAATAAGGGAAAGAGTCAAGGGGAAGAGTGTGTATGTGTGTATATATATATACATACACACCTACACACACCTACACACACATAAAAAAACACATAAATATATATTTGCAGCATAAAATGGACAGCAATAAAATGGATCATGTAAAACCAGGCTTCAGTATAAGCAGGTAAACGTAGCCTAAAACAGAGTGCATGTTTCTAAATCATCATTAAGGCCTTTTGGGGACAATGCATCGAGTGTGAAGATCCAGAAGCTCTCGCGCTTGCAGAGTCTCTGATGTCTTCTTCCATTGTCAATGTCCTTAGGGATGGCATCTATTCCAAAGACATTGATCCCACTGAAATTACCTTGATTGACTTTTTTAAAATGTCGAGGTATTGAATATTTGTCTTTACCATTCTTAATGCTGCTCTTGTGTTCACTAAATCGCTCTCTTAGTGGGCAAGATGTGCGTCCCACATAGAGTAAGCCACACGGGCACAATAGGCCATAAATGACGAAAGACGTCCCACAGTTGATGAACTGTTTGATAATGTACTTTCTCCCATCTGTACCAGTGACATCGCGTTTCCGGTGACAGGTGAATTTGCATGTGCCGCAGTTGGAGATTCCACACCTATAATTCCCTTTTTGGTCAAAAAGACCGGCCCAGCCTCCGGACAGGTGCTAAAGCGAACTCCAGTGGACTCACTTGAGCTGTCTCTATTTAATTTATTGTTAGATACAACATGAAGTGTTCCAGAATTGTCATACATTCCCAAGTATTTGTTAAATGCTGTCTCAATGAGATTGTGTTCGTAGCCTTTTTCTAAAAACGTATTTTTTAGAATTGTGCTTTGCTCAATATAATCTTTTTTTAAAGTGCAAGTGCGTCTCAGTCTGCAGAATTGCCCATAAGGCACATTTCTAATTCATTGAGGATGATGGTGACTTTTAGCGTGCAAGTACGAATTCCCTGCAGTGGGTTTGAAATGTGTCCTGGACTGGATTTTTTTTTTTTTATTATAAATATTTATTAATTTTCAACCAAATACAAATAACAATCTCCTTTTACAATAAAAAAGATATCCATACAATATCTTCCCTCTAACATATTATCTAAATCTCACTTCCCATCCTACTTCCCCTCCCCCTTCCCCCCAACACTCTGCATTTTCCCTCCTCTCCTCTTCCTCCTATATTATTTCTAATTTTCATTTCAAGGGGTATTACATCTTCATATATTTCACTTTTTCTCTCTACTCTTCCCATTTTTTCCATTTTCTATAATACAGCTCCATCTTATCTATATGTGTATAGTACAATCTTTCCATCCCACAAATCTGATTCACTTTAACCATCCAATCCTCCTCTGTCGGCACTTCCTTTTTTTCCCAAAACCTAGGTATCAGACTTTTCGCTGCACTCAAATAATACCACAGCCCCGAATCCTTGTATATTTTCACTGGAAGCTCTGTATTATGAAGAAGACATATCTCGGGATCTAATCTAATATTGATTTCAGTAATCTTCCCTACTAAATATACTATTCTCTGCCAAAACACCTGTATTCTTGAACACTCCCACCATATATGATATGGTGTGCCCACCTCTCCACACCCTCTCCAACACAATGGTGAAATCTCTGCATTTATTCTGTGCTCCACTTTCGGTGTGATGTGCCATTTTACCAAACACTTATAATTTAATTCTACTTCCCGCATATTAATATTTTCGTGAATTAATCTAAACATTTTCCTTTGCTCTACCTCATCCATTTCCCTTCCCATATCTCTTTCCCATTTCTCTATATATATTGGTTTTGTGCTAGTGTCTAACTCAGTGAATATTTTATATATTTTAGCAATTCCATGTTTCCCATCACCTCGTGCTTCCAACAATCTTTCAAATGGGTTCCACTCTTTCCTAACTCTCAAAGGTTTCGGGAGACTCCCGAAGAAATGTTTTAGTTGGGAGTATCGTAGCCCATCCATTCTATTAAAAACTTCTCCCTTTTTCTTCTCCAGCTCTCTATATGATCCCAGTTCCTCACCTATCATTATATCTCTCAATTGCGCATCCTGTTTTATAATCCATTTCCCTGTAACATCTTCCTTACCTGGGCCAAAATATTCTGTATTCCTAAGTGGCATTAGCTGTGAATTAAAAACCCATTACTTTTGTCTGTGTATTATTTCCCAAACTCTTAAAACATTAGAAGTGTACAAACTTGTATTAACATCTAATCCCCTATATTGTGCGGGCACCCATATAATCTTACTTAAATTTGTTCCATTCGGTGTATTTTCAATTTCAACCCAGCTTTTCCCTGGATTATGAGTCCAGTCAAAGATTCCCGCTATTATTACAGCTTTATAATATCTCTTAAAATCTGGTACACCTAAACACCCTCTCTCTTTAGGTCTTGTCAACATTTCATAACATATTCTAGGTTTTTTATTCCCCCATATATATCTCATTATTATTTTTTTAAGTTCTTTGAAATATGCCTCTGGGAGTTTGATTTGTATCATTTGGAATTTATATAAAACTTTGGGCACAATTACCATTTTTATCAGATTTATGCAACCTATCCAAGACGGATTTCCACTTCTCAATCTCTTCACCTCCTCCTTAAGCTCATTTATTAGTGAAATATAATTAACTTTATACAGATTTTTAGTTGAGGCTGACAGTTTTATCCCTAGGTACTTTAATTCTTTTTCTCTCCAAAACAAAAGGGAATTCTTCTTGGATTTTTTCTTTTTCACTATTTTTAAGGTTTATATTTAAGATTTCAGTTTTTGTTGGACTAATTTTTAAATTTGATAATTCCCCATATTCCTTCAATGTCTTCATTAAGTTTGGAAGTGATATCCTAGGATTTCCAACATAGAACATCAGATCATCCGCATAGGCCGCTACCTTATGTTCTCTATCTCCTATCCATATTCCCTTTATATCTATGTTCTTCCTTATCATAGATAGGAGTGGCTCAAGTGATAAAACATACAACAGTGGGGACAGTGGGAATCCCTGTCTTGTTCCATTTGACATCCCAAAAAGCTCAGATCTTCCTCCATTAACCATGATAGCTGCTGTAGGCCCCCTATATAACCTTCCAATCCACTTTCTCATTCTATCTCCCAACCCCAACCTCTCCAAGGTATCCATCATAAATCCCCAATTCACTCTATCAAATGCTGTCAATTGACAACAGTACCACCGGGGTTTTCCCTTTTTTTCCTTCCTGAATGAGCAATAATGATCTCAAACCATTATCTCTACCCTCTCCCTGAGACAAACCCCACCTGGTCCCCATGTATCCACTCCGGCATCAAATCTTTCAGTCTATTTGCCAATACCTTTGCGTACAGTTTAGTATCTACGTATAACAACGCAATTGGTCTATAGCTTGCACACTGCGAGGGGTCCTTATCTTCCTCATGAATTAAAACTATATTAACCTGCAAAGATTCTCCTCTTATTTCCATATCCCCTCCCAAAGCATTCATGTATGTCTTCAATTTGGGTATCAGCAACTCTTCATATTTTTTATAATATTTTACAGTATATTTATCTGGGCCCGGACTTTTCCCCACCGTGGCACTTTTTAATGCTGTTTTTATTTCCTCTACCATAATTTCTAATTCCAGGGAGTTCAATCATATTTCACTTAATTTTTATAGACCTGCATTTTTTAAATATGTTCTTCTTTTTTCTCTATTTAATGTTTCAACTTTATTTGATGTATCTTGGGGAATGATGTTATACAGCTTACTGTAATATTCCTTGAATACACTAGCGATGTCTTTAGTTGAGTGAACCAATTCTCCCTTGGAGTTTCTTATTTTTTCTATACAATTCCTATTTTTCTTTTTCCTTAACGTTCTCATTAAATATTTTCCCGGCCTATCTCCCCATCTATACCTTTCACTTATTACTTTATTAAAAACTCTTCTTTTTTCTTCCTCCATCACCTTCTCTAATTCTTCTTTCTTTTTTAATATTTTCTGCATTATCTCCTTAGATATTTTCCTTTTATGGGCCTGTTCAAGATTAAATATTTCACTTCCGGTTCCGGCGCTGATGCTGTAAGGAGGTGAGACCCGCGGCTCCCGGGATCCCCGCATATAAAGCCGGCATTCTGCGCAGGGGACTCCTGTCAGCTGTTTTAGGAGCTCCCCACTGGCCCCCCCGCGCGATCCTCGGTCCCTCCGACATGGAGCGATTCCTCCTGCCGAATCCGCAGGGCTCAGGTCCCACCACGAGGGGAGAGGGATGCGGCTCTCCCCCTCCTGCAGCCAAGATGGCCGCCGCCCATAATATCTCAATGGACACAGGCACAGAGGCTGTTACACACGCTGTTGCAGATGTACACACCCTCCCTGCACACAGTGATCATGTTATACCAGCCCTGACCTCTACTCCTGGCACCTGTAGTTCCACAGAAATGTATGACAAGATTGCACAAGCAGTCGCTGCCATTCTACTGCCCACAATCACACAAGCCGTGGAACATGCAGTAGCCACAGGCATTGAACAGATTAGAAAAGACATAGGTGATCATAGTAAACGTTTAACTGAAGTGGAACAGCGTCTGTCAGATTTGGAGGACGATGTTCACTCGCTGCGCTCAGGTGCGCTTCAAACCAATCGTACGCACCAATCCATCCTAGACAAGCTGGATGATTTAGAAAATCGCTCACGCAGAAATAATCTGCGCATAGTGGGCCTTCCAGAATCATTTTCAACCGGGGTGCTTCCAGAATTATGCTCCACACGTATACCCTCAGCTCTAGGTCTAACCACTTTGTGTCACGTCGAGAGAGCTCATCGCCTGGGGCCGCCTTCAAATGACCGCCGTACACCGCGATCGGTGATAGTCAGGTATCTCAACTACGCTGATCGAGTGGCTATTCTTAATTCTTTCCGCAATTCTCGATCCCTACAAGTAGACGGTCACAAATTACTCCTATTTGCCGATTACTCGCAAGAAGTATCCCGCAAACGTAAGGCCTTTCAGGAAATATGTGCCACGCTCCACCAAAGGGGCTACAAATTCACCCTGGCTTATCCGGCTACTCTCCGCTTTACTACACCTTCGGGCGATACAAAATCTTTCATCCACCCTGAAGAAGCCGCTCAATATTTACAAGATTCTTTGATGGCTACGGATGGTGTGCCGTCTCCTCACCCTCGCAACTCGGGCCCTAGAGATCAGCGAAGCCCTCGCAAAGATCCACCGAAACGCCCACGTACTAACTTTGCTCCCTCTAAATCTCGCCAATCCTGAGCTGGCGCACTCTCTCAGGTGCTATACGGTTTACTCCACGAATTGGACCACCTGCCTTGTTTAACTGAATTTAACTTTCTTGTGCCTTTAGCTATCATCTTCAGTCCACAGATAGCTATATCAGTTGTTAGAAAGCAATAATTTTGTTGGTCCTGTGGTACTTTCCTCTCATTTTGCTTGATAGCATATACATGTACTGACTGTGTCATCCCTTCTCTGTGCCTTGCCTCGACCACAGTTCCGCTCTGGCCATTCGATTTGTTGAGCCTCTTCTCCCTTTGGCGATGCCATTTAGGCAAGGGGGTCATGCTCCCCTGCCCTCTCAACAACTCCAATGAGTCACTGCTGCAGATCACTACTCTGCTATTTCCCGGATACGTTGGTCGCAGTACAGGGACAGCATGCAGATTTATGTGAAGTCCAATACACTGTTATGGTTTTTTGTTTGTTTTGCTCTTCTGATAGGCCCCAGTTGGGCCACCATGTTCCACTCTCTCTCTCCTTTCTTCCGCTCTCCTTCCTTACATTTTTCTGGAGAATCACCCCTTCCTTGGGAGTCGACCATACTTCATCAGAGATTGGGCGGTAATGGGCAGATAGCTGGCTCCACCCTACAAAACTGTAAGTCCACTACCTTTGTATTCACTTCATATCATGTGACCTAATGATTCGTATTTATTCTTGGAATGTCAAGGGCTTAAGATCACCTCATAAACGAATGGCTATTCTCCGCCATCTCCGCCGACTTAGAGCAGATGTAGCACTACTTCAAGAAACACATTTAGGCCAATCTGACTTTGTTCGTATGAAGAAACTTTGGGTAGGACACGTTATAGGTTCTCCCTCACTCAATAATAAAGCAGGTGTGCTCATTCTGATACACAAAAAGCTTGCACCTGACATAATCTCGGTTAACACTGACGAGGCAGGCAGATTCCTAGCGGTACACCTCAAAGTAGGCTCTCAATCATTGGTCCTCACCAATATTTATGCTCCAAACTCACCGTCAAAACAGTTTTTTCAGGACCTGTCATCAAAGCTGTCCGCCTACATACATCTACCTTTAGTAGTCGGAGGGGACTTCAACTCACTTATGAATGCCTATGAAGATAAGTCAAAATCACTAGAACACAATCACCGCCCACTTGCGGAGTCCCAATCAACACTCACACTACTGTCTACATTTGCGGAAGCAATGCAACTAACAGACATTTGGCGTTTAGCCCACCCAGATGGGAAGGAATTCACCTTCTTTTCTCCGGTACACCATTCGCTTTCCAGAATAGACTATTTTTTTTTGCAATTCTATTGCTTTGCAATACGCATCTTCCTCAGATATATATGACATAGTTATTTCGGACCATTCTCCCATATCCATAACCCTCAACTATCTCAACAACACACAATCTCACAAAACGTGGCGCTTTCCTTCTTTCTTAGCAAATAACCAGGAGGTGTTACGTCAACTCCAAGATACTTGGGCAGACTTCCAGATCACCAATGCAGCTCACTTATCCAATCCTAACCTATTTTGGGAAACAGGAAAGGCGGTTTTACGTGGTAAAATCATCGCCTTTACATCTGCATATAAGAAAAAGGTCGCTCTAAAATACACAGAAGCTAGTAACCGACTCCGACAGACGCAAAAAAATTTGGCTGACTCCAACACACATGAACACAGGAAAGCTTGGCTAGAGGCAAAACACCAATTCGAAACATGGGCAACAGCACAAGAACCCATGCACCAATCACATCTCGACTTACAGTATCATAAATTTGGCAACAAGCCGGGCAGACTCCTGGCTCGCTTGTGCCGTAAACCGTTTACTCCTACACAATTCACCTCCCTCAAAGACTCTCAGGGTATATTGAAACACTCCCCTGAAGAAATTGTTTCCATATTGGAAAGTTTCTACACTAAACTATATGGCCCCGACCCTATTGACCAATCAAAGGCTTTGTCTTTTCTAGACGGCATTGCTCTTCCTCAAATTGATCTCGTAGCACTCCAATCTCTTAATGCTCCTATATCTCAATCCGATATTCAATCCGCTATAAAAACTCTAGCTAATGGTAAAGCCCCTGGCCCAGACGGATACACTTCTGAGTTCTACAAACTCATGGCTACAACCCTTTCTCCTACCCTGCAATCAGTTTACTGCTCTATACAAGAAGGGGGTGCCTATCTTCCGTCTGCCTTTCAGGCACATATAAAATTGATAGCAAAGAAAGACAAAGATCCGTCTGACCCAGGTTCCTATAGGCCGATCTCCCTTCTAAATTTAGATGCCAAAATTCTATCGAAAATTATCGCAAATCGTTTAGCTATTGTTTTACCTTCCATCATTCATCCCTCTCAAGCGGGCTTCATACAAGGACGCTCTGCTGCCTCAAACATCCGCAAAGTACTAGCAGTGTTAAATCATGCTAAAATCAATCCTCACCTAGATCTAGCGATAATCTCTCTTGATGCTGAAAAGGCCTTCGATAATGTTAACTTTCAGTGGCTGCAGATGGTTTTACATAGATTTGGCTTCTCAGGCCCTTTCACTCATGTAGTCCAAGCTATGTACTCAGCTCCTACAGCACAGGTGGTTGCTGCAGGACGCACATCTACCCCTATTAAACTGCATAAAGGAACAAGACAAGGGTGCCCCTTATCCCCCTTGCTCTTCAATTTGGCCCTAGAACCCTTAGCCCGCTTCCTCCTGTTCCACTCACAGCTGCACGGAGTCCAAATAGCTCAACAAGATCTACGTTTAGCCTTGTTTGCTGATGACATTTTAATTTTCACTGCCAACCCAACTCATGACCTGCCTTATATTCAGGATATTTTCACAGCCTTCAGGCACTGTTCGGGTCTTCGTATTAACTTCACGAAAAGCGAAGTTCTTCCCTTATTCCATGCACGCACTCGCTCATGGGCTCATAATTCTCATTTCAAAATTGCCCCTCATCATATTACATACTTAGGAATCAAAATTGGAAAACTTGCCTCTTCTCTCTACTCGCTCAATTTTTCACCAACAATTCAAAAAATTATAGGCGAACTAGAGGTATGGAAAGAGTTACCACTGTCACTTGTAGGGAGAGCCCACCTCTTCAAGATGGTGAGCTTCCCGAAATTGTTATACCCTCTTCAGACCATCCCTCTACTACTTAAGCATACGGACATTCTTAGACTAAACAAAGCGCTCTCTACATTTATTTGGAAAGGACGTCGGTCACGCATTGCCCTGCATAAGCTATATCTGCCTAGATGTGAGGGGGGAATTGGTCTTCCAAATATCAGAGTATATAATCTCTCATGCATCTTACGGGTGTGTATAGATTGGCTGACCAAATCCTCCAACTATTCTAATCTGCAAATAGAATCTGCCATGGCCCATTCTTTCGATCTTGCAGCCCTTTTACATTCAAACCCTAACTCACTCCCACCACACTTAAAATATAATCCACTCATCCGTGATACCCTTATCACATGGAGGGAGATCAGACGTAAATTAGGCGTATCCCCATGGGTTTCCCGTTTCCTCCCCATACATCATAATCCTGCTTTTTCTGTCCCTCAACAACACGCAGCTTATGATCTATGGTTGGAAAGGGACCTCAAACTAGTTAGCCAATTATACGATACGGCCTCTGGCTTTCCTTTATCTTTTTCTCAGATTTCAACTTCTTTCACTCTACCTCCTCATCATTTTCTGTATGTTTTGCAAGTTTGTAATTATGTGAACAAGATAACATTGGTTAAATCTAGTCGCTTCCGTTCCTCGTTCATAGATATCTTAGTTAGAAATCGTAAATACAAGATATCCCACATTTATGGACCATTAAACCTACACTATGCGCACCCTCTAGAGGCCTCCACTCCTACTTCTCCTTGGATCAGAGACTTTGACAATACACTCTCAATGGATCAAATCCTCACTGGTTTCAACAATACCTGTGCCTTCAACTCCAATGAGTTCTGGCGGGAGCAACAATTAAAGTTAATGCACCATGCCTATATGCCATGCCTATATGTCCGTGGGAATCCCTCGGTCTCTACTTGCCCTTTGTGTGGACATTATAAACCTTCGCTAAAACACAGATTTTGGGATTGCCAACTAATATCTACTTTTTGGTCCCAACTACTCAGCTATATCGCCTTCATCACTTCTTTACAACTACCAAGGGACCCTTTACCTCTTCTCTTCGGCAACTTGGAATCAGTCTCCACAGGGGCTCATCCACTTCAGCTTGCCATTCTCCGAGCCACAAAACCATGGCTGTCCTCTTGCCTGATGGTCGCGAGGAGAGCCATATTGAAAAAGTGGGTCTCCAACAGTCCTCCTAATATCTCGGATGTCAAGTCAGCTCTTAATGCACTTCTTCGTCTGGACCAGCTTAACTTCCTCACCTCATCCCTCCAGCACAGTGAGGATCAATATAATCGAAAATGGAGACTCTATGTTCAAAAATCCTTTCCAACCACAGAGCTTCAGTTTTTCCTTCATGGCTCTTCTGTGATGCCCCAATCTGGAAACATGATCCAGTAAACCCGGACTTATTGTCTTGATTTATGAGGATTTAAGGTGTGCATGACTATATCTAAAACATTTACAATACTCGTTTGTTGCTGCTCTCACACTGCTTCTAGCCAACCTAGGCAACCAAGCCACATTTCCTTTCATCTACTTCCTTTACCATTTTCTTTATACTTCATCTTCATCGCACATTCTTTTATAACTTCTCCCCCCACCCTTAATCAGCGAGGACTCACAACACGTATATCACTTTTTAATACAGGGAGTCGCCTCTAGCTCTATTTTTTTCTCAAACCACAGCGCTTGGCTCATTACCAAATATTCTTAACGACTTCTTGGGAGGGGATCCTCTGGCCCGTTCCAACATCATTTTCCCACCTCTTTCTTTTTTTTTCTTTTTCTCCATCTTTTTCTCCATCTTTTCTCCATACTAGCTTCCTTCTCAACTTTTTTCTCCTTCTGAATAGATCTACCTATCTCCCTGATCCTTCTTCTTTGATTATCTCCTCTACATACGCTTCTCTCCTACTTCAATATTCACGTCTTACGCATGACAACTGACATACTCTAAGCACCCCAGTTCTCATTCAAAGTTCAGTGGTATGTCCTGACCTTCTTATCTTTGGATATATATCATAGCTCACCATTACACTTTCCCTACACTCTATACTGACTTACAATGCCTCCCCTCTTTTGTCTCATTTGCCTTCAGAGTTTCTGTTCAGAGGTTCTAACTGCTGACATATCGTGAATCTTTCTGATCAGTTTTCTATGCAAAATTTTGTATTGCTCATCTTGGTCAATCTATCAGTACTGTTAAAAAAAAAAAAAATAAGTTACTTTGTTGCCAAGAAGCATCCTTGGAGTGTTTCATCCGCTGAGTTTATGTAAATTGAAAAATTCAAATAAAGCTTTGTTTAAAAAAAAAAAAAGATTAAATATTTCACTTAGAAGACCGTTAATCTTTTCCCTCCTTTCTTTTTTCTTTTTTGCTCCTATTGCAATGAATAGTCCTCTAATATAGGCCTTGTGGGCCTCCCATACCGTTGCAACCGACAAATCCCCCGTATCATTCTCCTCAAAAAATCGTTTAATTTCCATCTCGATCTTTCGATCGATCTCTTGATCCTGAAGAAGTGCCTCAATTATCTGCAGACTAAACCTCCTCTCTCCTCTCTGCCCCATCTTGACTTCATTGCAACCGGGGCATGATCTGATAAAGAGCTCCCTCCAATTTTTACTTCTACTGCGTACTCTATAAATCGATATTCTACCAATATGTAATCCAGTCTAGAATAAGTCTCATGTATGTGTGAGAAAAAAGTATAGTCTCTATTTTTCATATGCCTAATTCTCCATATATCCAATAATTGGTACTAATGCAATATTTTCTTTAGTGATTTCAAGGACGTGCTCTCCTCCCAAGAGAAGTTGTATCCATTCGCGGATCCATACAAACATTAAAGTCTCCGGCCACTATCAGTCGACCCATTTTAAAATCCATCAGTCTCTTCAGTACTCCCCTCAAGAATATCTCCGGTTTCTTATTTGGGCAATATATACTAGCTATTGTACATTCGATTTCCTGCAATTTACCCCTCAGGAACAAGAACCTTCCCTCTGGATCAGTTATTCTCTTATCCACCTCAAACCTTATATTATTTGCGAAGCCTATAGCCACCCCTTTTGCTCTTTTAATTGGTGAGTCTGCATAATACCATGTCGGGAAATATCTAGTTTTCAGTCTAACCTTTGACTCCATCTCTAAATGTGTCTCCTGTAACAAAAACACCGAAGATGTTCTATGTTGCAATTCCTTAAATAACCTAAATCTCTTCCCAGGACAGCACAGCCCCTTTACATTATAAGTTATAAACTGAACTTCCATGTTGCCCTACCCCTTTTTACTCCTTCTTTCCTCTTCTCCTCCCCTCTTATCCTGCAGAGTGATACCCCTAATACCTCCCTCCCTCTCCCCCCCATCATTCCCCCCCTCCCCTATCCAACTTCCCTCCCCCATCCCCCCCCCCCCCCAGGCCTCCTATTTGCCTCTGAATCATTTGTGGAACAAATCCCACCTTTAAACCCTTCCTTGGGGTTCAGCTCTGCCCATGTACCGCTCACCTTCCCCCCCTCCTCCCTGTTGTCCTTTATCTACTAACTCTCTATTTTCCCTTCTAACTAGCTGCCACTCCTCCTTCTCAGAAGTACATGACTCTCCATCCTCCACTTCCCATCCCGGTAACTCCAGTCTCTGCAGTCCAAATTTATCGCAGAAATCTTTCATGTCTTCAAGAAATCTTAAAAATGCTGTGACTCCATCCCTCCATCCGATTAGACATGCTGCACGACCCCATCTGTATTGCACATTACGTTTTTTCAGCTCTTACCATAAAGGTTTTAATGACCTTTTTCTTCTCAAAGTCCCAGCTGCTAAATCTGCAAATATTTGGATATTTTTCCCTCCATATGAGATATTTGTTCTTCCTTTAATCTTTTTCCATATCCCATCTTTGTCTTTATAATTATGGAATTTAACTATTATGTCTCTTGATTTTCCAAATCCTTTTTCTTGTTGAGACTTCCCAATCCTAAACACTCCATCCAGTTTAAATGTCTCCTCTCCAAATCCATCCATTATAGAGTTGAAAATTTTGCCAGTTATCTCCTTTAAATCTTCCCCCTGTAACGGCTCTGGGACGCCTTTTATTCTAAGATTATTTCTCCTTTCCCTATTTTCTTGATCCTCCATCATATAAAGCAATCTTTTTTGTTCTTTCCTGGTATCTATTATCCATTTCTCTAATTTTGGAATTATTTGGGCATGATTTTTAACCTTTTCCTCCGTTTCTTCCATTCTAGTCAACAACTGCCCCATTTCTTTCCGAATTGTTCCCATCTCTTGCTTTATTGATTTTTCCAAATTTATAAACATCTCCGCCATTTCCTTTTTATTTGGAATTTGTAGATCTTTTTCAGTTTCTCTTGCCTCCATTCCTTCCATTAATTGCTGTCTATTATTAACCGTTCCCAGAGGTGATCTCGGGCTATTATCCAAACTTATTTCCATTTCACTCTTTTCACTTACTCCCTGAGATTTTTCTGGGGTCAAATTACCCTGCGACGTATACTTCTTAATCGTGCCAGTATGGGAATTCTTGGGCCCACTCCCTTAATTGTCCAATTCAATATGTTCTGATACAGTCAACAACAAGAAGAAAAGGGAAAATATCCAGTACCTAAGGAGACCCGCAGTTCTCACTCACCCTCCACCATGGAGCGGCATCAGTTTGCAGTTTTTCATTTCTGGCCTCCTTTATCTGTGTCCTCTCCTTAGGGGATTCCTATTAGGTCCCTTTTGCTTGTCCTTCAGTTACTTCAGGTTCCCTGGGGACAGATTGTAACTGAGAAGCCGGCATTTCAACGGCTCCCTAGGACGCCGGCCAGCCTCTCCTTCTCCCAGCGCTCCTCCGCAGCCGCCCACGTGGTCACACCGCTTCTCTGGTCACCTGGCAACCCTGTCCTTCCTCCGGAGTTACCGCGAGAGGACCTCTGGTGAACCGGAGTCTCGCCACCTCACCACGGGCAAGCCGCTGCACTGTCTCCGGGATCCCCTTCCAGGCAGGTGAGTCTATGTCCTCCCTCCAGCACAGCTAGCTAGGTTGTTGGGACCCCATAGGGAGGATTAGCGGGGGAGGCTAACAGGGAGTGCTTACTCCACACTCTCCCATGCCGCCATGTGTCCTGGACTGGATTTGACCACTCTCCCCATTCCTCAGCTCAAGGTCCAAAAACACTAGTGAGTTGTCATCAATTACATGGGTAAATGAAATACCATAAGGATTTGTAGCACAATGATCTAAAAATCCCGAAAGTGGTACGTCTGACCCATTCCAGATTATCAGAATATCATCGATATAACGAGCATATACAGTTGCAAGAAAAAGTATGTGAACCCCTTGGGATTACATGGAGTTTTGCATGAATTGGGCATAAAATGTGCTCTAAACATCATCTAAGTCACAACAATAGAAGAACACAGTCTGCTGAACATAATACTACACAAACATTAGATGTTGCCATGGTTTAATTGCACATAACATGTAAACATTCACAGTGCAGGGATGAAAAAGTATGTGAGGCCCTAGCTTAATCTTCTCCCAGAGCTAATTGGAGCCAGGAGTGAGCCAACCTTGACTCCAATCAGTGTGATGATATTGGATGTGTTGCTGACAGCTGTCCTGCCCTTAAAAAACACACACCTGTTTTGGGTTTACTGGTTTCAAGAAGCACTGTCTGATGTGAACCATGCCTCACAGAAAAGAGCTCTCAGAAGACCTACGATCAAGAATTGTTGACTTGCATGAAGCTGGAAAGGGTTACAAAAGTATCTCCAAAAGCCTTGATGTTCATGTGTCCACGGTAAGACAGACTGTCTACAAATGGAGAAAGTTTAGCACTGTTGCTACTCTCCCTAGGCGTGGTCGTCCTGTTAAAATGACTGCAAGAGCACAGCGCAGAATGCTGCATGAGGTAAAGAAGAATTCCAGAGTGTCAGCTAAAGACCTACAGAAATCTCTGGCACATGCTAACATTTTTGTTGACACATCTACAATAAGGAAAACATTAAACAAGAATGGAGTACATGGGAGGACACCACGGAGGAAGCCATTGCTGTTCAAAAAGAATATTGCAGCACGTTTGAAGTTTGCAAAAGAGCACCTGGATGTTCCACAGCACTACTGGCAAAATATACTGTTGACAGATGAAACCAAGATTGAGTTGTTTGGGAAGAACACACAACACTATGTGTGGAGAAAAAAAGGCACAGCACACCAACATCAAAACCTCATCCCCACTGTAAAACATGGCGGAGGGAGCATCATGGTTTGGGGCTGCTTTGCTGCCTCAGGGCCTGGACAGATTGTTGTCATTGATGGGAAAATGAATTCCAGAGTTTATCAAGACATTTTACAGGAAAACGTACGCCCATCTGTCCGCCAACTGAAGCTCCGCAGAGGATGGGTGATACAACAGGACGATGACCCAAAGCATACAAGTAATTCAACAAAACAAGGCTGCAACAGCACAGAATACGCCTTCTGGAGTGGCCCAGTCAGAGTCCTGACCTCAACCCGATTGAAATGCTGTGGCATGACCTTAAGAGAGCGATTCACACCAGACATCCCAAGAATATTGCTACACTGAAACAGTTTTGTGAAGAGGAGTGGTCCAAAATTACTGCAGATTGTTCTGCAGGTCTGATCTGCAACTACAGGAAATGTTTGGTTGAGGTTATTGCTGCCAAAGAAGGGCCAACCAGTTATTAAGTGCAAAGGTTCACATACTTTTTCCTCCCTGCACTGTGAATGTTTACATGTTATGTGCAATTAAACCATGGCAACATATACTGTTTGTGTAGTATTATGTTCAGCAGACTGTGTTTTCCTATTGTTGTGACTTAGATGACGTTCAGAGCACATTTTATGTCCAATTCATGCAAAACTCCACGTAATCCCAAGGGGTTCACATACTTTTTCTTGCAACTGTAGTATTAAGTTTCCACTGTACGGGTTGCTGGACCAAATGAAATGACTCTCCCAGTATCCCATAAAAAGATTAGCATAGCTCGGGGCACCCATAGCAGTGCCATGTATCTGTCTGTAGTGAGTGTCTAAAAATGAGAAATAATTATGGCCTAGTGTAAATTCGATGCAGGAATACAGGAATTGGGCTTGTGGATAGTGAAAGCTTAAGTCTCTCGTTAAAAAGTATTGTATTGCCCTTAGTCCAAAGTCGTGTTTGATGGAAGTGTAGAGTGATACTACATCAAGAGACAGCCATCTGTACCCTTCTTCCCATGTATAGTTGCTCATTAGGAAAGCTCATAAAGGTGGCGGACTGGTAATTCAGGATCGGGAGGTATATATAGCAGAAGCTCAGAGACTATTGAATGATAAAGACACATATGAAGTCCTCTCCACCGACCCAACATTACAATATCAAAAAGAGCTTAAAATATTGCTTCAAAACGTGCTTATTGATAAAGTACTCATCAGTGAACAGGACTGTTTGAAAACTAGTCTTCATGTATTTTTCTGCACAATGCAGCCGTTTCTGCTTGTGAGCATTGGTTATTGCTGGCGGAATAGAAGAAAGTTGCAAGACTCTGGAGGACTCTACACCTTGATGTCAGTGGGACTCCAGAGGCACCAGCAGCTTCAAATATCTGTTTGCTGCTATGTAATGGTATTTTAGCAGCTGCTCTCTTGATCTGGCAGAAATCTTCCTCAATGTACCTTTAGCTGCACAAACCTGTCTGTGCTCTGAATTAGCCACAAATCTCTTAATAGTGCGATGATCACGCTTACGTTTTCGTGAAATATCTAATGTTTTCATACCTCTTCCAAGGCATTGAACTATTTCACTCTTTTCGGCAGCGGAGAGATCCTTTTTCTTCCCCATATTGCTTGAAAATAGTGCTCTGCTTAATAATGTGGAACACCGTCCTTTAGTAGTTTTTCCTTAAATTGGGCTTATCGGACAATTTAATTATCACAGGTGTCCGAGATTGTTTTCAATGATCAAAAGAGCCCTGACACACAATGCCATCCATGAGTTAAACTGAAAAACAAAATATTAATCTTTGTGACACTTAAATAGAATTTGCATAATAATTTGGAACAAGGTATACATAAAGGATTTTTTAATAATTTTTAATAATATTTATTAACAATTTTTAAAATATATACACATACTTTCATGTCTGCTCTAAGTCCGTGCTGTCTCTTGATCTGTGCAAAGTTTCCCCCCCCCCCATTTCTTTTGCATACAAAACCTTTTTTTTTTTTTCTTTTATATTTATTCTTACATATATTTTCTTATATTACACAATGGGTGGTATATCTTGTGTGTTTTAAAGATATAGGTATTACCCCTTTAGTGTTTAGTATATATAGTTTTTATTATAAATTATCCTACTAATGCTCTTGAGAATATGCCGATCGTTAGGAATGTGCGGGTAGTAATTCCCTAAAAACTATTCAAAAAGTATTTATCTACACCGTAATTAGAAAATGATTCCCTGATCTTTACTGATTTGAATTTATTCCTTATCATCAATTGATACTAAGCAGAAGGTAGCAACTCACTCTGCCTTTTAATAATTTCGCCTGTAATTGATAAAGCTGTCACTAGATGGCTCTGTTCCTATACGTATGGTGCATTGTGAACTGTGGGCACCTTCCGCCTTTCAAGTATTTATTTATGTACTGTTTACGGTCCTTTAATAACTAAATATAAATCTCCTAAGGCAGTGGTGGGCAACCTTTTTTTTCAACTAAGCCAAATCTCGCCAAAACCACGATTGAAATTTATTTTGAGAGCCACATTTTTAAAACTTAAAATACATCCCCCATATAGTAATTCATCCCCCATAGTAATTCATCCCCCATAGTAATTCATCCCCCATATAGTAATTCATCCCCCATATAGTAATTCATCCCCCATAGTAATTCATCCCCCATATAGTAATTCATCCCCCATAGTAATTCATCCCCCATATAGTAATTCATCCCCCATAGTAATTCATCCCCCATATAGTAATTCATCCCCCATAGTAATTAATTCCCCATAGTAATTCATCCCCCATATAGTAATTCATCCCCCATATAGTAATTCATCCCCCATAGTAATTCATCCCCCATAGTAATTCATCCCCCGTATAGTAATTCATCCCCCATATAGTAATTCATTCCCCATATAGTAATTCATCCCCCATAGTAATTCATCCCCCATATAGTAATTCATCCCCCATATAGTAATTCATCCCCCATATAGTAATTCATCCCCCATAGTAATTCATCCCCCATATAGTAATTCATCCCCCATATAGTAATTCATCCCCCATAGTAATTCATCCCCCATAGAGTAATTCATCCCCCATATAGTAATTCATCCCCCATAGTAATTCATCCCCCATATAGTAATTCATCCCCCATATAGTAATTCATCCCCCATAGTAATTCATCCCCCATATAGTAATTCATCCCCCATAGTAATTCATCCCCCATATAGTAATTCATTCCCCATAGTAATTCATCCCCCATATAGTAATTCATCCCCCATAGTAATTAATCCCCCATATAGTAATTCATCCCCCATAGTAATTAATCCCCCATATAGTAATTCATCCCCCATAGTAATTCATCCCCCATACAGTAATTCATCCCCCCTATAGTAATTCATCCCCCATATTGTGTCAATTCACTTACCTTTGCTCCGCGCGTTCCTCTCGCCGTGTTCCCGCGCCGTTCCGGTCTTCAGGGCGGACTGTGAGAGGAGAGGAGTTCGTCACGCTGCCCCGCCTACATCCTGGCTGCCCCGCCTACATCCTGACAGCCAATGTTTGCCACGCTCCGCGGGCTGGATTAAAAGGTCCGCCGGGCCGTAGTTTGCCCATTGCTGGGCTAGCTGCAGAGTCCTGACTTTTGGGGCGGCCGCCCGAGAGGAGGGAGGGGAGTGGGCGCCCAGCACACAGGAGAGCCGCATTAAAGTGTGCAAAGAGCCGCATGTGGCTCGCGAGCCGCGGCTTGCCGACCACTGTCCTAAGGTCTAGTGGGTTCTTGGTCATTTTCAGCCCTTTGATCTCTTTTTGCTGTACGAGCTGTTGTGTCAGAGACGTCCTGCTTCATGATACTCTTTAATATGGCCGCTGGAACGCACAGCACATGCGCAGTAGTGCATATTAGCCGGCGTGCGTTCCACTGCCACCTGCAGGCGGCCTACAGTATTTAATCCATTGCTTTAATGGCCAGGCACACTAAACAGGCTGAACTGCTGTAATACTGACACTCAGTGGCTAAATGTCTCCTTGCCATGGGAACTCTGCCATACTGAAGTCTATCTGCTCAAACCAGGTATCTTTTATAATATCACACACAATTCTATACTACACATAATAAAATGAACGCATCCTGTTTTAAAATAGCAATTGTGCTTTTGCATTTACATATATATGTATATATGTTTATTCTATAGATTCTCTCTATATAAAATATTTTCTATTCTATATTATAAGATTTTTTGCTAACGATATTTTATATGATTTTTTTTTTTTTACTATTAGGTATATATATATATATATATATATATATATTTACAATTAATTATTTAATTTTGTATACCATAGATACATTTTATGGTTCAGTTTTTATGACTTTTTATTGCTAATCGATCTAAATTTTTTTCCATCATTCATTTCCATCCATTTTTTCCATGTGTGTATGTATATATGTATGTATATATGTGTATGTGTGTGTATGTATATATATATATATATATTTTTTTTTTTTGTATACATGCTTTCTATATATACCTTTTCTGTATGTAGTTTTTGACAGTATTATTATTATTACTATACGTATTGCCATTTTTATTAGTATTTTCATGTGTATTGCTATGCTCATCTACAGTATCCCCACCTGTTATACCATCATGATTCATGTAAATATTTTGAAGGGAATTTGTATTTGTATATGTATTTGTTTGTTTTTTTGATCAGCTCTGATGAAGAAGGGAGCACCCTTCAAAACAGGTTAGCCTTTATTTCCCCCCCCCCCCTTTTGGATTTACCTGTAACCCTGTGTGGATTATGGTTACTTATGCCTGTTATACCATCACTTTGTGAGTATATTTCCTTAATAATAAAATTAGTCACTATTTATTGAGGTAATGCGCAAGGTTTGTGTGCTCTTTCTTTCATCTTCTTCTACAGTTTTATCAAGCTTCCCCAGCTTCTTGATAGAGCTGCACAACCTCTGATCACCAGAGGATGAACACGCTGCTTGTTACTAACGCCTGCAGTCTAAAAAGGGGTCTGGAACCACAGGCTTCAACAAAGATACATGGAAGACTGGGTGTATCTTGAGGGATTCAGGGAGAGACAACTTAATTGCTACTTTGTTAATCTTACGTTCTACCTGGAAGGGCCCCACAAACTTGGGTGCCAATTTTCTGGATGGGCAAGTCAGTTTTAGGTTGACCGTTAATAACCAAACCTGATCCCCAGGATGCATAGCCAATTCTCCCTTTCTCCTCCTGTCACAGAACCTTTTACTGTCCTCTTGGGCCTTAGCCATTGTCTCTTGTAGTAGCTTGTTATTGGTAGTGAAGAATTCTAAGGTGTCCTGAGCCTCCGGGACTGAGTTCTCAGGAACCAGGTCTGGCAGGAAGGTAGGGTGAAACCCATAACTAGCGAAAAATGGGGATTGGTTGGTGGCGGAATGATTCACATTGTTATATGCGAATTCCGCCATTGGTAGAAGTGTCAGCCAGTCATCCTGCAGGAAAGATGTATAGCATCTCAGATACTGCTCAAGTGTTTGATTAGTACGCTCTGTCTGCCCGTTTGTCTGGGGGTGGTATGCCAATGAGAAAGATAACTTAATCTCCAGCCCTTCACATAATGCTTTCCAGAATCTGGAAGTAAACTGTACTCCGCGGTCTGAGACAATCTCTTTTGGCACTCCGTGCAGCCTCACAATCTCTTTAATAAATACTTGGGCTGTTTCGGAGGCCTACGGTGTCTTGGCTAGTGGAAGAAAATGTTTGGCCATCAAAATGTACGGTGTGTCAGATCTAATGTCTTATGTATGCCGAAGTGTCCCGCTAGGAGATGGTCATGACAAAACCCCAACACCAGGGATTGGACCTCCTTGGGTACCACGATCTGTTCCCCCCTCCAAAAAAGACCCTCCTTGTTCAGCAGGGAGACCCCAGGCAGGTCAGGAACCCGGTTGGAGGCAGCCTGCAATTTAGACAGTAGTTCCGACTGTAGCAATAGAAAGCTACCTGCCGGCAGGATGGTGTCTGGCTGGGGCATTTCCCTAGGATCCTCAAACATCTTAGAAAGGGCATCAGGCTTAGTGTTCTTTGACCCAGGACGATACGTTATGTGAAGACTAAATCTCACGAAAAACAGTGCCCATCTGGCCTGGCGTGGACGGAGGCGTTTGGCTGTTTTTAAATACGCCAGGTTTTTGTGGTCAGTATAGACCAGAATGGGGTGTAGGGCCCCCTCTAGCAGATATCGCCATTCCTCCAGAGCAGTCTTAATGGCCAGTAACTCCCTATTCCCAATATAGTAGTTCCTTTCAGATGGGGATAGCTTCCTGGAGAAAAAAAGCCACTGGATGCATTAGCTCCTTGACCCCCACCCTCTGTGACAATACTGCTCCTACAGCCACTTCCGATGCATCTACCTCTAGTATGTAGGGTAGGGATGCGTCAGGGTGGCTCAGAATGGGAGCCGTTGTGAATAGCGTTTTCAATGTGTCAAAAGCTGCCTGTGCAGCTGGAGTCCATTGGAAACAAACTCCTACCTTGGTGAGCTGGGTAATGGGCGCTACCCGGCCTGAGAAGTTCTTTATGAATTTTCTGTAAAAATTGGCGAACCCAATAAATCTCTGAACTCCCTTCTTATCCGTGGAGGCAGGCCATTCCAGGATGGCTGAGATCTTTTGTGGGTCCATAGCGATCCCCATAGTGGAGATTATTATTATTTCCTGTTCAAAGCAGCATTTCTCGGCTTTCGCATAAAGACCATGCTGACGGAGGCGTTCCAGCACACTCTTAACATGTCCCCGATGTGCTTCCAGGGATGAGGAAAATATCAGGATATCGTCCAAGTAGACAATAACAAAGATATCCAGAAAGTCCCTGAAAATGTCATTGACAAAGTGCTGGAAGGTGGCTGGTGCATTACATAGCCCAAAAGGCATGACAAGACGTTCAAATGTCTGAACCGAGTGCGAAACGCCGTTTTCCACACGTCCCCCTCACGTATCCAAACCAAGTTATAGGCACCCTTGAGGTCCAACTTGAAGAAGATGGATGCCGTCCTCAACCTCTGAAACAATTTTGGGACCAAAGGAAGGGGGTAGCGGTTCTTGACTGTAATCTTATTGATGTCCCTGTAATCAACACACGGTCTCAGGGATCTTTTCAACAAAGAAAATCCCTGCCCCGGCCGGGGATGTGGAATGGCGGATAAATCCCTGCCGGAGGCTCTCGTCTATATATTCTCTTAAGGCCCCTAGTTCGCGCTCAGATAACGGGAAAATGCGGCCGAAAGGAATCTCGAAGCCTGGGAGCAGATCGATGGGGCAATCATAGGCCCGATGTGGGGGAAGAACCTCTGCCCCCCGTGGACTAAACACGTCCAGGAATTGGTGGTAAGCTGCAGATACCATTTGAGCTAACTCAGCATCATGACTTACAGTTAACAAGGCCAGGATATCTAGTGATGCTCTAGGTTGTCAATGTTCCCGACAGTATCGTGAGTGGAACTGGACTGACCCGGTCTTCCAGTCAATTTGGGGGTCGTGAGCTCGTAGCCAAGGGAGCCACAAAATAACTGGAAATAGGGGGGATGCGATGGCGTCCAAGCGGAGAAACTCCTGGTGATAACCCGCCACAGTGGTGGGGATGGACTTGGAGCAGGTAGAGACCAGGTTGCGGCCCCTGGGTTCACCCAGCTGTGGTAGAGGCACCGTAGAAGGTGTATAGCGGGTAAGAGTCTGATGTGAGGAGATAACTAGAGCAGCGTCTGGCAGGCCGAGTCGGTAACAGTGGTGGCTGTGTAGTACAGAATCAGCAGACAGAGGGATAAACAGGTCACAAGCCAGGTTCGTCAGAAGGAGGTCAGAACGTGCGGGGTTAAGCAGGAGAATGGTCAGACAAAGCCAGGGATCAGAGCAGGAGACGGACAGCAAATCAGGGTCAGGCAGGGCAACAAACAATCTACTCTCAGGAACACAGATAAGACCATACAGCAATTGAGCATTGCAGGAGCCCGGTTTAAATAGCCCGCCCGACTCCTGACAGGCGCTCCTGGGTCCTAGTGCTTGCTCCCGCGCCGTCATTGGTGACAGGTGCGCCTGGGTCCTAGTGCCCGTCTGCCTGTATGTTTTTTCAGGATTCTAAGCATGTGCAGATTCGATCGCCGTGGCGATCTTCTCATTCCCTGACAGAACCCCTCTCTTGTTCAAGTTATTCAGCAATAAATTCTAAAAAGATATCCACTAGACTGAGCCTGAATTGTTGGTGTGCATGGAACTGTGCTTGTGACTAGCAGCCTCTGTACTATTGTAGGACACTGGGCTATACTGTCAGTGGTCCCTGAGGGGGATGAACACTACACCTCTTATGCAGGTATTTTGCTTTCTGACAGTTTGGCTTTAAAGCTTCTATAAATAATAGATTATTTTACAATATGTGGTTCAACTCTTAAATTGTGCTGCCACAACAGTCTGTGAATTTCATATGTTTCTCTGTTTCCTCTCCTGATTTGCTAACAGTTAGACACTTCCAGTCTCCTCATTCTCAAATTGGTTTCAGTTCACCCTTCTGTGAGAAAGAAGGCTCAACTGCAAGCAAAACCCAAGTGCCACACTGTCAACACACTGATAAATACAAATCATTTAGAGTGTTCAGCTTAGACTTTTAGGAGTATTTAAAGCAGTATTAAACCCAAAAGCAAAAATGTATCATATTGCAGCATACCAATTCTTAGATGTGATGGCTGCATTCGTTTTCTTTTTGTTTTTTTCCCCTCTTTATTTTCACCTGGTGATCCTGCTAGTATGTTGGTTAGGTGCAGCGAGGTGCAGTAATCGCACTGAGGCCTGGAATGCAGAAACCAGTGTATTGAAGAACTTATATAGCCTGGTCACCCATCCAGAAACTCACAGTCAATGCAGCGGAAAGTCAGCAGTAGCCCGAGCTGAAGACAGCACTTGCCGAGGGAGGTGGAGTGCGGCCTGGCTGGTCCAACCCAAGAGGGAGCTTGCAGAAGTGTAGACGTAGACCCGTAGTGCTGTCCCTGGCACTAGCTAACTTTGCAAATGTACACCAAAACCTGGGGGCAGGCACTTAAAAAGACTCTGCTTGACCCAAGATGGCCACCAGGGTCACCTGGATGTAGCGTAGCCAAATGAAACACTTATCCTGAAACTATAGAGAAACCAAGTTTCTTTTGACTTCCTCTCCAGCTGTAATAGAGCTCCAGTCAAGACCCACGTACAGTGGAGAAAATAGTCTGCACCTGCCTACAAGTGAGTCTTTTCTTTTTCAAGTTTCTTAACCACTTGCCTACAGGGCACTTATACCCCCTTCCTGCCCAGGCCAATTTCCAGCTTTCAGCACTGTCACACTTTGAATGACAATTGTGCGGTCATGCAACACTGTACCCATATGAACATTTTTTTTGTGACAGATCAAGCTTTATTTAGGTGGTATTTAATCACCTCTGGGTTTTTTATTTTTTCTTAAACAAACCAAAAACCACTGAAAATTTTGAAAAAAAAAATTTGTTTCTTAGTTTTTGTTATAAAATTTTGTAAATAAGTGAGTTTTCTCCTTCACTGATGTGCACTAATGAGGCTGTAGTGAAGGGCACTGATAGGCTGCACTGATGGACACTGATAGGTGGCACTGATGGACACTGAGGAGGCACTGGTAGGTGGCACTGATGAGCACTGAAAGGCAGCACTCATATATGGCACTGTTAGGCGGCACTGATAGGCAGCACTGACAGGCACTGATAGGTGGCACTGACTGTCACTGATAGGCGGCATTGACTGGCACTGATAGGTGGCACTGATTGGCATCACTGACTGGCATTGATAGGTGGCTCTGACTGGCACTGATGGGTGATACTGAAAGGCAGCTTAGATGGGCACTGATATCTGGCATTGATGTGCACTGGTAGGCACTGAAATGTGGCACTGATGGGCACTGGCAGGTGGCTTGGATGAGCACTGACAGCTGGCACTGATGGACACTGACAGGTGGCACTGCTGGGGATACTCAGATCATCAGGGCACACTGATCATCAGTGCTCTGATGATCAGTGTACATGTCCCCTCCGAGGAATGCCGATTGCCGGCTCTCCTCTCCTCTGGAGCTGTCAGCGTGACAGCTCGGGAGGAGAGAAATGACGATAACCGTCATTTCCCTGTTTACATGTGATCAGCTGTGATTGGACATCTTCGGCTTTAATTCAAGTCAAGTCCATCTAAATATGCTCATACATCTAATCTACCCTTTCCCCAGATTGTCAGTGCTGCTGTCTCCATTGCTCCTCCATGCAGAGTGGAGACACCCTATAATGTGAAGTGTGTTACTGGCCAGATCAGTTAAAAAAAGGGAAACATGTCTAAAAAAATAACACAACCACTATATGCAAAGATTGGTAATATTTTATTTTGTTTTTTGGTTTAAAACCTCTAAAGCAAACAAACAAAAATAAAAAATCGCATGCACAATAGCAATGCTATGGGGGTATCTAGCACACATCTGATTGGCAGGTGGCATTTTAAATCAGATCATTTATGGTTAGTGTGAAAATATTGCCATCTAGTGACAACAATTGTAATAGCAATTTGTGCAGTTTGCAGCCTTTGAGAAAAAGTTTATTACATTCTTTGTACCAACTGATAAAGATTTAATTTCATAGTGACATTTTTTCTTTGTCGTCTTATTAGGAAAAGCTATCCTTAGCAGTTTATGGTAAATTTGCCAATCCAGGCTAAAGTTAAAGAGTAATACAATAGGTGAATCTCTCATCAAAGGTTTATCTCTCTGAGAAGTTTTACCCCAATAGACACCTGGAAACCATTCTTGAATTCTTTGCCTGTTCTAGAGGCAAATAATAAGCTGTTGAATATTTCCAGAACACAAGAAAATTGAGAGTTAAGCATCCCATATCCATTTATATATACAGTTGTGACCAAAATTATTCAACCCCCACTGAAATTGAGTGTTTTGGCCAGTTTGACATTGCTTTTGATCATTCAGTCATCTTGCTTACATTTACATTAAAGAGGCACTTGTAGGTCAGACAAATATAACATAACAGTTATAATGAAATAACCACAAATGTCTTTTCTGTGCTCACAGCATTATCAGTTTTATTCAACCCCCAAGTGACATTCAATCTTAGTACTTAGTACAGCATCCTTTTACAGTTATAACAGCTTTTAAACGTGAAGCATAGCTTGACACAAGTGTCTTGCAGCGATCTACGGGTATCTTCGCCCATTCTTCATGGGCAAAGGCCTCCAGTTCAGTCACATTCTTAGGCTTGCGCACTGCAACTGCTTTCTTTAAGTCCCACCAGAGGTTCTCAATCGGATTTAAGTCTGGTGACTGCGATGGCCACTCCAAAATGTTCCAGCCTTTCCTCTGCAACCATGCTCTAGTGGACTTGGAGGTATGCTTGGGATCATTGTCCTGTTGAAAGGTCCAACGTCTCCCAAGCCTCAGGTGTGTGACGGACTGCATCACGTTTCCATCCAATATCTCCTGGTACTGAAGAGAATTCATGGTACCTTGCACACGCTGAAGCTTCCCTGTACCTGCAGAAGCAAAACAGCCCCAAAGCATGATTGACCCTCCACCATGCTTCACAGTAGGCAAGGTGTTCTTTTCATCATAGGCCTTGTTCTTCCTCCTCCAAACATAGCGTTGATCCATGGGCCCAAACAGTTCTAATTTTGTTTCATCAGTCCACAGAACACTATCCCACAACTTTTGTGGTTTGTCCACATGGCTTTTGGCATACTGCAGTCGACTCTTCTTATTCTTTGGAGACAGCAAGGGGGTACGCCTGGGAGTTCTGGCACGGAGGCCTTCATTACGCAGTGTGCGTCTTATTGTCTGGGCTGAAACTTCTGTACCCACATCTGACAAATCTTTTCTCAGTTCCTCAGCAGTCACACGGGGACTTCTCTCCACTCTACGCTTCAGGTAGCGCACAGCAGTCGAAGTCAGCATCTTCTTTCTGCCACGACCAGGTAGCGTTTCAACAGTGCCCTTTGCCTTGAATTTGCGAATGATGCTTCCTAAGGTGTCTCTTGGTATGTTTAACATCTTTGCAATCTTCTTATAGCCATTGCCCTTCCTGTGAAGAGAAATCACCTCTTCTCTTGTCTTCCTGGACCATTCTCTTGCCTTCACCATGTTTGTAACCACACCAGTAAATGTCTAGAAGGAGCTGAGTATCACAGTCATTTTAAAGCTGCCTAATTGGTGCTTATTATGCTTGATTGCTGCTCGGTGACATCCACAGGTGTTTTCAATACCTGATGGAAAGCACCTGTATGAACCTCTGTTCTTCAGAGTGGTAGTCTTTAAGGGGTTGAATAATTGTGGCAATGAAGAAACCACATAAGAACCATTTACTACTGTATTACATAAACAATTGATGTCATTTTAGTTGCATTTGGGTAGTTACAACGTCCTTGTAGGATTTGATTCTGAATACAATTCCAAATGTACACTATAGTCCCTAAACCCCTTTACAGCATTGGGGGTTGAATAATTTTGGTCACAACTGTACGTGTAGCACTACCCCCTTGGGGCCGCTGGAATTTAATTGGGTCCCCCTAAGCTCTGCATGGCCAGACAACACACATTTTCCACCCTTGTACACTTGGAGTCAATAAACAGTCCTTGAGCTTGGTTTTGTTGTTAGTGGTTAACAACTTGGATTGGTTCTAGGGTTATATGGAATGCCCAAGGAACTGAAGAATTTGAGGACAACTTCTGAGCAACTATGTACAAAAATGTGCATAGCAACAGTCTCTTCTTGAAGAGCACTAAAAGCTCTTCAGAGTATCTCCTCAGACCCTGGATGATTCCTCCTCTTCATCCAGCTGCCTTAGGGTATCCCTGAGCAGGGGACCCAAGAGCTGCCAATTGAACAGTTCCAGATGAGGAGCTAGTTGGGTATTACACTTGACTGTCCTCTGCCCTTATCCGGCCCAGGGGGTGTAGGAGTACGCACACTGTCCTCTCCTGTTAGTTTAGTGGACTGGTGGCTGCCTTCAGGCCTTAGGCTGGGCTGGCTCCTTCCCTGCTAAACAGGCTGTCCTCTCCAGGAGACATTGAGGCAATAGAGATCTTCCTCTCCAGCATACTGCCTGTAGGTAGGTTCCCATCCTTGGGGCCCCCTCCCAGGCTCCGCACTCCAGCCTTCCTCAATCCATCTTCCACCCCACACTGCTCACTACCCTCTAGGCTCTGCTACTTTAAGGGTTGTCCTTAAAAAAAAAAAAAAAAAATGCAGCCACCACATCTAAAAATTGTTAAGCTGCAATATAATAAATGTTTGCTTTTTTAAAGTTTTAATACCACTTTCAGCACCAGTCATTTCCAGGCAATCAGTCTCCAGCTTGCGAACACACAAAAAAAACACACTTCTTTATATAAAAGACTGATGATAAAATTAAAGAGATTCACAGAGTTTTGTTTGACAGTTCTTTTTATTACTGAAACAAACTAGTCAAATACAAATGTCTGCTTTAATGGAGGTGTATGGGGCTCAGCAGGGCTAATTGTAACAAAGCAGATACTTTACACACAGTCTTATTTATTACATTTCTTGCAGGAATAATTGTTGATCCATAGCAGCCAATCATAATCTTTCTTTAAATATCCTATACAACACCAGGACAATAAAAAGAAAAAGCTGAATGGTGTGATGGATAAGAAGTCTTCCTTCAGATATTGCAGGTTACACAGGCCTAAACTTCATTTCTGTGATTTTATAGGAGTAATACTGTCCCTTGCCCGTCTCCCAAATCACGCCATTTGCATAACTGTCATGTTTTCCCCTCAAATACAGCCCATTCAGGTTGGAGAAATGGCATTTTCCATACCACCAAGCACCTTTAGAATCTTCTGCACAGTTGGTGTTGGATTCATCATTGTCCCTGTCTTTTGTAGTAAAGGGACGGTTGTTATGATATCCAAGAGAGTCACCTGCAAATAAAGAAAAAGTACTATTCATTGGCTTATATTCTATCTGCAACCTTCCGCAGAAATCTTTTCAGGTTGCCTGATGTTGGTCATGGAATCACCAGCAGACAATCTCATCGCTGACAATATGTTTATATCAACTTGAATGCAATTGTGATTGTTGTTGCTCATACCAGCCTAGATAAAATGTTTTCCCACTGTGAATGAAAATGCAAGATCTTGCTATATAGTAGTCTTGTTCGTAAGCATTTAAAATTTGCTAGGTTACACTAAAAAAAAAAAAAGACTCCACATTGAGTGACTGTGGTCTAAAGAAGTGCCGTAGATGAGTCGAAAACTGACCGAAAATTCTTGGTCATTAGTTTTTTTGCATCATTAGTGTGCCAGCTGCGACATGCAATTTTCGCATCACAATCGAAAGTGACTGATCCAACATGCTGGATTTTGTTTTAAAAACAAAACAAATGATAGCACAATCGTATGTTTCCTTTTTCGATTGACAGAACGTTTGGTTTTCGGCTCGTCTATAGCCTGCCTAAGGTAATTCTCTTTTACATTTTTCACCTAATTTTTTGGGCTATATATAATTGTTTTTACATGATGAGCGGGGTCTACTAAATATGGGGACCTTGTATTTTGATGCAAAGTCCACTTCATTATCTGACAGATAAAAAAAAAAAAGAAAATCCAAGAAACAGAAGGAAATATTAAAAAAAGGATTTAGCTTTATGACATGTCAGGTAAATTCTGGTCTTCATACATTAGATTAGAAAAGAAATTTAAGACTAAAACTGATAAAACCTACAGAGGGTATCTGTGTCTTTAATTTGGAATATATTAGCCAAGATGATGTCACTTTCTCTGCCTGAAGGGTTTTCAAGTCTTCCTGTCCAGTTGACCATTTAGAGCAAAGTAACAAGTTCATCCCTGCTGCCAGCTGAGGGAACAAGGGGTAAGGTTCTTATCACTGTGTAAGCTCTAACACAGATCAACATGGAGCTTACACAGGATTTTCCACCCAGGGCTACAGTAAGTGCAGGGACGGACTGACCATTTGGGCACTCGAGCACTGCCCGAGGGCCCAGGGTCAGTAGGGGGCCCCATGAGATGCCCCTAGTACCTTTCATAGGCTTTTTTGGGTGTGGTTTGAGTGTGTGTGAGGATACAGGGGCCCCATGATCCCCTATTGCCGGGGGCCCCATGAATTGTCAGTTTGCCCCTGAGTAAGTTAGTGTAGTGGGTGGGAGCAAAGAAGAAGTAGAGAATGTAGACTATCAAGAGAATCTGTTTTCTACACTTATTGGACAAACTGACAAGTTCATTTTAATGTAGTAAGTTGTTTAGCCCATAGGAGGGTATGGATTGTGGGGCTGTGTACTCCTACAGTGCCAGCATACTAACCCAACACAATCCATGCAGCAAAAGCACTTATTAGTCACACAACACTGATACACTATATGTAAAGATTTACACTACACATATTAATTACATAAACCTTCTCTTGTTCCATCTGTCCACACATGCCAATTGTTCATACATGGCAAGCAGTAGACATGTGTGGGTGCAGTACCAACAGATAATACAGAGCTGATGTGCTGATGTCTTTAGTAAACATTGTCCTCCATCACCGCATTCTGGGGAAGTATATGTACCCAGGGCAGTCAATCCCCCCCCACACACACACATCTGCTTCCCCCCACGCTCTGAACAGTAGCAACTCTCTGTGTGTAAACTTGCCCCCCCCCCTTTGCTTATCTCCACCGCGGGGATTGGTGTGCAAGCAGACTCTGTAATTATCCCCCGTTTGCTTCCTCCCCCCCTTACCCCCTGTTATGGCTGATCGGATCCAATCAGTATTGGGGGAGGATGCACTTGCCACAAAGGACACTGGGACTTCATAAGAGGGAGAGCACAGTACAAGTGAATGGGGGACTGAGAGTCTCTAAACTACAAGAGACAGGATTTAGAAACAGAGGATGAGAGACAAGATGGTGTTTTCCCAGCCGAAATCAGGATGCTGGCCGCCTGTTGCAAGCCAAGCCAAAAGAACCTGCGGCGGGACATGCCACCACGGTATGGAAGAAGAGGTGCCACATAGAGTGTGTTACTGGTCTTACTGCCTGAGCTTGTCTGCTTGCACCAGAGGAAGGATAGTCCCACTGCTGCAGCTTGCCAGAGACTACATGTGGGTGAGCCAGAGCTGAGAAACTGAGCCTCTGGGACCTCCAGTCTGGAACTCCCATGCGTATGGATTTGGACCTGTCGCCTGCTAAGGGTGGTGACAGGAGATACTGCATTTAACTCCTTGCTACACCCAGTCCTGCTTAGACTGTTTTCCACTTAGTAGCCCTGCAGCTATCCACCACATACTCTTAAAGAGTGTGCACCTACAACAGAAGGGCCCCACCGCAAACTAACGAATGCTAGCATTAGGGCACCAGGTACATGAGACATCACCATCTAGGGGTACCCTGCTAATGATCACTTACCCATAATTGTGGTATTCTGATAGAGTGCACTCAAGAATTTTATCCTTGCATTACCTGAGTCTAGTTTCGCTCATTAATAGTTATCTCAGTTTAAACTTAGTTTAACACTGCTGCAGTTCAGTTAGTCTTTTCTGTTATAGGCCTGTGTTCACTTTATTCAGTTCTGCAACTTTGAAGTGTTTTATCGTTTGATGCCAAGTCTTATACTGTTTATCTGCTTTATATAATACATTTACATAACCTACCATCTGGTAATCTGTGGCCTAATTTCAATGCATTATTATATAGCTGTGACTTGCTAAAATTTAAGGTATTCAGGTGTAAGCGATTCTCTACCTCTAACTGGGTGTGTCAATGGGGACTGATCGATTCTAAGAGTCGTGGCAGAACAGAAGACCAATCATCACTAGAGGTTCCTGAGGGGTAAGCACTACATGTAACATGTGCAGTCATGAAGACGATTGGAGCATGCTCATATACACATTAGAAGAGCTGTACTTTAAATGTGGGAATTGATACAAATTATTATTACCAAGCACTCCTTGCTCTCTAAAAGTCCTTTTTGAACATTCAATTTAAATGAGCTAAATACAAAAGAAAAGGTGTGCTAAGTGTTACACACCAGACTCTAACCTTCTCCCTTTCCGCAAACTAGCACCTTATCAATGATTATATTGACCCCTCAAAGAACATGAGCTGGATTTTGTCAAACCTGTAAGACCATCACAACTATATAATGTATTTTTGTTTTTCTTCTGTAAATTATTATTAAATAGGATTTATATAGCATCAAGTTTGCACAGTGCTTAAATGATAAATCCTCTGTTGTAAGATATGAGTAGCTACTCATGTTCTAAGCTTTGTATTTGTGCATTATATTGTTTCAATACTGTATTAGAGTATCCTCCTGCGCTCAATATAGGCACAATCCCTATCTGAAACAGCTGCTGTCACTTAAAACTTAACCATTCAGTAACCAATAATATATATCTTAAACAGTGAAGCGCTAAATAAATAAATAAATAAATAAATATATTAGGTGCCGTCAGTGAATATAAGTGCTATAGTGTGAATAATTCCTTGTAGATCACTGGAACATGCCAACCAATGGTGTATATAACTGGAAACAAAACTGAATACTTAATATATCAGTGAGAAATGCTAAATAGATATATAAATAAATATAAACACACCAGTGATGAATAATCTAATACCTCCGATAAAAACTTCTTCTCATTCACAGAAGAATATAAATAAATAAAAAAGTGCTCATTAAGTGAACAAATGATCAAAAACTCAAAAAGTGAACAAGTGTATATAAAAAAACTTTTCTACGTGCATATACCAAAAATGTATATACATATAACATATATATAGATAAATAAAGTCCATGCAGGTGTAGCTTGTGAAAAAACGTGGTCTTCACTTCTAGTGCGCACACACACACAAATCCTCAAATGGCAGCAGTGCCTGCTCACCTCCCCGCACTGACCCTCAAGGGGCCAAAAGGCTACTTGATCTCCTCTATGGCCAATCTTTCTCCTTCGGTAGCTCAGCAGGGGATCACAGGGTCTCCACTTCTCCTCCACTCATACGTCATATAGGACATAAAACAGAGCTCCCATAGTGTAATATTGTTTATTATAGGCCACTTCTATTGTATATTGGTTGTACTCACAATTTTCTCCCTGGTTACACAGACTTTCCACCTCATCCCATAGGTGTATCACATGAATCACAGGGGAACACCAATATGGCCGCTCCGTTCGGACATGCGTCCCACGTGACCGGAAGTGACGTATTTCTAAACCGGATATGGCGTACCGACGCGTTGCGTCACGTGCGTCGTGACTTCATCAGGGTTAACGCCCACCAGTGTCAGAATGCATTTAAATAGGTTTATATGTATAATATGAGGAATACTGTAAACTTGAGCCATAGGTGTATCAACATGATTCCTTCTATATACATAGGAGACATTCCTATATATGGTAGATATTAGTGGTTAAAGTATTAATGGTCCGTTTCTAATATTATGATTAATTTTTCTGTAGAAGGGTTATTGCATAGATGTGGTATCAATAATATATATATTTATATATATATATATATATTTTTATATGGGTTTTAGATTTTTTTATATATATATATTTTTTATTGGTGTCTATTAAATATAATTATTATGTGTACAAAGGTTTTTTAATATAATAAAGAGACTTTTTAAATAGGGTGGATGGTTGGGGTTTAAACTGTATAGTGATACTCCATAGATTTATCGGTTACCAATGGGATATAAGAATTGCGATCATAAATAGTGATATAGATTGAGGTTTTTTCCCATAGGGGGACCTTATGATAATGTCCCTCCGTGTTTTATGGTGAAGATAGCGGGCTTCGGGAAAATGGCCGCCGAGAGCCCGCCTTCTAATTGGGAAGAGAGATTAGGCTGATCCTATTTAAATGCATTCTGACACTGGTGGGCGTTAACCCTGATGAAGTCACGACGCACGTGACGCAACGCGTCGGTACGCCATATCCGGTTTAGAAATACGTCACTTCCGGTCACGTGGGACGCATGTCCGAACGGAGCGGCCATATTGGTGTTCCCCTGTGATTCATGTGATACACCTATGGGATGAGGTGGAAAGTCTGTGTAACCAGGGAGAAAATTGTGAGTACAACCAATATACAATAGAAGTGGCCTATAATAAACAATATTACACTATGGGAGCTCTGTTTTATGTCCTATATGACGTATGAGTGGAGGAGAAGTGGAGACCCTGTGATCCCCTGCTGAGCTACCGAAGGAGAAAGATTGGCCATAGAGGAGATCAAGTAGCCTTTTGGCCCCTTGAGGGTCAGTGCGGGGAGGTGAGCAGGCACTGCTGCCATTTGAGGATTTGTGTGTATGTGCGCACTAGAAGTGAAGACCACGTTTTTTCACAAGCTACACCTGCATGGACTTTATTTATCTATATATATGTTATATGTATATACATTTTTGGTATATGCACGTAGAAAAGTTTTTTTATATACACTTGTTCACTTTTTGAGTTTTTGATCATTTGTTCACTTAATGAGCACTTTTTTATTTATTTATATTCTTCTGTGAATGAGAAGAAGTTTTTATCGGAGGTATTAGATTATTCATCACTGGTGTGTTTATATTTATTTATATATCTATTTAGCATTTCTCACTGATATATTAAGTATTCAGTTTTGTTTCCAGTTATATACACCATTGGTTGGCATGTTCCAGTGATCTACAAGGAATTATTCACACTATAGCACTTATATTCACTGACGGCACCTAATATATATATTTATTTATTTATTTATTTATTTAGCGCTTCACTGTTTAAGATATATATTGTTTCAATACTACCTTTAAAACAGCATACCTTTTCTGTTTTTACTTTTTTTTTTTTCAATTGAAAGGACATTTACCTGCAGTGCCTCCAGTATAAGCTCCAATCTCCAGCTTGTAATTGTCATTTTCTCCCAAAATGGCAAATGAAGCATAAGCAGCAAAACTGAAATTATTTTCATAATCAACCAGGTCAACCCGAAACTCATATGTTCCTGTAAGGAAACATATTAATAAAACCACAGTTGTCCGGCTACAAAAAACATAGGTACATTTTCTTAAACTCGTCTATGCACAAGTAGAAGATTGTGTGGATAATTAATTTTTCTCCCAGTTCTGGAATTCTCAGAACACTTCTAAATTCCTAGGGGGTGAGCATTCACTTGAAGCAGGTGGGGTCTGGGCAGAATCAAAACCATTGGCTAAAACTTCTGCCATGTTTTGGAACTGCAGTATTGGTAAGTATGCAACTGTCACTTGGACTTTAAACTTCCCACATGGTTACTACGCTTTGCTGCATTTAGTTTTTTAAGTAGGTTTTAAGATGGATTGACTATAACACTTCTTCCATGGGTCTCTTAGAAATCCCTCAACTGCTGCAGCTCATCAGTGGATAATTAGGTAAATACAGGCAACACTGCAGGTTTGTTTCATTGCTTGGAAATACTGGATAATTGTATTAGTAAATATATGAATAAGAGTGTTCCCAGGTTGCAGGAAAAAGGAAAGACGAGGTTTAGGATTGAGTAGAAATATAGGGGGTCTAATAATGAAGGTTCTTGTAAAAATATATACTGTCATTTCTCCTAAAAGAGCTTTTAATGAATTTGCCTTTTCTTCTACTCAGGAGATGTGGTTTGACGTTTGTGCCTGTGACGTAAGCATCCAAGAGGCTATCTTCCTCTTTCAAGGTTAAGAAAAGCATCTTGTGGTCAAACCAGTTTGAACCAGCAACTGTCATGATGGATGACCACATGTCTCTATTCTGGACTTGTCACATGATATTAGCACCCACTTAACTCTGAGATTGCTGGTATGCATATAAGGATTTGATTGGACTAAAAACTATACGAACACGCCTGGACCTTATATGATCATGCCTGGACCTTATACGAATCCGCCCAGACATTATATGAACACGCCTGGATGTTATATGAACACGCCCGGAACTTATAGGAACATGCCCGGACCATATACGATCACGCCCAGACCGCATACGATCACGCCCGGACCGCATAAGATCACGTGCAGACCGTATACGATCACACCCGGACCTTATACGAACACGCCTTGACCTTATACGGACACGCCTTGACCTTATACGGACACGCCTTGACCCTATACGAACATGCCCAGACCTTATACAATCACGCTCGGACCTTATACGATCACATCTGTACCTTATACGATCACGCCTGAACTTTATGACTATACACTCAGGTCCATAAATATTGGGACATGGACACAATTCTAACATTTTTGGCTCTATACACCACCACATTGGATTTGAAATTAAACAAACAAGACGTGCTTTAACTGCAGACTGTCAGCTTTAATTTGAGGGTATTTACATCCAAATCAGGTGAACGTTGTAGGAATTACAACAGTTTGCATATGTGCCTCCCACTTGTTAAGGGACCAAAAGTAATGGGACAATTGGCTTCTCAGCTGTTCCATGGCCAGGTGTGTGTTATTCCCTCATTATCCCAATTAAAATGAGCAGATAAAAGGTCCAGAGTTCATTTCAAGTGTGCTATTTGCATTTGGAATCTGTTGCTGTCAACTCTCAAGATGAGATCCAAAGAGCTGTCACTATCAGTGAAGCCATCATTAGGCTGAAAAAACAAAACAAACCCATCAGAGAGATAGCAAAAACATTAGGAGTGGCCAAAACAACTGTTTGGAACATTCTTAAAAAGAAGGAACGCACCGGTGAGCTCAGCAACACCAAAAGACCCGGAAGACCATGGAAAACAACAGTGGTGGATGAGCAAAGAATTCTTTCCCTGGTGAAGAAAACACCCTTCACAACAGTTGGCCAGATCAAGAACACTCTCCAGGAGGTAGGTGTATGTGTGTCAAAGTCAACAATCAAGAGAAGACTTCACCAGAGTGAATACAGAGGGCTCACCACAAGATGTAAACCATTGGTGAGCCTCAAAAACAGGAAGGCCAGATTAGAGTTTGCCAAATGACAAAAGCCTTCACAGTTCTGGAACAACATCCTATGGACAGATGAGACCAAGATCAACTTGTACCAGAGTGATGGGAAGAGAAGAGTATGGAGAAGGAAAGGAACTGCTCATGATCCTAAGCATACCACCTCATCAGTGAAGCATGGTGGTGGTAGTGTCATGGCGTGGGCATGTATGGCTGCCCATGGAACTGCTTCTCTTGTATTTATTGATGATGTGACTGCTGACAAAAGCAGCAGGATGAATTGTGAAGTGTTTCGGGAATATTATCTGCTCATATTCAGCCAAATGCTTCACAACTCATTGGACGCCGCTTCACAGTGCAGATGGACAATGACCCAAAGCATACTGCAAAAGCTACCAAAGAGTTTTTTAAGAGAAAGAAGTGGAATGTTATGCAATGGCCAAGTCAATCACTTGACCTGAATCCGATTGAGCATGCATTTCACTTGCTGAAGACAAAACTGAAGGGAAAATGCCCCAAGAACAAGCAGGAACTGAAGACAGTTGCAGTAGAGGCCTGGCAGAGCATCACCAGGGATGAAACCCAGCGTCTAGTGATGTCTATGCGTTCCACACTTCAGGCTGTCATTGACTGCAAAGGATTTGCAACCAAGTATTAAAAAGTGAAAGTTTGATTTATGATTAATATTCTGTCCCATTACTTTTGGTCCCTTAACAAGTGGGAGGCACATATGCAAACAGTTGTAATTCCTACACCGTTCACCTGATTTTGGATGTAAATACCCTCAAATTAAAGCTGACAGTCTGCAGTTAAAGCACATCTTGTTCGTTTCATTTCAAATCCATTGTGGTGGTGTATAGAGCCAAAAATGTTAGAATTGTGTCCATGTCCCAATATTTATGGACCTGACTGTATATGTATCAGTTTAATTTTAAGAGTTCAGATATTTATTAATTACCTTGGTTCATCTCATACGAGATGAACGTCTGTATGCTATATTATCTCCACTGCAGTGTCATAAATGCACCTTTCTTTATCAATTTGGACTCACTATCTCATCTGAAGGGTCTCGGTTGTGGACCCCCAAACCTGACTCGACAGGATGTAAGAATGAACATATCAATTACCAGATGCTGTCAGCAGATGGATATTATCATTCCCCAGCCAGAATTCACTCAGTTGATTGCCAAACCCTCTCTTGTAGTCCTTCCAGTCTCTAAAAAAATTCACTGTGCCATCATACCGCCTCTGGAACACCTAAAAGTTTAAATAAATCACAAGGTAAAATGATGATGGTACTAATGGCATATGCCAGGATAGAAGCAAGTTGATGTTGATGAATAAGGTGAGATATTGTAGCTGGGCTAGAATTAGATACAGTTGACTACTACTTGCTATACCATGACCTGGATACAGGAGAACCTTCACTGTCTATTCCCCAAACCATCACTGACTCACCACCAAAACGGTCATGCTGAACAATGTTACAGGCAGCATAATGTTCTCCACGGCGTCTCCAGACCCTTTCACGCCTGTCACGTGTGCTCAAGGTGAACCTGCTCTCATCTGTGAAAAGCACATGGAAAATGCCAATCAAGCTCTATGGCGCTGGCCAGTGAGCACAGGGCCCACTAGAGGACGTCAAGCCCTTAGGCCACCCTCATGAAGTCTGTTCTGATTGGTCAGAGACAATCACACCAGCGGCCTGCTGGGGGTCATTTTGTAGGGCTCTGGGAGTGCTCATCCTGTTCCTCCTTGCACAAAGGAGCAGATACTGGTCCTGCTGTTGGGTTAAGGCCCTATTCAGTTCTCCTTGAGTAACTGCCTGTCTCCTGCAATCTCTTCCATGCTCTTGGGACTGTGCTGGGAGACACAGCAAACATTCTAGCAATGGCACGTATTGATGTGCCATCCTGGAGGAGTTGGACTGCCTGTGCAACCTCTGTAGGGTCTCCTGCTATCAGTAGTGACACTGACCGTAGCCAAATGACAAACTAGTCAGAAAAGATGAGTATGGAAAACATGTCAGTGGCTTCCACTTGTAAAAGCATTCTTGTTTTGGGGGCCATCTCATTGTTGCCCATCTAGTGCACCTGTTGTTTATTTCATTAACACCAAAGCAGCTGAAACTGATTAACAACCCCCTCTGCTACTTAACTGACCAAATCAATATCCCAGGAGTTTAATTGACTTGATGCTATCTTCTGATTAAAAAGTGTTTCTTTAATTTTTTTGACCAGTGTATATATACAGTATATACTATATCGAATACAAGAGTTCTACTATGCATACAAAAATTCTTGTACAGATCCAATACAACGTCCTGTATGCATAGTAACATAGATTTTAATTTGAAGTGAAGTCATGTACATGTGACCCTTCTGCAGATAATTACCACATTGTAGTAATATGACTATCACTGCATTTTTGCTATTATATATATTTATATCTTGAAAATTATATTTTTTTGTATTTAGGAGCAATTTCGTTGTATACAAAAAATGTTTTCATTGCCCTTTTTCCTTCCGGGTTGTTTTCATGTTTCCAATCACAAGACATGTGGACGCTGGAAAATTTTGTTTCATCTCAGATGCATTCATTCATAGAAGAATGTTTTTTCTTCATATTCGATATGTTGAACTGATTTATTTTCAGGATTCATGTCATCACATCTAGCATTCGTTTCATATATTAGATGGTCCAAGTAGATTCAAAAAGTTTTGCGTTTTTCAGAAGATTGCTATATATTTCAGATGGATTCGATATTCATATATCAAAACTATTAGAAAAAATTCAATATTTTCAGATGGAAGAAATAATGCAAAATTTGTCAGCCCTGAATTTTTCAAACCTAAGAATTGCATTAGACTGTGGAACTGAACTGACCGACTGTGACAATTACAAATCCTATTTAAATCACACATTTACTCATTTCCCCATGGGCCGATAATTTCCTCATTTGACCAAACTACTATCAAATCATGTGACGTCATCTGAATGAAACAAATGCATTCCTTCATTTCGTTATAACTTTTTTCTGATTCATTGACATTTGTTACTATGTCCATTCGGAGATTCATATACATCCGGATCTCTGAAAATCAAATTTTCAGACAAAAATTGATTGATCGATCCTGATCTTGGTCACTTGATTTTTTACAGATGCATACTGTACTGATTAAATGAAAGTCATTAATTATGTTATCTTACGAGGAAATTTTTTGTGCTTGTCTGTTTAATTTCACATGAAATATTGTGATCGGCTCTCGAAAGCTGTGTACTAACTGATAGATTATCATGCGATCGCTATGAATGCGATTTTTGATCAATGTCCCTAATTCTATATTCAGGTTGATTGTAAAATGAAGTTTATCTGACTGGCATTTAAAAACTTACGATCCATCCTCCTCCTTCTGTGTCCATGTCACAGAAGACTTTAAGTGACTTCTCTCCAGGATATATGGTGTACCAGCCACTGAGGAAGATGCCCAGGTTGAGCAGTTCTTTGCAGTTCCGTGCAACTACAGGAGAAATACAATTGTGTGAGAGAGCGCGGCTTAGGGTAAGAAAAGGCAGACAGAGCATGAAGAGTATTTCAATACCTGAAGGACAATGGGATGTTTATTAAAGATTATCTAAAACCAAAGCTTTTATTGTTTAGCATATAAGTAGAATTGTCTAAAACCCACATCACTTATTTTGTTACTATCTGTATGAGTCCACTTAGAGAGATTTCCCTTCACTTCCTGTCTTGAAGGCATAATCGAGAGTAAATATCTCTAAAGTGAGAGGAAGTCCCCTCTTACATGGCTGTCATCAGAGTGTCCCTTCGGAAGTTTTCCCCTCACCGCTTGCTCTGGTGAAAACTGTAAAACTTTGGATTTCTTACCAATTTTTGTTCAAGTGCCAGTCACCAGGACAATCAAAGATGGTGTCAGGGAAATCTTATGCGCATTTGAAGATATGCACATGCGCATAAAAGAACTTCTATAGTGAGAACTAGATGTGCCCTAACTTGCGTATGTGCAATAGGGTGAGCAAGCGTAAGTATTTGGTGCCCACTTGCCTTTTTATAGCTGCATTTGTGACTAAAGGATTGCTGAGTGGTCATCAGATTCTACTGCCTGTGACCTGATCCCATGCTAACTCCTGTGTCTACCTAGCCTGCTTGAGTTTGCTCGTTCCTGATACCATGTTGCTGACACCAGTTAATGACCTGACTCTGCCTTTTGTCTACTGCTCTGGTACCTTCTGTGCTCCGCCGTTGTCAACTCTAGCCCGACCCTTACTCTGCCTCCCGATTCTGTACCCATGTTCTACCATGTCAGCTTGCCTGACCACCGAGATCCTGCATCTGCCTGCTTGCCCACTTGCTTGCTGTCTGCTGTTCTGCTCCTGATGCTGTGACTCTGCCAGTCCACCAGCCTGCCTTCTGCGTGGCACCTACTGCAAGTATCTGCCATCCAGGATCTTCAACCAAGCACCCCTGCCACTCCATGCCCTGTTATATCCTGTCACCATCTTCAGGAGAAACAGGACAGGAGGTGTAAGGGGCCTTCCCGTTAACTCAGCCTCCACCGGGTACATGACAGATGGTGACTCTCTCCAGCAGATAGCTTTTCTTTTGCAAAAGAATAGGTCTTGGCTTTAGGTACACATTAAAGCTGAACTTTAGGCAGATATAAAAGACACAAATTATTGCATATCTTTAGTCATAATTACATTTATATTTTTTAAGGGTCCATGCACACTAGGGGTAAAAAACTGTCAGGACCTCTGTTAGAAAAAGCGGCATAAAAAAATGCTCATAGTGGCTCATATTGCACAAGAGTTTATGAGCATTTTTATGGGCATTTGCTTTTACAAGCATTTTTTTTCCCCCAAAACATTCCCCTCTCCTCATTTTTCACTATAATCAATTTACACTTGAAGACACCAAACACTCCTAAACGCCATGATTGGGCATGTTTATGAGCTGTAAGCATTTTTTCTGCTCAAAAGCAACTTTCAAAAACATAATTCTGAAGGGGTTTTTTTTTCTGCCTCTAAACGCTCCTCTGAAAATATGCCTGTAAGCTCCCTAATGTGCATGGACACATAGGCTAACATAGTGCTGCTTTTCAGGGACCAATGTAAGTGTACATGTGCCCTTATAGACATTAGAGAAGCTGTGCATGGTGCAGATTCTGCCTTCCTGCACTGTATCTAAAGTGTCCTCAAGAGCTGCTGCAGGCAGACCAATTAACTTTTTTTAGAAGGAGCCTTCGGTGACAATACCATCGCCTTACCACATGGTGAGAATGCCCCTTATGGTGAACCAATGTCTACATAGAGAGAAAAATACCAAACAGTTTATCTCCCAGAATAATATTCCCATGACTCACCATAGCCTCGGTCTGGAACGCCCCAGTCTCCTTTCTCTCCTAGTGACAGAATTTGGTGAGTTGGGTACAGCATTCTTCGCATACACTATATTACTCTCTCCTCCTAATACTTAAAGTGAAGCTAAAGGCTCAGTTTTTAGAAATACAAACATGTTATACTCACCTGCACTGTGCAATTGTTTTGCACAAAGCAGCCCCCATCCTCTTCTTCTTGCTTCCCCCACTGGTACTCCTGTCTCCTCCCTCTGCCTAGTGCCACCATAGTAAGCCCCTTGCAATGGCGGAACTTGTGCATGCTCACTCCTGAGCTGGCTCTGTGTATCCATTGACACACTGAGCACAACTCAACCCCAGGCTCTCTCCTCACTGGCTTTAATCTACAGGATCCAATGAGGAGCTGGGAGAGCAGATGCTTTCATACACATAGCTGGATCAGGATCGGGCTCCAGTAAGTATTGGGGGGGGGGGGCTTGGGGAGAGCTGCATACTAAAGGTTTTTTACCTTCATGCAAAATCCTTTACAACCACTTTAAATTGTATGTAGCCAACACTTTTTTTTAGTTTTGGATAGAGTAGGGAAGGTTGAGATTATTTTTACTGTCTGTGTACCACTGTGGAAATTTCCCTTCACTTCCTGTCAACAAGAAATTAGTAGAAACCTGCCAAAGTCAAGGTGAATTCCCTTCTTGGACAGCTGTCCCCATTGACAGGTTTCCCCTCACCTCTTGTTATGGGGCCAACTCTAAATTTTTGGATTTCCCCTAACTTTTTCTTTCTTGGTGACAATGGTCACCAGTACAAACAGAAGGATGAATGTCCTCAATGGGGACACAGAGAGCAATCAAAACTTCAAAGGGTCTAAGCTTAAAAAAAAAAAAAATTAAATTAAGTTAAAAACAGTATTTTCCTAGAGATACATGTTTACTAGTCCCAGATGGGAACCCTGAATACTGGGCTCTTCTAAATCAGCATTGACCATCAAAAGTGTTGGCTTATTTGATACATGCGGCTATAGTGTTTGGGGAAAGATTTAACTATAGACAATGTTGCCTGGTCAGTAATCTGCCATGAAAACCATTTATTTCTCTGTAGGGATATAGTAATTGTACAATAATAACTCTGTCCACTTCCAACAGGGCTGTGCAATGAGTATGTGAGCCTGTGATGTTATGGGCTGACCACTGAATTGTAGGCACACTGTGCAAATATCAGGAGCTACTATGCTATGCAATAGGGTGAGCAAGCGTAAGTATTTGGTGCCCACTTGCCTTTTTATAGCTGCATTTGTGACTAAAGGATTGCTGAGTGGTCATCAGATTCTACTGCCTGTGACCTGATCCCATGCTAACTCCTGTGTCTACCTAGCCTGCTTGAGTTTGCTCGTTCCTGATACCATGTTGCTGACACCAGTTAATGACCTGACTCTGCCTTTTGTCTACTGCTCTGGTACCTTCTGTGCTCCGCCGTTGTCAACTCTAGCCCGACCCTTACTCTGCCTCCCGATTCTGTACCCATGTTCTACCATGTCAGCTTGCCTGACCACCGAGATCCTGCATCTGCCTGCTTGCCCACTTGCTTGCTGTCTGCTGTTCTGCTCCTGATGCTGTGACTCTGCCAGTCCACCAGCCTGCCTTCTGCGTGGCACCTACTGCAAGTATCTGCCATCCAGGATCTTCAACCAAGCACCCCTGCCACTCCATGCCCTGTTATATCCTGTCACCATCTTCAGGAGAAACAGGACAGGAGGTGTAAGGGGCCTTCCCGTTAACTCAGCCTCCACCGGGTACATGACAGATGGTGACTCTCTCCAGCAGATAGCTTTTCTTTTGCAAAAGAATAGGTCTTGGCTTTAGGTACACATTAAAGCTGAACTTTAGGCAGATATAAAAGACACAAATTATTGCATATCTTTAGTCATAATTACATTTATATTTTTTAAGGGTCCATGCACACTAGGGGTAAAAAACTGTCAGGACCTCTGTTAGAAAAAGCGGCATAAAAAAATGCTCATAGTGGCTCATATTGCACAAGAGTTTATGAGCATTTTTATGGGCATTTGCTTTTACAAGCATTTTTTTTCCCCCAAAACATTCCCCTCTCCTCATTTTTCACTATAATCAGTTTACACTTGAAGACACCAAACACTCCTAAACGCCATGATTGGGCATGTTTATGAGCTGTAAGCATTTTTTCTGCTCAAAAGCAACTTTCAAAAACATAATTCTGAAGGGGTTTTTTTTTCTGCCTCTAAACGCTCCTCTGAAAATATGCCTGTAAGCTCCCTAATGTGCATGGACACATAGGCTAACATAGTGCTGCTTTTCAGGGACCAATGTAAGTGTACATGTGCCCTTATAGACATTAGAGAAGCTGTGCATTGTGCAGATTCTGCCTTCCTGCACTGTATCTAAAGTGTCCTCAAGAGCTGCTGCAGGCAGACCAATTAACTTTTTTTAGAAGGAGCCTTCGGTGACAATACCATCGCCTTACCACATGGTGAGAATGCCCCTTATGGTGAACCAATGTCTACATAGAGAGAAAAATACCAAACAGTTTATCTCCCAGAATAATATTCCCATGACTCACCATAGCCTCGGTCTGGAACGCCCCTGTCCCCTTTCTCTCCTAGTGACAGAATTTGGTGAGTTGGGTACAGCATTCTTCGCATACACTATATTACTCTCTCCTCCTAATACTTAAAGTGAAGCTAAAGGCTCAGTTTTTAGAAATACAAACATGTTATACTCACCTGCACTGTGCAATTGTTTTGCACAAAGCAGCCCCCATCCTCTTCTTCTTGCTTCCCCCACTGGTACTCCTGTCTCCTCCCTCTGCCTAGTGCCACCATAGCAAGCCCCTTGCAATGGCGGAACTTGTGCATGCTCACTCCTGAGCTGGCTCTGTGTATCCATTGACACACTGAGCACAACTCAACCCCAGGCTCTCTCCTCACTGGCTTTAATCTACAGGATCCAATGAGGAGCTGGGAGAGCAGATGCTTTCATACACATAGCTGGATCAGGATCGGGCTCCAGTAAGTATTGGGGGGGGGGGCTTGGGGAGAGCTGCATACTAAAGGTTTTTTACCTTCATGCAAAATCCTTTACAACCACTTTAAATTGTATGTAGCCAACACTTTTTTTTAGTTTTGGATAGAGTAGGGAAGGTTGAGATTATTTTTACTGTCTGTGTACCACTGTGGAAATTTCCCTTCACTTCCTGTCAACAAGAAATTAGTAGAAACCTGCCAAAGTCAAGGTGAATTCCCTTCTTGGACAGCTGTCCCCATTGACAGGTTTCCCCTCACCTCTTGTTATGGGGCCAACTCTAAATTTTTGGATTTCCCCTAACTTTTTCTTTCTTGGTGACAATGGTCACCAGTACAAACAGAAGGATGAATGTCCTCAATGGGGACACAGAGAGCAATCAAAACTTCAAAGGGTCTAAGCTTAAAAAAAAAAAAATTAAATTAAGTTAAAAACAGTATTTTCCTAGAGATACATGTTTACTAGTCCCAGATGGGAACCCTGAATACTGGGCTCTTCTAAATCAGTATTGACCATCAAAAGTGTTGGCTTATTTGATACATGAGGCTATAGTGTTTGGGGAAAGATTTAACTATAGACAATGTTGCCTGGTCAGTAATCTGCCATGAAAACCATTTATTTCTCTGTAGGGATATAGTAATTGTACAATAATAACTCTGTCCACTTCCAACAGGGCTGTGCAATGAGTATGTGAGCCTGTGATGTTATGGGCTGACCACTGAATTGTAGGCACACTGTGCAAATATCAGGAGCTACTATGCTATGCAATAGGGTGAGCAAGCGTAAGTATTTGGTGCCCACTTGCCTTTTTATAGCTGCATTTGTGACTAAAGGATTGCTGAGTGGTCATCAGATTCTACTGCCTGTGACCTGATCCCATGCTAACTCCTGTGTCTACCTAGCCTGCTTGAGTTTGCTCGTTCCTGATACCATGTTGCTGACACCAGTTAATGACCTGACTCTGCCTTTTGTCTACTGCTCTGGTACCTTCTGTGCTCCGCCGTTGTCAACTCTAGCCCGACCCTTACTCTGCCTCCCGATTCTGTACCCATGTTCTACCATGTCAGCTTGCCTGACCACCGAGATCCTGCATCTGCCTGCTTGCCCACTTGCTTGCTGTCTGCTGTTCTGCTCCTGATGCTGTGACTCTGCCAGTCCACCAGCCTGCCTTCTGCGTGGCACCTACTGCAAGTATCTGCCATCCAGGATCTTCAACCAAGCACCCCTGCCACTCCATGCCCTGTTATATCCTGTCACCATCTTCAGGAGAAACAGGACAGGAGGTGTAAGGGGCCTTCCCGTTAACTCAGCCTCCACCGGGTACATGACAGATGGTGACTCTCTCCAGCAGATAGCTTTTCTTTTACAAAAGAATAGGTCTTGGCTTTAGGTACACATTAAAGCTGAACTTTAGGCAGATATAAAAGACACAAATTATTGCATATCTTTAGTCATAATTACATTTATATTTTTTAAGGGTCCATGCACACTAGGGGTAAAAAACTGTCAGGACCTCTGTTAGAAAAAGCGGCATAAAAAAATGCTCATAGTGGCTCATATTGCACAAGAGTTTATGAGCATTTTTATGGGCATTTGCTTTTACAAGCATTTTTTTTCCCCCAAAACATTCCCCTCTCCTCATTTTTCACTATAATCAATTTACACTTGAAGACACCAAACACTCCTAAACGCCATGATTGGGCATGTTTATGAGCTGTAAGCATTTTTTCTGCTCAAAAGCAACTTTCAAAAACATAATTCTGAAGGGGTTTTTTTTTCTGCCTCTAAACGCTCCTCTGAAAATATGCCTGTAAGCTCCCTAATGTGCATGGACACATAGGCTAACATAGTGCTGCTTTTCAGGGACCAATGTAAGTGTACATGTGCCCTTATAGACATTAGAGAAGCTGTGCATTGTGCAGATTCTGCCTTCCTGCACTGTATCTAAAGTGTCCTCAAGAGCTGCTGCAGGCAGACCAATTAACTTTTTTTAGAAGGAGCCTTCGGTGACAATACCATCGCCTTACCACATGGTGAGAATGCCCCTTATGGTGAACCAATGTCTACATAGAGAGAAAAATACCAAACAGTTTATCTCCCAGAATAATATTCCCATGACTCACCATAGCCTCGGTCTGGAACGCCCCTGTCCCCTTTCTCTCCTAGTGACAGAATTTGGTGAGTTGGGTACAGCATTCTTCGCATACACTATATTACTCTCTCCTCCTAATACTTAAAGTGAAGCTAAAGGCTCAGTTTTTAGAAATACAAACATGTTATACTCACCTGCACTGTGCAATTGTTTTGCACAAAGCAGCCCCCATCCTCTTCTTCTTGCTTCCCCCACTGGTACTCCTGTCTCCTCCCTCTGCCTAGTGCCACCATAGTAAGCCCCTTGCAATGGCGGAACTTGTGCATGCTCACTCCTGAGCTGGCTCTGTGTATCCATTGACACACTGAGCACAACTCAACCCCAGACTCTCTCCTCACTGGCTTTAATCTACAGGATCCAATGAGGAGCTGGGAGAGCAGATGCTTTCATACACATAGCTGGATCAGGATCGGGCTCCAGTAAGTATTGGGGGGGGGGGCTTGGGGAGAGCTGCATACTAAAGGTTTTTTACCTTCATGCAAAATCCTTTACAACCACTTTAAATTGTATGTAGCCAACACTTTTTTTTTAGTTTTGGATAGAGTAGGGAAGGTTGAGATTATTTTTACTGTCTGTGTACCACTGTGGAAATTTCCCTTCACTTCCTGTCAACAAGAAATTAGTAGAAACCTGCCAAAGTCAAGGTGAATTCCCTTCTTGGACAGCTGTCCCCATTGACAGGTTTCCCCTCACCTCTTGTTATGGGGCCAACTCTAAATTTTTGGATTTCCCCTAACTTTTTCTTTCTTGGTGACAATGGTCACCAGTACAAACAGAAGGATGAATGTCCTCAATGGGGACACAGAGAGCAATCAAAACTTCAAAGGGTCTAAGCTTAAAAAAAAAAAAAATTAAATTAAGTTAAAAACAGTATTTTCCTAGAGATACATGTTTACTAGTCCCAGATGGGAACCCTGAATACTGGGCTCTTCTAAATCAGTATTGACCATCAAAAGTGTTGGCTTATTTGATACATGAGGCTATAGTGTTTGGGGAAAGATTTAACTATAGACAATGTTGCCTGGTCAGTAATCTGCCATGAAAACCATTTATTTCTCTGTAGGGATATAGTAATTGTACAATAATAACTCTGTCCACTTCCAACAGGGCTGTGCAATGAATATGTGAGCCTGTGATGTAATGGGCTGACCACTGAATTGTAGGCACACTGTGCAAATATCAGGAGCTACTATGCATGTCTGCCAGTGCTACAGATCTGAACCATACCAGGCTGCATGCCCTCAACATGGGGGATACTTTGCCAGGGACCCCCCTGGCAAAAGTACCTTATCCCCAAGATGATGAGGAAGGGCCTCTTCCCGACAATGCTAGCAGAGTGGTTGTGGGGGTCTGCAGCTTATCAAAATTTTAAAGCCTACTTTGACAATAAGTGGGCACCGAGATGCTGGCATCCCCCGTGTGAATGAGTGTTCTGTCCTTGCTACATGTTTCCCTGTGTGTAACTCAACATGCAGCTAAACCCTCCAATTCTGCAATAAACCAGACCAAATGTAATCTTGAAGCATTATTAACAAAACAATGTGGGTGAAACTATGGGAAAGGCAGATAAGAAGTTCATACAATCAATGTTATAAAAAAGACAGTGAAAAAATTAGGCTGCAGATAAGTCCATGCTCACTAGCGATGATGCCTGTATGTGATGTAGGTTTAGTCTATGGACATGTGCTGCATTGATGGCTGGGTTGCTTTTCTCTAGTTCTTAAGATGGAGTCTGAGCTCCCAGGATGCGCCTGTTTCCTTTTCTGAGAATGGAGGATGATGGGAGTTCTTAAAGCTAAACAGTTTCTGACTTTTGTTAAACAATGCATTTTTTTCCAGGCTTCATCTAGTGGCCAAATGTAATATTACATGGAAGACAGTATAATGAATTTGCCTGCTGGAGACAGAACAGGGTGCATAGCACCCTTACTCAGTCACACAAAACATAAAGTGTAAATAAACACACATACACCATTTTTGAGAAGTCCTTTCCTATTTTTTTTTTTTAATTGATGTACATCTTCCATCAATCACATTGTCCAGCAATGTAGATCCATGTCAATCACCAGACCTGATACCTGTCTATCCGTGGAAAAAAAAAAAACTAAAGAGTCTGGTATAGAATTGTTTTTCTTTTTTTGCATAAGGTCCACCTTGGGGGCCTGGTATGAATTCTGAAAGAATCTCCATGCTGTTTTCTTTTTTAAACTATCCCCATCTTCTTAATTTACCACCATTTCCTTAACAACCACTGACAGCAGAAGAAGAAAACTGTCATATATAGTACTGTAGTGGGAGAAAAGCTCACTACTACTGTATATATGATGTTTAGCTAATGTAAGACAAAAATCTGAACAAGTGTGGTCTGAAACTGTGCCCGGACCGGACCTTCTGGGGAGGTGTTACATATCTGGAACATTCCTGCCTCATGATCTTAGTTTTCAACATGTTGGTGCTAAATAAATGTAGGAAATACAGTAAATACATCAATTATTCAAGACAATAGTAATAAATATTTGCCCTTTAACTCCAGGAATGCCATCTACCCCTGCACCGAAACCAAACAAAATGAAATATAATGAATATAAAAATAGGTTTAATGGATGTCCACTTTTTTGGTAGTAGTCCTGGAACATCTGTTCTTCATTAACCACTTGCCTAACAGACACTTTTACCCCCTTTCTGCCCAGGCCAATTTTCAGCTTTCAGCACTGTCGCACTTTGAATGACAAGTGCGCAGTCATGCAACACTGTACCCATATGAAATTTTTATCATTTCTTTCACACAAATAGAGCTTTCTTATGGTGGTATTCAATCACCACTGAGTTTTTATTTTTTGCACCATAAACAAAAAAAAGTGCAAAATATTTGAAAAAAAAGAAGGTTCTCTTTGTTTCTATTATAAAATGTGGCATACAGATAATTTTTCTCCTTCATTGATGTGTTTGATGAGGCTGCACTGATAGGCAGCACTGATGGGCACTGATGAGGTGGCATGGATAGGCAGCACTGATGGGCATGGATAAACATCACTGGTAAGGTGGCACTGGTGGGCATTGATGAGAAGGCACTGATGATGCTGCATTGATATGCAGTAATGATGGGCACTGATAGACAGCACTGATGGTTGACACTGACGGGTGGCGCTGACTGTCAGCACTGACTGGTGGCACTGCTGAGTGGCACTGCTGGGCACTGATGGACACAACTGCTGGGCAGTACTGATGGCTGGCACTGATGGGTGGCACTGCTGGGCACTGATCATCAGTGCCTTAATGATCAGTGCCGATCTGCTCTGTGACAGCTGCCGGCTATCGGCAGCACTTTCCTCATGCTGTGACAGTGTCCGCTTCTCTCTTCTCCTTCCCACTGGCAACTGCAAGCACAAAATAGGATCCTTCAGGATGCAGATTGGAGGAAGGGTCTGATAAATATGTCACATTAGCCTTCCTTTCCTGAATGAACACAATGAGTGATCGGTACTGATCACTCACTGTGTCCATTCATAAATGAAACTTGGTAGGCTGTTTTTTTTTTTTTTAAGGGGACCCTGTCAGGTTGGCTGTATGGGTGTCAGGAATGGACTTGCCAATAGTGGTGGGACTCACCTGCCTTGTGGGCTGCAGTACCAGGGCTGGCCAGCGGGTGCTCTCAACAACCAGAGGTTCACTTCAGCAATTAGCCATCACCTGGGGCTGATTGCAGGTGGTGTATTTAAGGGATGGCCAGACCTGCAGTCTGTGCCTTGGTGTGTGTTTTTCCATGGGCCCCTGTATCTTGTAACCTGCATTCCTGTTCCTGTTCCTGTTTCTGCCTGACTTGTTGCCGACCCTACCTGATCCTGACCTCTGCTGACTTCTCCTGTTTGATCCCTGGCTTGTGACCCTGACCATTCTCTCCGCCTGCTCCTCCTGTACCTACCTGCCCGATAGTTATCGACCCGGCCTGCCTGACTACGTTGTGCTCTATATGTGTATGTACTTGTTTATATCAGTTTAGGTTTGGGTTTGTTTCACCTTGTTGTATGTATTTGTGTTAGCTTGGGGTTTGGTGCACTGCGTTTATATTTGTATTGTTAGTCTTAATAAATTGTCTTATTTATACCATATCTGAGGCCTGCATTTCCCTGTGTCAGTCCACACACTTCTGGTCACACCCGCATCCCTGACAATGGGGCCCCATGGGTTCTAACAGGAGCCCTGCATAAAGCTGTTATGATCTTACCTCCTGTTACATTGAATCTGATCCAGCCAGGTGCTGCCACTCTCTGTTGTCCCTCTCTGCATTCTGCATTCAGTGCTGCCATATGCTGAATGTTACCTCCTGATACATTCAGCTGCGTGCTCCCACTCTCTGCTCGCCCCCTGCGCAGTCTGCATTCAGCCGCTGCCATACACAGGATCTCGTCTCCTGCAACATTCAGCCACAAGCTCCTGCTCCCTGCACTCCTCCCTGCACCACCCTCTAAGTTCACAGCACCTCTACCTACAGAGGAGGCATCAGATATCAATGCGCACTGACTGTACTCACTGTCAGTGCGCTTTAAAAAAAACAGTGGTATCATTTTTTTCTGCACAGAAATATGCAACATGAATGCATTTGTCTATGCAGAAAAAACTCACCCGCCAGCAACATTATGGTGCAAACAGTGTACATAGCAATCAATTGGCTTCTCTGCACATGGTGTGAACATGTCCAAAAAAATTCTATGGACTATGCAGGTCAAATCTGCACCATTTTTCCATCAATTCTTATGCATATATGTTGTGAATGAGGCTCAATTGTTCTGGTGCCTTATTTATGAATCACAATATTGGGGAGTTTTGTTCAAGTTCACTAAGGCCTTGTTCACACTATATGTGCATAAAAACTGATAGAAAAAACCTGTGTAGAATATTTGGGGCTTGTTCACACTATGTGCTGAAATGTTCGTTTTTTTAATGTATGTTTCTGCAAAGACATAAAGAAAACAATTAATTTATATGTGACCTGTTCACACCACAATATTGGTGTTGGGAGATTTTTTTTTTCTGTGCAGAAAAATGCATACATATAGTATTGCATATTTGTGTGCATGAAAAGCAAGCCCACTTTTTACATTCAGGAGGTGCTACATGTTTTTTTAATATTATTTAAATAAATTATTTAATGCTATTTCTACAATAATTGTTGTTATATCTACAGCTTGCTGATCACATCCAATGTTCCGTGAATTCTTTTTAGGGTTTGTAAGGAAACATGTCTTATTAACCGGCATCCATTTAGTTTAATGCCTCCATTTTCAGTTTCCGTTCTGTAGAAACAGAACTGCCTTATATGGTGGTGTTCACATTTGTGTTCACATTAGTGTTCGTTATCTTTCTTGATAAGAGTGTAATATTTCATTGGTCATTACAATATTTTGTTGGTCATTATGACTTTGTAAAAACTGCTCGCACGCATTAAACATTTAGAGATTTAGCTTGCACACTTCGGTGTCTGGAGCTTTGTCTCTCCCAGGCCTGAGGGTGAAAATAACGAGGACAGGGGCTACAGACATAGGCTAATTCCTATCATGGGTTCCCTGATATCGCAAACATTTTGCCAAGGGTTCCTCCAGGGTGAAAAGGTTGAGAAACCCTGCTATAGAGTTTCATTTGGGTGACAGATTTGAGTCTGCTCAGGCAGCTGGCATCACATCCAAGATGGCGGTGCTCAGTAGCAGCCTGAGGGTTTTGGTTGTCTACACAAAAATAGCTTCTACAGGTAAATAACATATATAAAATACGTTAAATGCGCATATACTCGGCAGCACAGTGGCTAAATGGTTAGCACTTCTGTCTGGCAGTACTAGAGTTGTTAGTTCAAATCCCAACCACGACACTACCTGCCTGGAGTTTGCATGTTCTCCCTGTGCCTGCATGGGTTTCCTCCAGGTACTCCAGTTTCCTCTCACAATCCGAAGATATGCTGGTAGATTAATTGGCTCCTGTCTAAATTGGCCCTGATATATGAATGTTAGTTAGGAACCTTAGATTGTAAACTCCATGAGGGTTAGGGACTGATGTGAATGTACAATATATATGAAAAACACTGCCTAAATTGATGGCACTATAGAAGTACCTGTAATAAATAAATAAATATAATCTTATATGAAGACTGCTGTTGAAATGAATGGTCTTGTGACAGGTTCTCTTTTAGAATTCATGGACACAGGGCTTACACAGGCATTTTAGATGTCTGGTGTAATTTCTTGTGGTTTTCCTGCACCTGGGAAGCTGCATGTGCCATGTACAGCCTGCCATATGAGTGAATTAATTATCTGATTGTGTTTCTTTGCATCAGTGTTTACCTGCACATGCACGTTCAATGTATTTTTCAAACTAGCAATTTCAGATTCAGAAAATATGTTGGATGCGCATGCACTTGTAAACGCTGATATGAGGAAGTATCGTCACTTACAAGAGCACTGATGCCTACAGCCATGCATCTGCCCACAAGGGCCTAAAAAAAGTTAACCCCTTCCTCCCCAGTGCCATTAGTACAGTGTCAGTGTTTTTATTTTGCACTGATCACTGTATTGGTGTCACTGGGGATGTCAGTAACCCCAAGTCAGTTCCCCCCAGTGCCAAAATGTCCGCCGCAGTCCTGCAGTCCTGCCATAAGTCGCTGATCACTGTCATAAATTGCTGATCATCGCCATAAGTCGCTGATCGCTGCCATTATTAGTATAAAAAAAAAATCCCAGTATCTTTCCCGCCATTTGTAGACGCTATAACCTTCACGTTAACCAATTAATTTACACATATTGGGATTTTTTTTTAGAAAAGACATGTCGCATAATACATTTTGGCTGAAATTTATGACAAAATTTGATTTTTAAATTTTTTCACTGGACATAGCAAAAAGTCCAAAATATTGTTTTTCTCAAAATTATCAGCCTTCTTTTTTATAGCTCAAAAAGTAAAAAACGCACAGGCGATCAAATACCACCGAAAGAAAGCTCAATTTGTGGGAAAAAAAGGATGTAAATTTAATTTGGGTGCAGTATTGCATGACCGCACATTTGTCAGGTAAAGTAACGCATCGACGTAACACAAATCGCTTCTGTAACTGCTTCCTGACCGCCCTATAGCAGAAATACTGCTACAGGGCGGCATGGGTGTGCAAAATCACATATATATATACATGATTTGCTCTCCCGTGGTTTTCACGCCCCTCCCAGATAGCGTCAGATTGCAGTCAGTCAGTACACCAGTCATCTCATTTAACCCCTTGATTTCCAGGAGCACGCTCATGCACAATAAACCTCCATTGCTAATATAGTGTCTGAATGGATCAATATCTTTGATCAGATCAGCACTATACCAGTGTTCACATTAGTATAGTGTCCCCAAAAATGCAGCGTTAGCAGGATCAACCTTTCAGCACCTGCGTTTAGCCCCTACGCTTACCCCCCCCCCCCTTCTCTCCCAGCAAGTGCAGTGTCAGTTGGTCACTGTCACTTGATACACTGCACAAAAAACCGCAGTGTTCGCAGAATCAGGCCTGATCTCTGTTAGCACTTGCTGGTAAATTTTGATGACTCTCATATGCAGCAGAGTGCCAGTACTAGTGCCGCTCTACCTTTTGGTGAACTGGCGAGTACCAGCGGTCTAGTACATCTCGGTCTTTCACATACCTCCTTGATTTTTGGAGCTGTTTTTCACGGAATATCTGTATGCGTTGATTGTGGATCAAAGCAATTTATATGCACAACAATGTATCGCCGCCAACCCAAATTCAAACCTTGCCAGACCAGTCGCATGGAAACTCATTACCGTTTCTTTGGGGCCTAACCCTCAACATGGGCATTACTAAAAAAAATGAATTGCGGTTGTGTTGGTCCGCAGACCCGATTCATCATATACCGTGTTCTCTGCTGCCATGGCCAGGCATAGATATGAGAGTATAATGTGTTTTATGCATTTCAACGACAATACACTCTGTCATCCTCGGGGTGACCCTGAGTTTGATTGGCTCCACAAAATTCAGCCCCTCGCAAATCACCTTAACCAAAAATTTGCAGATGTCTATGCTCCCCAGCAAAAAATCAGCGTTGATGAGTCCCTGATTATTTTTTCTGGCCGCCTTGCATTAAGACAATTTCTCCCCAGCAAGCGTGCCAGATATGGGGTCAAGATGAAGAAGACCTGTGAGAGGACAACAGGCTATACGTATAAGTTTCGGATTTACGAGGGAATAGATAGTCACGTGGAGCCCCCCGGATGCCCAGACTACATGGGGAGCAGTGGTAAGATAGTTTGGGACTTGGTGTCATCCTTTTTCCATATGGGGTACCACTTATATGTGGACAATTTTTATTCAAGCGTGCCACTATTTAGACATTTGTTCAATCTTGGAACTGGCGCATGTGGCAAAGTGTGACCTAATGTGTGCCCACCATTAGAAGTGGGTGGATGCAGGGCAGTATATTCTAATGGTGGGCATACCACACACTTTTTCTGGCAGAGATTTCTTCTTTTTTTTCATTCAGTTGACAGGCTGCATACAAAAAAAAATAACATAGCATATACACCCAACAAGGACCAGCGATGAATGGTTATACCAGGATGATGCCTACAGCTGCAGGCATCATCCTGGTATCGTTTTTTTTCAGCCAGCGATTGGCTTTCATGTAAAAGCAATCCTAGTGGCTAATTAGCTGCAGGATTGCTTTTACAAGCAGCGGGAGAGGATGCCCCCCCCCCCCGCTGCCTTCCACGGCCTTCTCGGGCAGTCCTGTGCCATCGGGGGAACCTGAGAATGCAGCCGGTGTTTCTGCCAGCTGACCATAGAGCTGATTGGAGTCCAGAGTGGTGCCAATCATCTCTATAGTCTAAGAATTTGGAAGCTACAAGCATTTCATCACTTCAGTTTCGCAGGATATAAACAGCGCCATTTGTAAATTGGGAAAGCATCTGATCACACCGATTTGGGTTTGATTAGATAATGTAAGGGCAGAGGAGATATCTAGAGCCTGATAGACTCCAGATTTCTCAAAAAAGAATATATGACAATGCCCACTGAAGTTATAGGGGATATTTGCATTCCCTGTGATAGCATTAAAAGTGATCAAAAAAAAAATGAAAGTTACAGTGTAAAAATAATTTTAAAAAATCAAAATAACTTTAAAAAAATCGCCCCTCCCATGCACGCACACCTGTGTGCACAAGCGTTGACTCTGTGCCGGTATGTAAACAGCGGTTGCACCATAGATGTGAGGTATCGCCATGAACGTCAGTTCAAGGGCAGTAATTCTAATACTAGACCTTCTCTGTAAATCTAAAATGGTAGCTTTTAAAGGCTTTTAAAGTGTTGCCTATGGATATTAAAAATGTGTGCAGTTTGTCGCCATTGCATGGAGCATGCGCAGTTTTAAAGCATGTCATGTTTGGTATCTATTTACTCGGCATACCATCATCTTTTTTATAGCTTACCAAAAAAGTGGCCAATATATTGTGTTTTTGTGCATTAAAAGTAAAAAAAGTGTATTTTTTTTATAAAAATTGCTTTGAAAAATCGCTGTGCGAGTACTATGTGCCATAAAAAATTGTAGTACCCACCATTTTATTTACTAGGGTGTCTGCTTTAAAAAAATATATAATATTTGGGGGTTTAAATTAATTTCCTAGCAAAAAATATTGATTATTTTTCATGTGAACAAAAAGTGTCAGAAAAGTCTTGATCTTCAGGTGGTTAGAAGAGTGAGTGATGTGTGGCATAAACTTCTAATGCTGGGCATAAAACGCCCCCACTCCCCAAAACGACCCCTTTTTGGAAAGTAGACACTCCAAACTATTTGCTGAGAGGCATGTTGAATCAATAGAAGAATTTATTTTTTTACCACAAGTTTTTGGAAAATGACAATTTTCTTTTTTTTTTTTTACACAAAATTGTCACTTAAATGATTTACTGCTCACACATGCCATGGGTATATGTGGAATTACTCCCCAAAATATATTCTGCTACTTCTCCCGAGTATGGGGGTACCACATGTGAGAGACGTTTTGGCAGTCTGGACAAGCACAGGACCCCAAAATCCAATAAGCACCTTCAGGATTTTAAAGGACATTATTTCCTCATTACACTTCCAGACTACCTATCACAGTTTCGGAGGCCCTGAAATGCCAGGATAGCACCTAACCCCCCCCCCCCCCAAATGACCCCTTTTTAGAAAGTAGACACCCCAAGGAATTTGATAAGAAGCATGGTAAGTATTTTTCAGATCTCATTTGTTGCCACAAGTTTTTGGAAAATGAAGAAAAAAAACAAAAACATATTTTTTCTATTCTTTTTTTTTATATTTCAAAACCTTGTGAGAAAAAATAAGATCTGCAAAATACTCATCATGCCTCTTTCTAAATTCCTTGGGGTGTCTACGTTCCAGAAAGGGGTCATTTGGGGGGGTTGGTGCTATCCTGGCATGTCAGGGCCTTCGAAACTGTGATAGGTATTGAGGAAGTGAAATGACTAAGTTACGCACCTTCAGGCTTTCAAAGTGGTCATTGGATTTTAGGCTCCTGTATGTGGCTAGGCTCCCAAAAAGTCTCACACACGTGGTATCCCCATACTCGGTAGAAGTAGCAGAATGTATTTTAGGGTGTAATTCCACATATACCCATGGCTTGTGCAAGAAATAAATAATTTAAATGACAACTTTGTGTATAAAAAAAAAAAAGGTTTTGTCATTTTCCAGAAACGTGTGGAAAAAAAAAAATCTTACATGGACTCAATATGCCTCTCAGCAGATAGCTTAGGGTGTCTACTTTCCAAAAAGGGGTCATTTGAGGGTGTTTGTACTATCCTGGTATTTTAGCACCTCAAGAAATGTGATGAGCAGTCAGAAAGTAAAAGCTGTGTAAATTCCATTATCTATACCATAGTTTGTAGACGCTATAACTTTCACACAAAGCAATAAACATACACTTACTGGGATTTTTTTAACCAAAAACATGTAGCAGAATACATTTTGACCTAAATTTTATGGTGAAATTTTATTTTTTTTTGGATATTTTTTATGACCGAAACGAGAAAATATTGTTTTTGAAAAAACAAAAATTTTCTTCAACAAATTTTTTGGTTTATAGCGCCAAAAATAAAAAGTGCACAGGCGATCAAATACCACCAAAAGAAAGCTCTATTTGTGTGGAAAAAAGGACATAAATTTCATTTATGTACCGTATTGCATGACCGCGCAATTGTCCGCTACACTAGTGCAGCGCTGTATAGCAAAAAAAATGGCGTAAATTGCAGTATTTATGCCATAGTTTGTAGACACTATAACTTTCACACAAAGCAATCAATATACACTTATTGGGATTTTTTTTCACCAAAAACATGTAACAGAATACATTTTGACCTAAATTTATAACTAACTTTGAGTTTACTATATATTTTTTATAGCTAAAAGTAAAAAATATTGTTTTTCTTCAAAATTTTCGGTCTTTTTTTTTTCATAGCGTGCAAAATAAAAAGCACACAGGTGATCAAATACCATGGAAAGAAAGCTCTATTTGTGTGAAAAAAAGGACGTAAATTTCGTTTGGGTGCATCATTGAATGATCTCGCAATTATCAGTTGAATTAGTGCAGCGCCAAGTAGCAAAAAGAGGCCTGGTCATTAAGGGGGGTAAATCCTCAGGAGTGCAAGTGGCTAAGGGTGGTTTTCAAAAAATGTTGCCATACACAATATTTTGCTGTGAAATCATGTATGCTGAAAGCTCATCCCTAGCCAAGGTGCAATTGGGGACATGTGTAAGAAGATCCTCCTGTGTATATATGCGATAATTCATATATTGTCAACTATCCAGTAACCTTTCTCTGAGGGAGCACCAGGTTCACCTTTCTGGCCAGGAAGTCCAGGCAACCCAGGACATCCACGAAGTATAGCCAACTTGTCAGAGCCTTGAATGCCTACAAGTTTTACATCTGTAGGGAAATAGAATTTAGGGGAACAGAATATACAATAAGAAATCAACATTGATATTAAAATTACATAATTGGTCACTAATACATGAAAATATTCTGTGCATCAGTTCTCTTCTAGTACCTTCAACTTATGAAATTAATTTCTTGATATTCTAAAGACACTTCTCCACAAGTGTTTTCAGACTGTTTTATTCAGATACCTTTTCAATAACATGACAATACACCTTTTGTATAACTGTTCTGGGAGGTGGTCAACATTACTGTTTGTAGGCAGGTGCAGTTTATCTTGCTAACATAACACGTGGAAAAAATATAACCACCAAAAGTCTTCATTAGTGCAAAACAATAGAATGTAATGTGCTAATATAAAAGCAGGTGCTGAAAAAGTCCCCAGTCCTCATGTGAAATTCCAATAAGCATGGAATATGGTCTTCTTTAATACCCAAATAGCCAAGATCCCAGTGTTCAAACAGGTAAAAATGCTTACCAGAAATGATGCACCCCCATAATACAGTGGTCATGGTAAGCATGTAACATGAATCTTCCAGCATGGTCACTTTCAGGTTCCGAATGGTTAATTTATTAGACTTGCAATAATGCATAACATGCCCAAAGAGAAGAAAGGCCAGGAAAAGTGTAAATCCACAGAGTAGAAGTTTCATTAGAAAAGATCATAAAAACTTACAAAAGACATGGTCAAAGAGCAATCATCCAAACAGCTGTAAAGGACCCAGCTGTGCCTGTATGCGTGATGATGTCACAACATCCAGGCCCTGCCCCTACTTGTTTTGTTAAAATATGGAGTTTTCAAGGGGATCAAGAGTGAGGTTATGATACAGAAGAGAATGGAGGATAAGAGGACATTTGTTCCTCTGAAACCTCCACATGTGTCAACAAGGAGGCAGCTGTCTGATAGGATGCAGCAACCCCGGAGGACCTTCGTGGCCATCTTTAGTGAGGACAATGCTTACTAAGTACTGGCTCACTGCAGTTAGTGCACAATTGCAAAGTGGATAGTGTAGGGACAAGTTCCCAGCTGTCTAGGGACAGTGCAGTAGCAATATGGAAAGGTTCCTGTCGAGAAGGGACAGATTAGGGGATCTGCTTCTGCTCCACTGATCTAGGACTAGAGTAGGCTAAGGACCTCTGCCGGTCTACAGGTGTGCCACATGGCTACTTGAGTAACAGCCACCTTCTTCATTCAGATGCTGTTGCCAGTACGGTAAGTACCAATTGTCATGATCACGGCGTCAGACCCCAGACCTTCTCACCCAAACTCGTGACCAAAGGACTTGCCGATCTAAAACCGCAATGTGACGTGTGTAACAATACCACACCCAGCTGCACCCTGCTCAACGATTTTCCAGCTAATGGGTCACAATCGATGTACCGGCAGCCTGGGCGATTGTTACTGGGTCAGGTTAATTACGCAATTAACCCTTCACACTGCCACCACCTCCTTTTTGTACAGAGAAAAAGGAAACTCGGCGTTATCAGCTATAACACTATAATGATTGAGCTAATCGTCTCTATATAACGGTCATAACACAGGCCTGTTATACAGAGGGTTAAGCAAACAGTAGCATTCTCTTTAGAGGCAGGGATTCGTAAATTGCAATACAGAGCTATAGAAACTGTTCAACATTTTCAGAAAGAAAGATTTATTACTAAAAGGTCAAACGGGTGCAATAAAAATATTTACAGAAAAAGGATGTAACTAAGATATATATATATATATATATATATATAAATATAAAAAGAACCACAGCACAGCAAAGAGATATCAGAGAGAGGGGAAAAGGGTTAAAGTACTTGCCAAAGTCCTGGGTTAGCAAATCCAAGTTTCAGAGCAGAAGAGTGCTTTGATCTCCCTATGTTACGATGGTCAATGGGAGAATTCTTCAACTTCGTCCTCTTAGGCCTGACAGCCCAATTTGTAGTCCCCAGCAGGGGGTGGCTCTGCAGTCAAGGACCAATCTCTGCTTAGGGCATGGAGAGATGGGTGGATGCCTCAACTAGAGCAAAAATCTCCCATAACTCATATTTGCCTAGAACTTTTCATCTGCACAAGTGACATTCAACCCGAGGGTAGATTATTATGCAGACAAGTCTGAGGATTGATTAGATATGAATTATGAAAGTGTACACTAAACGGTTCATGAGATCTATTTTTCTGATTTCCTGTGTGTCCGAGACAAGGCGAGTGACCCATCAAACTGTTCGCCTGTTCATCGTCCATCTGGCGATATGTTCGGTTTTTATGTAAGTCTCTCATATTCCAAGATATGAGACATAGGGGAAAAATGGTTTTAACCAAGGTTATCTGATTCTGTCACCTACGCTGAGTTAAGTTTTATGAGGTTGGAATCTCTCTCAACTCAGGAGAAAGCTTGCCTTATCTCTTCCAAGGTGTGAAATGGTACAGCATTCTTGGGACAGTGAAGCACCTAGTGGCTCCCTGCTGGGATCTGGCCTGTGACACTTCTAACACACACATATACTGCCATATGTCACTGTGCCTCTCACAGAGGGAGGGGGGGGAAGAATAAGGGAGAAATATATTTGTCAGGACTGTTAACCCCTTTGCCAAGATGGAGGTTGAAACCAAAGTGGTTGAACCGCGTCCATCTCTGGGTATACGCTGTTACACCAATAAATGGGTTACCAATCTCTGGCTGTATCACAGTTCCACTAGTCCTAATTTAAGCTAAACTGTGTATTAATAAGACTCTGCCGCCACAATCTTAGGATCGCTGAGAAAGCTTTTGCCACTAACTTGCCACGTATTTGCTACTTCTGTTTAATCCAATAACATGCGTGCTAACAACTTGGTTTCTCTGTCTCTTCCTTCCATCTTGGGTACCAGCTGTCTGGCTCCACCCACAACTTGATTGAGAGTAGGATGAGGTTTGAGTTTTCCCCTACCATGGATCTTTGATAAACCCTGTGGGTTTGAAATTCACAATCCTGGCAAATTTATGTGCAGATTCACCTATAGGATTTTTTTAAACCATAATGAATTCACTATAAAAGAAAGGCTCAAAGAAGAAGAAGAAGCCCTAGCATGATTATACAGGAAGTTGATGTAGGGATAGGATAGAGAGGAATGACAAACAGCACAGGGAGAGATTAGGGGCAGTTAAGAAACTGTACATTATTTCTCATTGCTAGATTTTGGGGAAATCATTTTCTTTGCTGTTAAAACATAGCCAAATATACACTGCCAGAATATGCTTTCAATGAAAAGTGTGCAGTTCTGTAACACTGTGTACAGCTCCATGGCATCCAACATGTACAGTATTTTTTTATTCACATTGATACATGTCCACTATGGCAGTGCCCAGATTTCCATACCTGTGCAATAGGCCCTGTTTAGGGTTAATAAGTGATTAAGCGGGACCCACACCTGTGATCTTTGAGGTATATACAGTATAAGAGACATACCCAAGTGCTTAACTTATGTTATGAATAAGCCCTATGGAGCGTGAAATGGGTCAACATTTCTCCTGATTTTAATTTTAACTTGTGTGCTGAGAACTTTTTGATATTTCCATGAACATTTTTCAGTAAATCATCATGTTCTATTGTTTACTGATCAGTGGCTGCAGCTTCTGATCAAAAAAAAATTTCCAACAAGCCCATTTGACAAAAGTTGATCATTAATTGACTTCTGTTGAGCAGGAGCAGCCACACAAGGATCAAAATACAGCCGATCCCTGGTGAACAGGCTCAGTTTGGGATCATCTATGGCCAGCTTTAGAGCAATAGATATAGTACTTTTTTGACTTACAAATCCATACTTAAATAGAATTTTTAAACCTGAGCTTAGTGTCCTAATGGATACTTAGCAATAACTATTCTTTGTTTTATCATGTCCTTCTTAAAATATAGTCAGGTCCATAAATATTGGGACATCGACACAATTCTAACATTTTTGGCTCTAAACACCACCACAATGGATTTGAAATGAAACGAACAAGATGTGCTTTAACTGCAGACTGTCAGCTTTAATTTGAGGGTATTTACATCCAAATCAGGTGAGTGGTGTAGGAATTACAACAGTTTGCATATGTTCCTCCCACTTGTTAAGGGACCAAAATTAATGGGACAATTGGCTTCCCAGCTGTTCCATGGCCAGGTGTGTGTTATTCCCTCATTATCCCAATTACAATGAGCAGATAAAAGGTCCAGAGTTCATTTCAAGTGTGCTATTTGCATTTGGAATCTGTTGCTGTCAACTCTCAAGATGAGATCCAAAGAGCTGTCACTATCAGTGAAGCAAGCCATCATTAGGCTGAAAAAACAAAACAAACCCATCAGAGAGATAGCAAAAACATTGGGCGTGGCCAAAACAACTGTTTGGAACATTCTTAAAAAGAAGGAAGCACCGGTGAGCTCAGCAACACCAAAAGACCCGGAAGACCACGGAAAACAACTGTGGTGGACGACCGAAGAATTCTTTCCCTGGTGAAGAAAACACCCTTCACAACAGTTGGCCAGATCAGGAACACTCTTCAGGAGGTAGGTGTATGTGTGTCAAAGTCAACAAACAAGAGAGACTTTACCAGAGTGAATACAGAGGGTTCTCCACAAGATGTAAACCATTGGTGAGCCTCAAAAACAGGAAGGCCAGATTAGAGTTTGCCAAACGACATCTAAAAAAGCCTTCACAGTTCTGGAACAACATCCTATGGACAGATGAGACCAAGATCAACTTGTACCAGAGTGATGGGAAGAGAAGAGTATGGAGAAGGAAAGGAACTGCTCATGATCCTAAGCATACCACCTCATCAGTGAAGCATGGTGGTGGTAGTGTCATGGCATGGGCATGCATGGCTGCCAATGGAACTGGTTCTCTTGTATTTATTGATGATGTGACTGCTGACAAAAGCAGCAGGATGAATTCTGAAGTGTTTCGGGCAATATTATCTGCTCATATTCAGCCAAATGCTTCACAACTCATTGGATGCCGCTTCACAGTGCAGATGGACAATGACCCAAAGCATACTGCAAAAGCAACCAAAGAGTTTTTTAAGGGAAAGAAGTGGAATGTTATGCACTGGCCAAGTCAATCACCTGGCCTGAATCCGATTGAGCATGCATTTCACTTGCTGAAGACAAAACTGAAGGGAAAATGCCCCAAGAACAAACAGGAACTGAAGACAATAAATAAAAAGGAAGTGCAGCGCTAGTGAGCAATAGTGAATACAAGTATACATAAAAATAGTGATAAGTCACTGGTGTGATAAATGGATAGTCCCGTGAATACACATAAATAATAGAGGTGACTCTGTTATTCGTGAGGAGGTGGTGTTAAAATGCGCACTCACCGGACGCGCATTTTAAATGCGCATTGGGTATAAGATCCTGCTGTCAGGTGGTGAGCGGTTCCTCCTTTATCGGGTCCTAAATGGGTTATTCTACTCCACTGGGGGTCCCTGTAGAAACCGTCCTTGCTGGTGATCTGGATAATGGATGGCAATCCTTTCTTGGAGTGGGTCTGCGGTGAGCCTGCGGACTAAAGCACTCCCCCAGGGGGCAGCAAGAACACTCCCATAGTGTAGTAGGTTTTAACCTCAAATTTATTAAAAGTTGATGATACAAAAAAACGTTGCAGACAGTAGTCTGTGAGTAACTGACCAGCTGGTAAATAAGAGTATCCGCCGGAGCTCCACGTTGCTCCGGCGGGTGTGACGTCACGGCGTGGTGTGGCTCCTCCTGACGCGTATCGTGCTCAAGCACGTCTTCAGAGGGGGGTCGCCAATCACGTCGTGTCGTCCGCCGTTTGTTTAAATACACGAATAAACCGCACATGTGCAGGAGACCGCGGCCATTTTGGGATAGCGCAGAATGAACTGCGCATGCGCGAAGATGACGGGCGCCATTTTTCCTTAGTCCCACGGTATAAGGCAGATTGAATGCCTGTGTGTCCCCAATCAAGGAATATATCGACATCCTTCTGTGGGGGTAAGTGTACATAAATATCTTGAAAAATAATATCCATGTCAGTTAATTCATGGGTTCAAGAAAGGAGGGGAGAGGGAAGAACGGGTCCCATCATCAGCCTCTATTGGCGGTTGTCAGAATAATTCTGTCCAGTTAGAAAAAACAGAGATCACTTGATACCAATAATATATACATAAGTTATACCATTATCACAAGGGGAATGTATCAGCATTCCCCTCACAGTGTACATTAGATACAAATACCGATCTAAATGCGGTCTAAAAAAATTAAAATAAAAAATATAAAAAATATGAAAAAAATTGAAAATAGTCTCTGTTTACAAACGATATATACATATTCTATTTTTTATTAGAAAAATTTTTTTGTATATATCCCATTCCCATGGATTTGAGGTCAGTGCACGTGTGCAGATATTCCAAACAACATAATAAAATGTATATAATCAAATAAAGCTAAAAATTAAATTAAAATTAAAATCAATCCTATCTGTGCATATCTCTCGTGGTACGAGATGATAAACTCCTTCCATATAGTCCAGGAGACAGAACGTATAAAATATCCATATATACCGAATATGCTAATCTAAAAATTATAAAAGAATTCATCATGATGATATCAGATGGGTGGTACTCAATTATTTTCAATGAAACAATTGATATCGACCTCAATATTGAGGCCATTAGGTTTTAAAGAGCGAAGCTCATAGATCCATTTCATTTCTAATTGAGAGACTGCACGTCTCTTGTGTATTCCTCTCCAGTGGGTTTTAATTGTATCAATACCCGTAAATTTAAGAGAGGTGGGGTCCATATTGTGAAATCTCTTATAGTGATAGGAAACTGAGTGCTCTTTGTATCCCCGTTTGATGTTATTGACATGTTCTCTCAATCTATCTCTGAGCCGCCTGGTGGTGCGACCGATGTACTGAAGCTTGCATGGACATTCTAACAAATAGACCACATATTTGTTGTTACATGTAATGAATTTATCTATATTGTATCTTCTCCCAGTTACTTGTGAAGTAAACGTATTTTACTTTATTTTTATTTTAACAAATATGTGGTCTATTTGTTAGAATGTCCATGCAAGCTTCAGTAACAAATAGACCACATATTTGTTGTTACATGTAATGAATTTATCTATATTGTATCTTCTCCCAGTTACTTGTGAAGTAAACGTATTTTACTTTATTTTTATTTTAACAAATATGTGGTCTATTTGTTAGAATGTCCATGCAAGCTTCAGTACATCGGTCGCACCACCAGGCGGCTCAGAGATAGATTGAGAGAACATGTCAATAACATCAAACGGGGATACAAAGAGCACTCAGTTTCCTATCACTATAAGAGATTTCACAATATGGACCCCACCTCTCTTAAATTTACGGGTATTGATACAATTAAAACCCACTGGAGAGGAATACACAAGAGACGTGCAGTCTCTCAATTAGAAATGAAATGGATCTATGAGCTTCGCTCTTTAAAACCTAATGGCCTCAATATTGAGGTCGATATCAATTGTTTCATTGAAAATAATTGAGTACCACCCATCTGATATCATCATGATGAATTCTTTTATAATTTTTAGATTAGCATATTCGGTATATATGGATATTTTATACGTTCTGTCTCCTGGACTATATGGAAGGAGTTTATCATCTCGTACCACGAGAGATATGCACAGATAGGATTGATTTTAATTTTAATTTAATTTTTAGCTTTATTTGATTATATACATTTTATTATGTTATTTGGAATATCTGCACACGTGCACTGACCTCAAATCCATGGGAATGGGATATATACAAAAAAAAATTTTTCTAATAAAAAATAGAATATGTATATATCGTTTGTAAACAGAGACTATTTTCAATTTTTTTCATATTTTTTATATTTTTTATTTTAATTTTTTTAGACCGCATTTAGATCGGTATTTGTATCTAATGTACACTGTGAGGGGAATGCTGATACATTCCCCTTGTGATAATGGTATAACTTATGTATATATTATTGGTATCAAGTGATCTCTGTTTTTTCTAACTGGACAGAATTATTCTGACAACCGCCAATAGAGGCTGATGATGGGACCCGTTCTTCCCTCTCCCCTCCTTTCTTGAACCCATGAATTAACTGACATGGATATTATTTTTCAAGATATTTATGTACACTTACCCCCACAGAAGGATGTCGATATATTCCTTGATTGGGGACACACAGGCATTCAATCTGCCTTATACCGGACTAAGGAAAAATGGCGCCCGTCATCTTCGCGCATGCGCAGTTCATTCTGCGCTATCCCAAAATGGCCACGGTCTCCTGCACATGTGCGGTTTATTCGTGTATTTAAACAAACGGCGGACGACACGACGTGATTGGCGACCCCCCTCTGAAGACGTGCTTGAGCACGATACGCGTCAGGAGGAGCCACACCACGCCGTGACGTCACACCCGCCGGAGCAACGTGGAGCTCCGGCGGATACTCTTATTTACCAGCTGGTCAGTTACTCACAGACTACTGTCTGCAACGTTTTTTTGTATCATCAACTTTTAATAAATTTGAGGTTAAAACCTACTACACTATGGGAGTGTTCTTGCTGCCCCCTGGGGGAGTGCTTTAGTCCGCAGGCTCACCGCAGACCCACTCCAAGAAAGGATTGCCATCCATTATCCAGATCACCAGCAAGGACGGTTTCTACAGGGACCCCCAGTGGAGTAGAATAACCCATTTAGGACCCGATAAAGGAGGAACCGCTCACCACCTGACAGCAGGATCTTATACCCAATGCGCATTTAAAATGCGCGTCCGGTGAGTGCGCATTTTAACACCACCTCCTCACGAATAACAGAGTCACCTCTATTATTTATGTGTATTCACGGGACTATCCATTTATCACACCAGTGACTTATCACTATTTTTATGTATACTTGTATTCACTATTGCTCACTAGCGCTGCACTTCCTTTTTATTTATTGTCTATTACTATAGGTCTTTGGTACCTATTTTGTGCATAGCAGCTTGTGGGGTTTTTTCTTACTAAGGCGCTCTTTACTACTTTTTATTTTTTTTAGGAACTGAAGACAGTTGCAGTAGAGGCCTGGCAGAGCACCACCAGGGATGAAACCCAGCGTCTGGTGATGTCTACGCATTCCAGACTTCAGGCTGTAATTGACTGCAAAGGATTTACAACCAAGTATTAAAAAGTGAAAGTTTGATTTATGATTATTATTCTGTCTCATTACTTTTGGTCCCTTAACAAGTGGGAGGCCCATATGCAAACTGTTGTACTTCCTACACCGTTCACCTGATTTGGATGTAAATACTCTCAAATTAAATCTGACAGTCTGCAGTTAAAGCACATCTTGTTTGTTTCATTTCAAATCCATTGTGGTGGTGTATAGAACCAAAAAATGTTAGAATTGTGTCGATGTCCCAATATTTATGGACCTGACTGTATCTGCATTTTAAAAGAAGTGGGTGAACTTATTAAGTTTATAGGTGACTGTGAAGTGTGCAGAGTGGCTAAAACGTATTTCTTGCTATTCTTCAGGTCTCTTGCACGATGAAACATCGCCAGTGCTCTATTTAACAAGATGCCTTTTTCCCCATGCATACCATCCTCTTTCTTAATCTACAGAGATTCTTGCAAAATTCTGAGTCATCTGGTTCCTTATGTGTTCCTAGAATTGCTTTTTAACATCATAACCCTGTCACTTGGCTAAAATCAGATTGATCCACTTAGCTCCAAACATTTCAGAAGTATTTTAATTCAAATGTCATGAAATTCAACAACGCTGTTGGGTAATAGAATTAAGATATTCATTTTAAGTGCTCTCTTCTTAGCTATTGAACATGTAAAACTCAACTTATAACATCTTCTCATATTGTGGTATATCTGCCACCAGGAGCGCTTGCGTGTTCAATGTAATGAACTCTGTTGTTTTTCACCAAAGTATTGTTAGCCTTATTAAGGAAGGACATATTGTTTATCATAGTTTGAAATAAAGTTGTTAGTAACAAATTACACCTGCCTTTACTGCATCTTGCTGCATAAAATAATCATCAGTAGAACAATGTTAGACATTCCCAGTGTCAGCTTATCTTTAGGGAAAAGAACGATAGTTGCTCAGTTGTGTGGAACTGTCAGGGCTGATGTATAAGCAGCGGATCATATGGACTGTTAGCTAATGTCCATGAGAACCTCTAAAATGTCTGAGAACCTCTAAATTGTCCTTCTACAGTTTTATTATTAGACTTACCTGGACAATTCTCTTCAGTGTGTGTAAGAGAGGTCATCAAACACAATATAGAGGTTACCAAAGTCCACATAGTGGCTACAAATGTTGCTTTTCTTCAGGTCTCTTTTAGAATGAGGCTTTGTCTGTTTTTTGTTTGTTGAGATATCTAAGTAACTCCTCCCCATTCCTCTTTCCTAACCAATAGTGATTCTTGCACAATTCACCATCATCTTTTGTCCTTGTGCTCCTGCAATTGTTTGCAATTTACATCCAAATGACCTAAACTGTGTAAGAACTGCTGTCACTTCTGCCCCAGCTAGATCCTTCTGGCTCCAAACAATTAAGATGCCTGCTTACTCAAACATATCAAACAGTAAACAACATTGTTAATCAAAGCCAAAGCCATTTCTAGGGAACATTTTGCACAGCTATTTGGCTTTTGTTCAGTTATTTCCTACATATCATACCTTGTCAAGCTCATACATAGTTGTTAGATCCTAAAGCATATGTCAAAGAGAAAAAAAGGAAAAAATAATGTAGTACATCTCTGTAATGCATGCATATTTCCCAATGATTTATCCTTTTAAGACCCTGCTAGTATAGAAAAATACCTGTTGACTAGGGGTTCAAGTTCACCAATACCGTGGGCTTGCAGCACATCCAGGGGGTTTGAAATTTACAGTCCTTGCTAATTTGAGTATATGTGAACTGTCACCTTGTAAAACAACCCATACAGTTTAAGACCAGTGTAACACCCTCTAATGCGCTACTCGAATAGTGTAGTGTGTTATAGGCAAAATCATTGTGTATGACTCATGGTAGTTGTGTGAGTCAGGTGATTAAGGTCGGATTATTGCAGGTCAGATGGATGACTAAACAGGTTGTGGCTCTATCGCCTCCTCCTGACTCATCATCATAGAACCTTCCGGAAGTTGGTAAGAAGGAAGGGGTGTAGACCTAACCAGCATATTCATCGGGGGTTCTGCCAATCCCAGGTTTGGAGGCCCTGGTCGAGTGGTGGACTGGCCTACAAATATGGGAGAGTCAGGCTGACAGGGGAGTTGGGTGGAATATAGAGTGCTGAGGAGACTGTCGGTGCCTAGGAGGGGTCCCCTAGGTTGGGGGGGGGCGGCTTCTAGACTGGGCTCGGGCTGGCTCAGGAAGTTACATTCTGCAGAGAAGCATGGATGGGATCAAGGCATGGAGCAGCAGGGAGCAAGGAGGACAGTGTGAGTACAGAAGCACAGTTTGGGATCTACAAAAGGGAAAGACTGTCAAATGTAGCAAGCTTTCTAAGGACAGCACTGGGCTCAATCCTTTATTCTTGTCCCGGGAGATCTTCCGAGAAGCCAGGAGGGCTGGTAATGCTTTGAGGCTGTGGAGCTGGGAGCAGCTCTATAAGGGAAGAGAAGATGTCTCTGCATGTAGCTACAAGAAGTAAAGTGATTTTTGAGGGGCTGCTAGTTCCTCGCCTGTAAAGTACAGCTGCTACTGATCTGCAATGACCGATGGCTTTCAGGAAAAGAACAGTCCAGGATCTGCTTTTGTACATAAAAAGGAAGTGTCCCCGTTCCATTGATTCAAGCCAAACTGGGCATCCCAAATTTTCTATTTCCCTATCCAAGTTGAATTCCCCTAATAAAACAACAAAACCAAGCCCATGGACTGGTCACTGTCTTTGGATGCAAGTTTGTGTGAGAAATACCTGTTGCCTGGCTGTGCAAAAAAAAAGCTTAGGGGTACCCACAACACAGCGGCCCTTACAAGGGTAGTGCTACACCTATGCGTTTTTTAATGCTCTTTGCAGAAATGCACTACAGTCCATTTTACATGGTTGCCTATGGGACACGTTCACATCTATGCTTTTTTGAGCCAGTAAGTTTTTGGAAAGGGTAGGGGACTTTTTAAAATGCAAAATGGTGTGTTTTTTGGTTCAAAAGACTTCGGTGGAGATGCTGCAGAAATGCATGTGGCACGTTTTTGATGCGTTATAGCACTGCAAAAAGCACTGCAGAAATGGATCAAAAGCAAACTGCACAGGTGTGACCTAGGTCTAAAATAGAGATGAAAAAAATTCGTAGATACAATATTTCCCTTTTTGTATACCCTCTGTCCTCAGCTGCATAAAGAGCTTAGAGAGTTGGGGGAGGAGAAACAGCATCACAATGTTTTTCAAAGTGAATGGCTATGCGGGGGGGGGGTCTGGGGGGATGGGGGGAGGAGGCGTGTCACCAGAAGTTTGATCATTGAAGGAGAGTGTAAGATTATAAATGGAATAAGTTAGTAAAACCTTTTGTCTATACATGAATTTAGCAATCCTGATGTGGTTAATACCAATAAAGTTAATACCAAATGATAACTGCAAAAATAAAGATCTAATTTATTTACACAGAAAAGAAGCTTGCTATTAATCAAATATAACAAAATATAATGTAGCCGGTATAACTTTAAAAGTAGTAATATTACAATGCCAGTACAGAATGTTACCAATACAAAGAGATGACTACAGGAAAGAAAGTTACAGAAAAGAAACATAAAATAATACGTTACGCAGACTTCCTGATGACTGGGCTTTCAAAGAGAAAAGTAGCAGAAATTGAGCAATGGCTTACTTTTATACCCCCTCCCCCTCCATTCCAGGTAAAGGCACACCCTTCAATAAGTTCCAGTATTTTGCCATTACTGTTCAAAGAGGAGCTCTGTGACTTGGGAAATATATTGGCCAACTGTAGCTCATCAGATAGAATTTATGATAGGCCAATGTCCAGCGAAGCATACCTCCTTTGAAGCCAGTTCCCACAGGAAGATCTATGACAATATTCCGTAGGAGGTGTTAGAAATGACGACTCCAGGGCTTATTCGGCAAGGTGGCCATACTGCCATAAACTCCAACAGGAAAGCTTCAAAAGGGGGGGTGTTGAGGTGATGAAAGATAAGTTGCAGGAACTAAGACTTAAAGCCCCTATCAGAAGTTCACAATAATGTTAAACATTATTATACTGTAGGCCCAAAATAGCCATTACAAGAGCCGCCAGGGTTCTCAGCACAGCCAGAAAACTGACTCGCCAGTACAGTAAGCACCAGTACATGGGATACCAATCTCTGTCTGTATCACAGTTCTGCTAGTCCTGATATAATCGGAACCGTGTATTCAGCGACTCTGCCGCCCTAAATTCGCTGAGTAAGCTTCTGCCACTACCTTGACATTTGTAAATGCTACTTCTGTTTAGTCCAATAATATCCTGTGCACCTCATGCCCAGCATTGTCAGTTTTTAATAGGAAAGCCAAGGGACTGGCAGGAACACCAGGGATTTCACACTAAGGAAGCAATACAAGGAGAACAGGACACTTTTTCATACAAGTACATGGTACAGCAGGCACATATCAAGAATATGAAATGTTGGGTGTACATATTCCTTAATAAGGAAATTCATCAGACCAAATTCTTTGCAACCACAATGTATTGTCTGGCATCTGAATTTAGATCATTATGCCAATAGGGGGCTTTTGGATGGGCCAATCTCTGACTAAAAAAGGACACATGGGACTTTGTGACCCTACAAACAACCACTTCAACACCACCCACAAAAACAATCTGATCAGTCGGTGCATAATAAAGAAAACCAAGCAACCGATGTGGAAAATTATGACTATGGGCCTTTTATTTGGGTTTAAAACAGAATATGGTAACATTTATTATCCAGCTGCCAACTACCCCACCACACATTTACTGCGGCAGAGCTGCCACTCTGCACTTAATCACATACCTAGTACATGATCCATGCTCCCAAACAGGGGGCAGGCACATGCTCGCCAGCCTGGCGGTGTTGTGGCTTGTTAGAGCAATGATTTTTGGCCTGGCCCTGCTGATCGGCTGCACTGAATCAGAGATCAGCCTGAGCCTGTGTTTATAAAACACAGATACAGGAACTGATGTGATCTTTCCTGGAGCTCTTTCAGAGAGAGAAGAGAGCACATCCACGTGAATTGAAACAGCACACATACAAGTTAAAACACCTAGATAGGCAAATTTAACCCCCCCCCCCGATTGCCCCCCAGTTAACCCTTTCCCTGCCCTGTCACCAGTGTCATTAGTACCGTATACAGATTTTTTTTACTGATCACTGTATTAGTGTCACAGGCGATATCAGATAGCACTAGCGTCAGTTAGTGTCCCTCCCAGATAGCGTCAGATTGCCTGACACACTATTTCCTCCACATTTGACCCCTTGATTGCCAGTAACCTGTAGCGACACCCCAGTAGGAATTGCTAGGATTTGGCCCAGGTCTTCCCCACTTCTGTCTAGCAACCAGGCACAAAGTAGATTTACAGCCAGGTGCACACACACATTCGCTCGTCTTCAATGATCAGTCTTGGGGTTTTTGTTTTTGTAGTTTTATTATTGGAGAACTTACATAGAGAGAGGGAGATTTAGTAGGATACTCCAAGAATAGAACTACATACAACGGAGGACTTTATCTGATCTTTGGTTGAGCTTTAGGTGAAGCCCTTGCTGAAAGCAGATGGGAGATGTCTTCTTGTAGCTAGTAACGGCAATAGTAGTGAAGTTGAGCAAACTCCCTGTGTAGCTGGATAAGTTATACAGAGCTCTTCAGAACACTTACCAGTGTTCCCTTAGCACATTAGATGGGGGGTTAACAACAACAGTCTATAAAATCCTTAAGCATGTCTGTACTCACAAAGCCCACAAGAGCAGCTGTAGACTCTTCTCAGTGATACCAGACTAGATCCTCAATAAACAACCCCTCAGTCAGCCTTTTGAAAAACCAGGGTCATTCTCTTTCTTACTTCAGGCCCTCAGGTCAGCCACCTGAGGCTGCTTGGCAGCCAGTGCCTGGGAGGATAGTGTCCTTTCCTGGGCTGGTGCAATCTATTCCAGGAAATACCCAGGGCTCAGTGTGCCAAAAGAGTACATAACCTCTCCCAGCATCCTTCGGGATCACCCTTCCTGTGATTGGCTGGAGCAGCATTGATATTCATATCGTCTTCTGCATGAGTTCCACCTATTCATCCAGAACTTTCAAAGGTTGCATGGATACAGAGAACGTCAGAGGCAGAACTTACAGCACTTATTTATTTATTCCAGGTACTTATATAACGCTGTCAATTTACAGAGCGCTTTACATATATATTGTACATTCACATCAGTCCCTAACCCTCTAGGGGCGTACAATCTAAAGTCCATAACTCACATTCATACATACACATACTAGGGCCAATTTAGAGAGGATGCAAGTAACCTACCAGCATGTCTTTGGAGTGTGGGAGGAAACCGGAGTACCTGGAGGAAACCCACACAGGCACAGGGAGAATATGCAAACTCCAGGCAGGTGGTGCCATGGTTGGGATTCAAACCAACTTGAACACATTGAGCAGGCATTACTACACTATTACAGCTCCCTGTTATGCAGAGAGCTAGGTTAGATTTCACTAGCAGTTCTCCAGTTAAATAGATGAAAAACTATATTACACTAACTACCATACCTAGCACTTATCTAGGAGGTTGCTACACTCACCCCCCCCCCCCAAAAAAAAAAAAATAGACTATGTCTTTACAGGCCTGGGTAGCTGCCCTCATGAAAACTTTGGACAAAAACTTGAAAGGGTAAAAAGGGAGATAAGGAGATAACAAATATACAGAGCCAAATGTGGCCAATAAATACAAATAAATTAACAGTGCAAAAATATAGCATCTGTTTTACAAATATTTACATAAGTGTTTAGGTAGAGAAGTTATCCCACCTATCACATGTACACACTTAAGACAGGCTGCTAGAAAAACCTTTGTTAACCTTAGTAACCATATATTCACACTGTATTAACTCCTGTACCACTGTCTTTATACCCCAATGTGTATAAATTACCCAAACTGTCGACTATGTGTGCAGGTTACTTGCATTCCTTGATCTAGTAGTTAGGAACTCTATTGCCTTATGTGGATCCTCAATTGCCGAACAACCACTTCATTTGGAGACACCGAATGTTTTTAAGTGATTTTATTATTACTTGTTTACCATATCTATGTCTAACCTCTATATGATCCATGTGATCGAGTAAAGTTTTTTTTTTGAATGATAATATTACTCCGCTTGGATTTTCAAGTAACCACTTTTGTTTGAGCAGTATTGCATCTGTCATACTGCTATTTCTTGCTAGGTATATATTGGGTTTTTAAATCCACACTAATTACGAGTGAGACGGAGATATTAATATGACATATTTTTATATGTGTCATATTAGGTGGCTTTTTCTCGTTTGATTGTCTAAAAAGTATTCTTAAAGGTCAATATGACCTGTTCTGCCACCTTTATTGAGGTTATTCTATAGGAATTGTTTCCTTTTTGACATTTTTATGGTAAACAATACCGGGTGACTAGAAACAAAAAGGAGTAAGATGGCCTATCAGATTAATGAGGAAATGGATGCAGAAATAAAATCAGCATTCACAAAAAATCTCAATCACCAGACAAACGATAGTAATGTGGATATTAGAAATAAATTTAAAATCCATAAGAAACTAACTTCTAAATACTTGAATAGAAAATGGGATATTACCTCCCTAGAATCCGATATAGAAAAGGGCATTGTCCACAGAGGATTACGGGAGAGAGTAATTCCAGCAGAGCATCTCCATACCTCTAGGTTTTTGGAAAAATGGAAGGATGTTTCTATTAAACACGTCATTGAAGTGATGCGAATAATAGTAGAGGAAGAGAAGGTTCAATTAGATGAATTGTCTATACAAATTGACGCCAGCATTAAATCCCTAGATCCTCTTAAGGACAACCCTGACTTTGAAAAATATAACAATTTTCTTAAAAAGGAGATAGAAAAAATACAAAAGAATTTGAAATTTACTAAAAAACAGAAATTTAAAAGAGATCTGAAAGATTGGGAAAGGGGAGAGATCTTTGATCTATCCATCAATAGAGGAAGAAGTAGATCTAAACGTAAGAGATATTTTTCTAGAAGTAGTAGACAACATTCATCTATGAGTGAGGATGAGGATGACACAAATAGGAAATCAGTTAGTTTTTTAGAGGAGGAAAAAACCATTGGGGAAAGTCAAGGCATTTTAAAACAGGTAAACAAACCGATGGGTGCAACAAAAGACGAAAGGAATGTAACAACTATGCCCAAATCCTCCAACCAAAATCGAACTCGAAGTCACAAGAGATAAAATCATGGGAGAATACCAAAGATCTTAAGGTAATAAATCTGTCTAAATTTAAGCTGGAAAAAAGACACTATGATTTATTATGTAAAGGATTAACCTTTTCACCAACAGATAAAATGAATCTATTTAAAGTTTATAAAGATTTGAACTTATTCCTGAGGAAAATCTTGATAATATATTTCCGGAGAAAACAGGACACTTGTTCTAGATTCAGAAAGAGAACAGCAAGCACTTTTAGACCTTGTGAGTCTCCTAGATGAGACATCTACTGTAGATGAGCTGGAGGATGATTATACCCCAGATATTTGGAAAAGACATACTAGGTTAATAACACCATCCAGGAGGATGCCTAATATTAGAGAAAATAAATGGCTTAGTACCTTTCTGGATCTGGTACACAATGACCTGTGCAAAATTGATTGGTCTATGAGGAACCCAGATAATCTTACTAAAGAGGAAAGAAGAGCACTCTTTGAGCTAAAAAATGCGAAAGATATTACAATAAAGAGGAGTGATAAAGGAGGGAATGTCGTATTATTACAAAATGAAGATTATGAGAAGGAAATTCTAAGACAACTAAAAGACCCTAACACCTACTGTAAGCTACATATAAACCCCTTTCCCAAGATAGTAGAGGCACTGAATAGAAAGATAAAATGGGCATTTGAAGTAAACCTCTTAACAAAACGGGAATATGATATGTTGACAGTTGATATTTATAACATCCCCACATTCTATGTTATTCCTAAAATACACAAAAATCCTATTCAACCACCAGGACGTCCCATAGTGTCAGCTATAAAAGGTCCATTGGAAACAATTGGCAAATTTATCGATGACCTTATTAAAGATATGGTCATCAAACTTAAGTCCTATGTAAGAGATACTAGGGATGTACTGGGAAAAATTAGTAATTTGGAAATACCTAAGGGAGCATTTCTAGTAGGCATTGATGTTGAATCACTATATACCTCGATCCCACATATTTTGGGACTGAGAGCTATAGCTTTTTTCTTAGAAGTACACTTTCCAGGAATGGAGGCACAGAATGAATTTATCTTGGATCTTATAGAATTCATGCTGACGCATAATTGTTTTCAATTCCTGGGGGCATGGTACCAACAGGTACGGGGCACGTCCATGGGAGCACCCTGGGCCCCGGCATATGCATGTCTTCATCTAGGCCTATGGGAAGAAGATCTGGTATATCCATCTATTCCCTTTAATCAACATGTAGGTAAATGGCTAAGATATATAGATGATGTCCTATTGATATGGGATGGTGACATAACACAATTGGAATGTTTTCTTGAACTCCTAAATGGAAATGATAGAAACATTAGACTAACATATATAGCTGATAGAGAAGTGATTTCTTTTTTAGATCTGTCTATTTCAATTTGTGAAAATAGATTAATTACAAAACCTTTTAGAAAAGAAACAGCAGCAAATACACTTTTACACGCCACCAGTTACCACCCGGAAAGCCTAAAGCAAGGTATACCAATTGGCCAATTCCAGAGAATTAAAAGGAATTGTACTAACGATGCCCAATATAAAGCTGAGTCTATTCAACTTTATAATAGATTTAGGGAAAGGGGATATTCACATAAGACTCTGAAAAGAGCAAGACGTAGAGCTTCCTATAAAACAAGAAATGAATTAACTTCTAACTCTAAAACTAAAATTGATGACAATCCTCTAAAACAACCAGTAAGTAAATTTGGACAACAATGGAATGAGGTTAGAAAGATCCTGGATTCCCACTGGCATTTATTGACTCAAAACTTGGGAATAGCACAAATAGTGGGAGATAATCCACATATGGTAGCAAAAAGAGCTCAAAATTTGAATGATATTCTGGTGCAATCAGAGTTTCAAAGAATTCCTCAAACAAACTGGCTAAACAAACAAAATCGCATAACCGGGATGTTCCCCTGTGGACACTGTCAAATTTGCCCATATGTACACAAGACCAATCAATTTTACAATACAGATGAATCCCAGGAATTTAAAATAAGGAATTTTATTAACTGTTCTAGCAATAAGATAATTTATATGATAGAATGCCCATGAAAAAAGAAATATATAGGGAAAACGAAAAGGACCCTTAGAACTAGAATTGGCGAACATCTGAGAGATATTAGAAATTAAAATAAATATAGAAATAATAAAGAGAGAGAAAATCAACTTGCCCAACACTTTAAAGAAGTACATGGGGGAAAAATTGAGGGCCTAAAGGTCAAAGGAATTTTCCAACTAAATATTTCAGCTAGACGAGGAGACTTTGATAAAGTTCTCCTCCAAAAGGAAAAATATTGGATATATTCTCTTAATACACTAGTCCCCTATGGACTAAATACTGAACTCAATTTTAAAGTATTTTTGAACTGAGTTAGAGAACTACCTTAATTTTTTAAAATATATCCACATTGCCATCAGGGTTAAAAAATCATTGACATAAGTATGTCTTTTAAAGGTGATCCTCTTTTTGATAAATAAAGGCCTCTCCATAAGGTCACCATAGAGTATATATATTTTTCTGCATCATTTTTGATTTTAGTTGTAATGATGTTTTTTCAACACAAGAGGGCGACATATATAACACTATATGTAGTTGGGGCACTATATAAGGCAATGGAATAACAGTCCCCTCCCAGTTCTGACCAAGTCTGCGGTGATTGGCGGACGAAACGCGTCAACGTAATGACATCATTACGCTCTGCGTCTCCATAGGGCGCGGTGCCCACGAGGAAGGAAGAAGCGGTTTGCTTCAGCTCCACATCTGAAAGGCAGGAGACATTGAAATTACGATGAATACACCATCACAAGCAGCCCGCACATGGTGATTTTGAGACACAGCATACTTCCACCGGTGGCAAGGTATTAGCCGTGTAATACATTGAGGCTTGAGCCCTAATCAGTATATGAGGTATATCGTTACACCTCTGAAAAACCTGTGCTTATTTTTACCTCAATATTGGGGGAATTTTTTGAACTCCCATTAGAGTAATACGTATTCAATACGCTATATATGTGCTGCGGCATGTGAAAACAGTCTCACATATTTATTAGGATTACATTGCTTCCTCATTATTTGAGCAATTTTTGGAAACCCAGTTCTGGGTATATATTTCACAATATAATTAGACTGAGTCATATCAGTCTGGACTATATATATTTACCACCTGGTTTTCCACCCCTGCATTCACTTTTTTCATCAAGACCTGATCGTACTTCAAGTGGATTAAGTCCTCTTGATCTTCTATATGGTAATATTTAGTTTTTTACCTCTATTTATTTTTATTCAGGTATATACTTTTTGTCATTGATGTTTCACATTTATACACCTCTTTAGAATCATCTATTAATGTGGATACACTTTCATCTGGGGTGGTTACCCAGGAAGGCCATATATCCATCCTTCAATGATGGTCAAGCTTTTGAGAAGGTAATGATTTAAATATACACTAGTTATGTGTCTGCTGGGCTGATCCATTTGCCCAGTGTATTTACCCTAGCTTAGTTCCACCTACTATGATCTTTTTTCTTTTTTGGTTTTTCCATTTCAGGAAGTCATTCCACTCACTGAGATTATTAGCATAATGGTTTTTGAAGAATGATCTCCCTATGCTAACTTTTTATGGAAAACATGGAAAATTCCTTGATCTAGTAGTTATTGCCTTATGTGGATCCTCAATTGCCGAACAACCACTTCATTTGGAGACGCCGAATGTTTTTAAGTGATTTTATTATTACTTGTTTACCATATCTATGTCTAACCTCTATATGATCCATGTGATCGAATAAAGTTTTTTTTAAATGATAATATTACTCTGCTTGGATTTTCAAGTAACCACTTTTGTTTGAGCAGTATTGCATCTGTCATACTGCTATTTCTTGCTTGCATTACACCCTTTGTGTAACTTCAGATGAGGCAAAGCTTCAAAAGCTTTATTTACTGTGAATAACGTGAAATAACAGTCAAAGGTAACAATCTTTCTCCAAAGTAATCCCTAACTTAGGCTTGTGGCTGCCCCAGTGTATCTGCACAGGAAAGAGTCCATTTTTGGCAGATGGTGGTAGTATCAAGGATTGGCATATTCAGAGCAAAGTGCAGGTCCCAGCAATCCCTCTATGCTGAGAAAGGATCCTGAAAACAGATGAGCATTAGCTGGCACTCCGGTCCTGGCATCTTCAGCAAGCTGACTGGATGGACTCCGGCAATGGCAGCAGTGGTGAGAGAGTGGGGTTCCAGGCTCCTGTTCTTTTTACACAGCACAGGACCAGTGGGGCAAACCCAATAAAAGCCCACCAAGAAGAAAACGGGAAACATTTTAACACTAACCCTCCCAACTCTAGCAGCATTAAACTCTACCTGCCTACAGGTTTTTTAGAGACTCCAGACTAGTGACTTTAGGTAAAGCTGACTCAGGTTGTTCCACACCTAGATACATGTGATCAGTGAGAGTAGCAATGTATTCTTGTAGCTTTGTGCCTATCTCAGCATACTGAGAGTTCTCATGTACCAACTCATCTATCAAGGGTAGGGTTCCTTTCTCCACATCTGCAGATGACTTAGTGGACACTGCACCAGCTGTAAGAAATTCAGAAAAAGATTCTAGAGGAGAGGCCAGAGAAGGATGACACACAGAGAAGGAGTCTGGAGTATAAAGTACAACAAAGACTATACAGAAAAAGAGTAAAGAGTACAACATACAATGTACATTATACAGAGAAACAGTCAGAGGTATAATGTATAACACAAACTATAGATAGAAGGGACAGGAGTTTAATGTACAGCATAGACTATGTAGAGAAGGGGCCAGTAGAAAAATATACAGTTGGATGGGTATGGGTTGGGTGAGGGAGGTGGTGTTGGCAGTGAGGAATTCAATCTGGACTCCCTCGTAATACAGATCCAAAGGATGGCCGTCAGCATTATCCATAATGTGCAACACCTTGAAGTCCATGCCTAAGTCATGGAGGTATTCCTTGGCTTGAGGGATGAAGCACTGGTGAAACCAGTATAAAGCTAGGATTTTGGTAACCCAGGCCTTAGGGTTGTGCATCCAGTAGACAGGCAGCAGGTTTTTATTTTTGTTTTTGAGGGCCCTAGGATTTGCTGACATGTAGATGAGGCCTGGTTTCATCATGTAACCAGCAGCATTCCCACACATAATGAGCGTCACTCTGTCCTTTTGTGCCTTAAACCCTGGAGCTTTAGCTTTGTCCCTCATGATATAAGTTCTGGACGGCATCTTCTTTCAGAACAAGCCAGTCTCATCCATTTTGAAAATTTTTTCAGGCATGTATCCCTTCTCCTATATGATGTGCCTGAATGTCTTGGAGTACTTCTGCGTGGCTTCTTTGTTGGCAGATACTGCCTCACCATGTAGAGAAATACTTTTAATATTGAATCATTTCTGAAAATCATCAAACCATCCCTTATTGGCTTGAAAATCTTCAGGCTCTGGTGCTGTTGGTGGTCCTGGTTGCGGTTCTTCTGCATTGTCTCCTGTTAGCAAACTGCTGGTACAATTTCCGTGCTTTCTCACAGATGATGTTACCATCCAAGGGAATGTTTTTCTTCCTGCAGTCAGTGATCCACTATACCAAGGCAGATTCCATACTTCCAGTTTTATTACTTCTTCAGTTGTTATCTTTTTGGCACTATCACAGAAACTTACAGAAACTTACTGCTACAATGCTCTTGATCGCTGCCTCGTTCTTCTTTATGTAGCGTACGGTGCTTTTGGTGATGCCATAATGGCGCGCTACTGTGTCATAACTTATTTGTTCACAAAGCAAATCCAGTAGTTCAGCCTTCTCCTGAAGTGTCTTAAACTTCTTCTGGTGCCTAGGTTCATTGCCAGAAGCCTTAGAAGGTGCAGACCATTTGGGCGGCATCTTAGGTCTCTTGTTTTCACTCAGCAAAACACTCACGTGGTAAGCAGGAAGAACCCACGAACGATTAAGGCCGCAAATACTGAACAAAGAATTCACAACAAAGAATATACAGAAAAAGGGTAAAGAGTACAAAGTACAATGTACATTATACATAGAAGCAGTAAGAGGTATAATGTATAACACAGACTATAGATAGAAGGGACAAGAGTTTAATGTACAGCATAGACTATGTAGAGAAGGGGCCAGAAGAAAAAATACAGTTCAGAGTAGAAAGTTCAGTGTTTGTCGTTCTTAAAGCGGAGTTCCACTCACCCTGTCAAAAAATAAAAGTCAGCAGCTACAAAAACTGTAGCTGCTGACTTTTACAAAGCAGCCACTTACCTGTCCCTCAGTCTCGCGATGTGTCTCCCGCAGCCCGTTTCACTGGCCGTCCTGTTTTCCAGGAGGCCGGCAACTTCAGTGTGGGCACCCAGCTGTGCAACTTGGCGAGTAGCGCTGCACTTCATGAATGGTCCTGTAGTCTTTTGGGACCTGTCACTTGTCCCAAAAGACTACAAGGAAAGAGGGAGGCAGGACACCTTCCACTTCTGATCGCCTAGGCGATTGGACCGGAAGTGGGAGCGGGTACCTGGCAAATTTGGGTACACGCTCCCCCCCCGCCCCCCAAAGGTGCCGATCCTTAATGGGGAACTGAGGAGCAGTCCTTAAAGCTGAACTTCCCCTTTTGGGTGGAGCTCTGCTTTAAGGTTTTTTAGTTTCTGAATAAACAGTGAAAAATATGTGAGCCAAAAACATGTTGAGCATGTTTAATGTTCTCTTCAGTATTGTGTTTTTTACATGTGTCGTGCTCTGGCCAGAGTGGATTGCTTCTTTGGCACAATATTTGGTTTGTTTTTAGTGATAAAATTGGATGCCCGGTTGGGATCTATATATCTATTTTTCTATTTTTTTATGGATCTAGGATAAAAGGGCTGATTGGCTGTAAAGCTGATACTCCGGGCAAAAAGGTACTGCTGTCTATCCTCCGTAAAGGGGTATACCTAGTTTTTGTCGGTCTTAAGGTTTTTTCATTTCTTTGTGAATAAGCACTGAAAAATATGTGAGCCAAAAACATGTTGAGCGTGTGTCGTCTAATGTTCTTGTTAGTATTGTGTGTTTTTTACATGTGTTGTGCTCTGGCCAGAGTGGATTACTTCTCTGGCACATTATTTGGTCTGAGTTTACTCTGTGGTAAAAGCAGATGCCCGGTTGGGATCTATCTATCTATATATTTGTTTGTCTATTTTTCTATGGATCAAGGATAAAAGGGCTGATTGGCTGTAAAGGCAAAAAGGTACTGCTGTCTATCCTCCGTAAAGGGGTATACCTTCTTCCCCGTTTTACAGTGGAGGCTGGGCACGCCGACGGGACAGCAGTGCAGAGTTCCAGCTCTTTGTTTTTGAACTCTAAAAAGCGATCTACCTCTTTAAACAGCGATCGACCTAGGAGAGGGATCAACCAAGAGGGATCAGCCTCTAAGAGACGTATTTGCGAACAGTATAGAAGCTCCATAAGCCCTTCATATCAAATAATCAGAATATGCCGAGAAGAGGTCAGAAGTGTAATGTGAAACATAGCTTTTTAATGTACAATAAAGACTATACAGAAAAAAGGTCAGACATACAACATACACTGCTAAAACATAAAATATGCAGCGCTAAACCAAATATAGACAAATAAAATGTATACCAAATAAAAAATGCATAATATGCACATGGACAATGAAGAGATTGGTACGGAAACCAATGGTTTAAAAATTATGCTGATGTATCATAAACAAAGCACAGTGCATATAGTGACAATGGTGCCAAAGTCAATACATCAGTGGATTTTCCAAGGAGACATGAGAAATCCGTAACATCTGTGGTATAGAATGTGATTGTTGATTGCACTAACCAGGATAGCGCTTTGGAGTAAACAGACCTACTCCTGGTCACTGAATCAGAGACACTGCTAGTAGGATGGTCATCAGTTCAGCAACCTCCAGATACCCTGTGTCATCTCCAGGTGTACCGTCGGCAGCCACCAGGGGGAAATTCCACAATCACTCTTATCAAGGATCACCTTCTGTCATCAACCACCAGGGCGATGTTGTGCACTCTCGTGTGTCAGGAATCACCTTGGGGGCTCGCAGAGTAAACAAGCCCAAGAGAGAGGTATCCGATAGTGTAGTATATTTTATTCAAAAGGTGTAATAAAACATATAATGAACTTACATAGTAAAAATTCCAACAATTACAGAGAAATCCAAAATGGCCACCGGTCAGACGTGAGAACCATGTGGGCTAGGTCTGTATGTGGGGTATCACCTCTCTAACGCGTTTTGTGTCTATTGCACATTATCAAAGGGAGTGTGCCTCTTCTGGATGACTTCTATTTATAGTGAGTAAAGTTCTGGTGTAAAATGACGCTTTTCGTGTCATTTTGGCTCTATGGGTCCCGCGCGTGTGCGCAGTGTGATGCTCTCGCGTCATCACGGTCCACTCTCGCAGATCATGCATGGCGGCCATTTTACTGGAGTCCGTTCACAATATCCCTGCATAAGGGACAAATCATGGGAGGAAGAAAGATAAGTAACTTGTTTAGGAACAACAAACAAAGATCGTTAGTAGTAATATTTGTAAATTATAGTAATATACCACTAGCGATCCAGGGAAGAGTTAATGAACATATATAAGTGGGAATACCATGATAGTCACATAAAAATCACAGGATAAGCACTCTGAAACCAGAGATGTTCCCACTGTGTTATCGGGTAGGACTACAAGTATAAGCAAATTCACTATAAATAATATACAGGAAAAAAGAAAAAAAAAAAAGAGAGCGGGGGGGGGGAGGGAAGGGAAGGGTTTATTCATCCCCTTTTTTAGCAGACTATATTAAGTGAAATTCACCTTTTTAAATAATAAAGAAGTAATTCTGATATTAAATGGTTGTAACGAAGATAAAAATTCTTTACAATTATTAAAAAATCCCTAAAAATTATAGAACGATTGCACTGATAGAAGAATCAGTGTTAAATAATGCTACAATCAAATCATGTCAATGTCTCAATCATAATCAGGAGGTTAAACTGAGAGAAAACAAATAGAATTGACCGATATCATTTTGAGCCCGGGTAGCCACATAAAAGCTCAAAGTATATATGGGAATATATATGGCAGCATCCATATATCTGAATGTGTAGGCCCATTAGAAATAAGCATATAAATCTCAAGGCTAGGGATGAAAAACGTTACTAAAAGGATAAATCAACTACTGCTGAAGGAAACGTCATGAATGTAATGCAGGGCTTTGGGAATGCGTCAATCCAACACAAATTGAAATAATAATAACAGCCATATAACATATATTGTCAAGATTCGCAGCAATACACATGTGCTGTATGATAAAGCTGTAACAGTAATGGGTGAATATTAAATGTGACACTAGATGGTAATAATGCCTTAGAAGCTGGGATACCACCCAAGATGAGAACACAGTGAAGAGGTTTAGCTAGTATCTATAAAACAATTAATGTCCAAATCAGTGTTTAACCCTTGTGGGGAAAGTGTTTTAGTAATCTCATTGATATGTTCCTCTCCAATGTTTCTGTATCATATCGATGCCAATAAATTTCAGGGAGTGTGGATTATTGTGTGTTTGGTGGAAATGCATAGAGAGAGAGTGCTCTCTGAAACCCTTTTTTATATTCTTTAAGTGTTCGCGTAGTCTGTCTCGAAGTCTTCTAGTCGTTCTGCCAACGTACTGTTTGCCACATGAACATTCTAACAGGTACACTACAAGTGATAGTGGACTGAATGTCGTATGATCTGCCTGTTATATTTGAACAAAAGGTTTTGACCGGGTTTTTATGAATGCTATTATGTACACACAAAATGCACCTGTTACATGGAAAGAATCCTTTGCAGTTAAAAAAGAATGATATCTGTTTGGGCGGATTGACTATGTTTGGAGCCAGTTTATTTCTCAGAGAGGGTGCCTTACGGTAAGTGATTTCAGGGGTATCTGGTAAGTATCTCCCTAAGATTGGGTAATTTTTTAGGATAATCCAATTTTTCCTAATGATTTTGGCTATATCCCTATATTGAGTTGAGAAATTGGTTATGAAGGGGCAACACCTTTCAGTTTGAGTTCTTTGCTTATTGGTGAGGGGATCGGCTCTATTAGTGTTACCAACTGAGTTCATCTCAGCATCAAGGGTACTAGCATCATATCCTTTTTCTATAAACCTCTGCTTTAAGATCTCCGACTGAAAGACATAATCCTCTTTCTTATCACAGTTTCTAAAAATACAGAGAAACTGCCCCCTCGGAATGTTATCCAGCCATTTGTGGTGGTGGCAACTGTTTTTCGGAATAAAGCTATTTCTATCGGTTGTTTTGAAGTAGCTTTTTGATGAGATCACTGTAAAGCGTTAGGTCTAGAAAGTTAATTTCTTGGTGGTTATATTGGAAGGTGAGTTTAATATTTAATATCGTCAATGTATCGACGGTAGAACAACAGTTGTGGCCAGTCCCTAGAATATATTAGGTCCTCCTCCCACTGCGCCATGAAAAGATTGGCTAGACTGGGTGCGAACTTAGCGCCCATGGCAACGCCGGTAGTCTGCAGATAATACTTGTTGCTGAACCAAAAGTAATCATAGCAAAATCGAGGTGTTCTAATATAAAGGTTTTTTGTAAACCTGGTATATCATCAGCTGTATTTAGGTAGTACTCAGCAGCAGCTAACCCATCTGTATATTTGATGTTACTATATGGGCGGCGACATCGGCCGTGACTAGGAAGGTGGGTTGTCTTAAAGTAACCCCTCTAACGTCAATCAATACCTGTTTCGTATCCTTAAGAAAGGATGGGGTGCTGCAAACAAGGGGTTGGAAAAAAAATCAATATATTCTCCCACACGGAAGCAGAGAGAACCTATACCGCTGATTATTGGGTGGCCTGGGGGGTTGACGGGATCTTTAGGGACTTTTGGTAAACAATAGAGTACTGGTAACTTGGGGACCACAGGACAGAGATAGTCCTTTTCTTTTTTATTTAGGATCCCCAAGTCAAACCCTCTTTTGAGTATTACCTTTAATAATTTCTTATATGGAATGAGAGGATTAGTTGGTAACTCAGCGTAAGTAACCTTATCATTTAGGATGTAGTATACTTATGAAAGGTAGTTGCTCTTATCCATGACAACTACTTCTCCACCCTTGTCTGCTGGCCAAATTACCAAATCATTATTCTCTAGAAGGTTTTTAACCATCAGTTTGCTTCTGGTTATAGTATTGGCTGTGCCTAGTCTTGATTTTTAAATTTTCAAGATCCTTGAGAACCATATTTTTTAAAATAATTATGCGGGAATGTGCTGGGGGGTTGAAAAGCGAGGCATTTCTCAAGTTAGAGGTCTTAAATGTACTTACAGTATGTCTGAATCGGTGGTTGTACGGGTTAGGGGGTTATTCAGGAAGTATCTCTTAAGGGATAACCTTCTTGTAAACCTATGTATATCGATGTAAGTATTAAATTTAACGAGCTTGGCAGATGGAGCAAATTTTAAGCCTTTATTTAATAAATTAAGTTCCCTGTCTGTTAATGTTATGCTACTCAGGTTGAAACTGCCTATGTTATTTACATCCTTCTTTTGTCTGTTGACCCGTATTCCTCCTCGTCTTCCTCTTGTCTTATATTTCGCTTTGTTCCTGGGCCTCTCCTGCCTGATCCTCTACCAGTGAACGTATGTCAGGCGGAGCACGTGATGACAGAGAGCACCATGTGACTGATGTGTCGTGCATGTTTAATGGATGGGAGTGAGACCAGAAACAAAGTATAAAACGAAGTCCGGAAGTGACGAAACGCGTTAGGTAGTGACGTCAAGACGCCCGTGCGCAGACCGGAAGTGTCGCCGCAGCCATTTTGTCGGTTATCCACACATGGTTTTCTACATTGTTTGGTGGAACTTGCTTAAGAGCCATGTCTGGAGCTAAAATTTCTATGTTTTAAATGTAAGTGATTATTAAATTTATCCCTATGCTTTAAATATCAGTCCTGAGACCATTCTTGTCTTTCTGAGGACCTTGGAAAAATGCCTTTGAAGAGAGTATGGAGGATTTCTGATCCATAGTATTGTTAAAGCTTTTCAATACTCACAGAGGGTAATAGTATTTAGTACTATTGTGTGCTGGTTGATGGTGTGCACAGAGTTGCAGTGACCACAGAGTGCTCACAGTTTGATTTGTGTGATTATGCGCACTATAAGAAAGCATTTTTGATTTGAATAATTTATTCATTTACTATATAAACATATATTTTTTTTTTGCACTAAATTGAGAGTTGCACTGGGTGATTATTTTTGTTTATTAAGGTAATGCACTAGATTTCGTATCTTTTTATTTTGAGGTTCTTACTGGATGGAATAAGAGTCAATCCTTTTATTTGATGAAAAAGTTTGAAAATTTGGGACTTTTTTGGACATTGTTTGGACTTTCTTTTTAGACACTTGGATTTTTGTGACCTTTATTGAACACTTTATGTTTTAATTTATTTTATTTATTGTAATACATCACAAAAAGGTTATATATATACTAGTGGTTAATTAGCTGCAGGATTGCTTTTACGAGCAGCAGGAAAAGATGCCCCCCCCCCCCCCGCTGCCTTCCACAGCTTTCTCGGATAGTCCCGTGCCATCAGGGGAACCCGAGAATGCAGCCGGTGTTTCTGCTAGCTGACCATAGAGCTGATTGGGGACCGGAATGGTGCTAATCATCTCCTGCCCGCCATATAAGGAAATGACCGGCACAAGGCGGTTCTCTCGTTCTGGGAGGACGTCATATGATGTCCTCCCACTCTAGCCATGTGCATGCGGCTCCACGGGTGAGCAGCGCAGCGAAGGGTGGTGCGCTGTGTCCCTCGGACATAGCGGATCACCGATCAACGGACAGAGCCAAAGACATCGGCTCTGTCATGTGATCAGCTGTGTCCAATCACAGCTGCTTGCATGTAAATAAGGAAATGCCGGTTATAGGCATTTCTCTCCTCACGAGCTGTCACGCTGACAGCTCGTGAGGAGAGAGAGGAGAGCCTGTAATCGTCATTCCTCAGAGGGGACATCTACACTGATCATCAGGGCACTGATGATCAGTGTGCCCTAATGATCAGTGTAGCCCCAGCAGTGCCACCTGTCAGTGCCCATCAATACCAGCTGTCAGTGCTCATCAATGCCACCTGCCAGTGCCAATCAGTGCCACATCAATGCCATATATCATGCCTACCAGTGCACATCAATGCCACATATCAATGCCCGTCTCAGCTGCCTTTCAGTGCCACCTATCAATGCAAGTTAGTGTCGCCTATCAGTGCTCATCAGTGCCGCCTAGCAGTGCCCGTCAGTGCTGTCTATCAGTGCCAGTCAGTGTCGCCTATCAGTGCCACCTATCAGTGCCGCCTATCAGTGCCATATATGAATGCTGCCTTTCAGTGCCCATCAGTGATGCTTGTCAATGCCCATCAGTGCCACCTACCAGTGCCTCCTCATCAGTGCCCATCAGTGTCGCCTATCAGTGCCCATCAGTGCAGCCTATCATGCCCATCACTGCAGCCTCATTAGCGCACATCAGTGAAGGAGAAAAATCACTTATTTACAAAATTTTATAACAGAAACTAAGAAAAAAACTTTTCAGTGGGTTTTGGTTTGTTTAGCAAAAAATAAAAAACCCCAGAGGTGATTAAATGCCACCAAAAGAAATCTCTATCTGTCTCAAAAAAATGAGAAAAATTTAATATGGGTACAGTGTTGCATGACCGTGCAATTGTGACAGCGCTGAAAGCTGAAAATTGGCCTGGACAGGAAGGAAGTATAAGTGCCCTGTAGGCAAGTGTTTTAAAAAAAAAAAACACCCTCGCCCCCCCTGCGCATGCACCTGCGTGCGTGATCGTTGACCCTGTGCCAGTATGGAAACAGCGGTTGCACCATGCATGTGAGGTATCGCCGCGAACGTCAGATCAAGGAAATTAATTCTAGCACTAGACCCCCTCTGTAAATCTAAAATGGTAGCTTGTAAAGGCTTTTAAATAATTGCCTATGGATATTAAAACTGTATGCAGCTTGTTGCCATTGCAGGGGGCGTACGCAATTTTAAAGCATGTCATGTTTGGTATCTATTTACTTGACATACCATCATCTTTTATATTTTACCAAATAAGTGGCCAATATATTGTGTTTTTGCGCATTAAAACTAAAAAGAAGTGTATTTTTTCAAAGAATTTGCATTTGAAAAATCGCTGTGCGACTACTATGTGACATAAAAAATTGTAAAAATTCTGAAGGACCCTCTGCACACTGGTATATACCCTTTCAAGCAAACTATGCAACAAATAGGGATATTTGGTTCACACATATTGCAATACATGTTTAAGCTGGCCAACTGCGTCAAAGTAATTCCTCTATGGCCAGTCCTACTCTGCCCTGCCTACGCAAGTGCTACTGTGGACACAATGCTAACATAGGGGAAAAGACACAATGGGGAGAGCTACAAGGTTCAGGTCTGGCTACTGACCCAACAATACAACAAACAAGAGATCCCTGTGCTCATATCCATACAGCTAGTGCATGCATTTATCCATCAGGTGCTAAAGGGGTGTAACCACATTAACTCTAGAAATTCTGAAGGACCCTCTGCACACTGGTATATACCCTATATATATATATATATAGAGGGATTACTTTGACGCAGTTGGCCAGCTTAAACATGTATTGCAATATGTGTGAACCAAATATCCCTATTTGTTGCATAGTTTGCTTGAAAGGGTATATAGCAGTGTGCAGAGGGTCCTTCAGAATTTCTAGAGTTAATGTGGTTACACCCCTTTAGCACCTGATGGATAAATGCATGCACTAGCTGTATGGATTTGAGCACAGGGATCTCTTGTTTGTTGTATTGTTGGGTCAGTAGCCAGACCTGAACCTTGTAGCTCTCCCCATTGTGTCTTTTCCCCTATGTTAGCATTGTGTCCACAGTAGCACTTGCGTAGGCAGGGCAGAGTAGGACTGGCCATAGAGGGATTACTTTGACGCAGTTGGCCAGCTTAAACATGTATTGCAATATGTGTGAACCAAATATCCCTATTTGTTGCATAGTTTGCTTGAAAGGGTATATACCAGTGTGCAGAGGGTCCTTCAGAATTTCTAGAGTTAATGTGGTTACACCCCTTTAGCACCTGATGGATAAATGCATGCACTAGCTGTATGGATTTGAGCACAGGGATCTCTTGTTTGATAAAAAATTGTAACACCCATAATATTATTCAATTATACGCTTTAAAAAAATATATAATGTTTGAGGTTTCAAAGTAATTTCCTAGCTAAAACAGATATAGATTACACATTTTTTTCATGTGAACAAAAAGTGTCATAAAAAGCTTGGTCTTCAGGTGGTTAGAAGAGAGAGTGATAGGCGGCATAAACATCTAATGCTGGGCATAAAATGCCCCCACCCCCCAAAATGACCCGTTTTTGGAAAGTAGACAACCCAGACTATTTGCGGAGAGGCATGTTGAGTCAATAAAAGAATTTTATTTTTTTAACACAAGTTTTTGGAAAATGACAAAAAAAAAATATTTTTTTTAACACAAAACAAAATTGTCACTTAAATGATTTATTGCTCACACATGCCATGGGTATATGTGGAATTACTCCCAAAAATACATTCTGCCAAGTACAGGACCCCAAAATCCAATAAGCACCTTTTAAAGGGCTTTATTTCCTCATTACTTTTCCTGACTACCTATCACAGTTTCGGAGGCCCTGAAATGTCATGATAGCACCAAACCCCCCAAACTGACCCCTTTTTGAAAAGTAGACACCCCAAGGAATTTGATAAGAAGCATGGTGAGTATTTTGCAGATCTTGTTTGTTACCACAAGTTTTTGGAAAATGACTAAAGAAAACAAAAACATATATTTCAAAACCTTGTGAGAAAAAATTAGATCTGCAAAATACTCACCATGTCTCTTTTTAAATTCCTTGGGGTGTCTACTTTCCAAAAAGGGGTCATTTGGAGGGGTTTGGTGCTATCCTGGCATTTCCGGGCCTCTGAAACTGTGATAGGTAGTGAGGAAGTGAAATGAAGACGTTACGCACCTTCAAGCTTTCAAAGTGGTCATTGGATTTCAGGCTCCTGCACGTGGCTAGGCTCCCAAGACCTCTCACACATGTGGTATCCCGATACTCTGTAGAAGTAACAGAATGTATTTTTGGGGTGTAATTCTACATATACCCATGGCTTGTGTGAGCAATATATCATTTAAATGACAACTTTGTGTAAAAAAACTTTGTCATTTTTCAAAAACTTGTGGAAAAAAATAAATCTTCCATGGACTCAATATGCCTCTCAGCAGATAGCGTAGGGTGTTTATTTTCTGAAAAGGGGCCATTTGGGGGTGTTTGTACTGCCCTGGTACTTTAGCACCTCAAGAAATGGAATGGGCAGTCAGAAAGTAAAAGCTGTGTAAATTCCATTATCTATACCATAGTTTGTAGACGCTATAACCTTCACACAAAGCAATCATTATACACTTATTGGGATTTTTTTTTACCAAAAACATGTAGCAGAAAACATTTGACCTAAATTTATGACTAACTTTGAGTTTACTATATATTTTTTATAGCCAAAAGTAAAAAAAAATATCTTTTTTTTTCAACATTTTAATTTTATTTTGTTTATAGCACAAAAAATAAAAAGTGCACAGGTGATCGAATACCACCAAACGAAAGCTCTATTTGTGAGAAAAAAAGGACGTAAATTTCGTTTGGGTACAGCCTTACATGACTGCACAATTACCCGTTGAAATTGTGCAGCTCTGAATAGCAAAAAGAGGCCTGGTCAGGAAGGGGGGTAAATCCTCAGGATAGCAAGTGGATTTTATATTTCAAGAATTTTGGGGGATTGTCCTGCTATCTTTTGCAATCTGTCGTTCGTTTTCAATTTTTGTGACCTTTATTTCCTTTTTACATATTCTGTTATAGTATTTGTAATGTATAATGATGATAGCGTTCCTTAATTTTTATATTTAATAAAAGCTCTTTTCTTATTATCTATAGCTATTTTAACTTTGGCCATAAGCCACATAGGTTTGATATTTAGCCAATTAACTTGTTGCCCATGGGAATATATTTTTCAGTGTGTTCACATACAGTCTTTTTGAAGAACTCCCATTTCTGTGTTGTGTTCATTGATGCCAATATTCCCTCCTAGTCTAAGTCTCGGAGAACAACTCCCAGCCTTGGAAAATTAGCTCTCTTAAAGTTGGGCATTTTTATTTGTATGTGCTTGATGTTTACAGCTAAGAATAAATAAAATCATGTTGTGGTCACTGCTACCCAGATGTTCTTTTATATCAAAATTCCTAATAAGCTCTGCATGGTTTGAGATTACCAGGTCCAGAAGAGCATCATTCCTAGATTCCTAGTTGGGGCCTCTATGAACTGTACCATAAAATTGTTCTGTAGTCGGTTTATAAATTTTTGCCCTTTAACTGTTCCTGCAGTACCATTACTCCAGTCAATTTCCGGGTAGTTACAATCCTGCATTATTATCACTGTCCCAGCCCTTGTAGCCCTTTCGATCCACCTCCTCATTAACACTGGGAGGCCTGTAACAAACTCCAGTGATTACCTTTGTAGTACGCACCCCCATGTGCAGTTCCACCCATGAGCTTCAGCGTCATGACACTCTCCATCAACTAGGTTCTCTTTCACACTCGCTCTGTGATCACTTCTCACATAGAGACAGACACCATCACCTTTCCTATTTACCCTGTCTCTCCGAAAGAGAACATAGCCAGGAATATTAATGGCCCAGTCATGTGAAGAATGAAGCCAAGATTCAGCAATACCAATTAAAGCATAGTTCTCTTCATGCAACAAAGCTTCCAACTCACCTATTTTGCTTGGCAGACTTCTGGCATTGGTGAACAAACACTTTAATTCATTGACACCTTGTGAACACATATTTTGCTTATTTTTTATTTTCATACAAATGAATGTACAAATTCCAATGGTTGTTTGTAACATGGGGACCTTCTTATCATCTGCCATAGCCCTCCCTCCATCTTTCCACACCACCCACTAATGTAAATGTATACTCTGATATGAATAGATTTGAATAATGATGTCCTTAAATGAGAAGAGGTCCCTTTACTAGAGATTGCAATTTGAATCCTGGGATGTTTAACGTTTCTGATATGGTGGTATCCATTGTCTTTGGATAGCAATGGTGGGGCCTATAAACATTAGTGAATACTGGTAATTCAATTCAGTTGAATAGCCATGGTACTGCTCAAAGCAAAGGTCTCCTGGTAACCTGAGGTGTAAAGGTGTCTGCATGCAGTGTCTCTAGAGTGATGACAGAAAGAGGTTGGGCATCCACCAGGTCATCAATTCTATGAATAGCACGACCTCCTAGGAACAATAGTTCTTGACGACACTCTTCACTGTTTGCAGGGATGTGCAAAGTTACTGCATGATGGCCTGTCAGTGCGGTGATTCAATAAGGGGGACAGATAGACTGTGGTACTGCTCAAAGCAAAGATCTCCTGGTTCTGAAGTGTAAAGGTGTCTGCATGCAATGTCTCCAGAGCAGAGGTGTCAAACTCAATTTCATCACGGGCTGCTTCAGCATTATGGTTGACCTCAAAGGGCCAATTGTAGACAAGACTAAATGTCCAGAGCACCCCCCATTACATCGTCAAGTACCCCCCCCACCATCAGAAGTCAAATATCCTTCTCCTCCTATACATGTGCATGCCCCTTACCTTGTTCTGCTGCTGGGAAGAAGCTGGGAAGCAGAAAGTACAGAGTCTGGAGGAGGACCAAAGGAAGGCTGGAGACAGCTGCCGAAGTCTGCTCAATGCTGAGACCAGGGGTTGAGGAGTTGCGGGAGTGTTGCAGCTATCCAGAGAGGTGCAGGATCTGTAGGAGGAGTTCTGTCCCCCTGTGCTGTTGACTGATGAGGCAAGGTGAGAAAGAGATGAAGGGGGTGCTGCGCTGCAGGAGAGGCGCAAGGGCCACATGAAATGGCCTGGTGGGCCGTATTTGGCCCGTGGGCCTTGTGTTTGACACATGTGCTCTAGAGTGATGGCAAAAAGAGGTTTGGCATACACCTTCGTATCAATCCTATGGACAGCATGGCCTCTTAGGAACAGAGTTCTTGTTCAAGGTCTTTGCTGGTTGCAGGGATGTGCGGAGTTACCGCCTGACGGCCTGCCAACATAGTGAGCAGGGATGTCTGTGTGACGAACGGACAATGACATTGCATCCTTAAAACCAGGATTTTTTCCCAGGCTGCTAAAAACATAAATAGAATTTTGTTTATAGGAATTTTTGTCTGTAATTTTACTTACTATCCATAAAAACACAGACTGTTAGCAACTCTGCATTGCAGCCCTTTTACCAAGCAGAAAGTGAACCGCCTAAATTCTACAAAGAACTGATGACTAAACAGCTTCTTCTGAAATTTTGGAGACAGTCCAGAAGCTTAACCACTTCCAGTCCGGACACTTTCACCCCCTTCCTGTCCAGGCCAATTTTCAGCTTTCAGTGCTATCACACTTTGAATGACAATTGTCATGTAATACTGTACCCATATGATTTTTTTAGTATTTTTTAGAGACAGATAAAATTTTATTTTGATGGTATTTATTCACTACTGGGATTTTTATTTTTTGCTATATAAATAAAAAAGTCCTAACATTTTGAAAAAAAAAGTGTTTTTCATATACAATTTTGCAAAAAAATAATCTTTCTTCATAAATCTTGGCCAAAATGTATTTAGCTATCTTTTTGGTAAAAATAACCCAAATTAGTTTATAACCAAAAGTTATAATTTTTCAAAACTTTTTTTACAATTTTATTTTTTACATTTTTACTTTTTTATATTTTCTTTTTATAACATACTGTCACCCTAGCACTATGGTGACACTGTACTACTTGTAGGGGGTGATGATTTTTTTTTTTTTTTACACTGGTTGCTTTTACACCCATAAAGGCTGTAAAAGCAATCATTTCTCCTTCTCTCTGGCTGCATTCTTGCAGCCATTGAGAAATACTGTGAGAGCTGTGATTGGTCACAGCTTGTCACATGGTACAAGGCTGTTGTGAATAGCCTTGTACCATGTGACCTCTGTGATCATTCACAGATTTCACACGTAGTAAGCAATGATGTCAGAAGTGACATCTTGCTTACTACTATTCATGTGATCACTGATTGGCCAGTCAGTGATCACATGATCGGGACCTCACACAGTGGTCCCATACAGCGATGGGTTATCGCGGTGCCGCGCGCTCCCAGGGAGCACGCACAGGCAGGGAATGCAGGAGGTTGTTTATAAACGGCCACCCGCTCCTGCATTGCTCTCTTTCCGGCTGTTTATGTACATGGGCTGGACGGGAACTGGTTAAAGGCATTGTAAACCTTCCTACCTGCACCTTGTGTTTTTCAGCTGCAAAAGATGTGCATTGATCCTCTAACTTCATGGTGTCATTTGTTGGCCTATATGCACAGCTTATAGTAGAGTAAATCTTCATATTCCTGTGTCAGCAGGTTCAGACTGTGTATAAGCATGAAATATTTGGTATGGCACTGCACAGGTTAATGCATGACCTATGTCTGTAGTCTAAGAACTGACATTTCCTGTGAAAAAACAACCTATTCCACAATCCCTGGGTCTCTCAGTCTAGAACAGGTGCAGGAGCAGTAATCTGATCTCACACAGGCACAAACAGGCAGTGCATTCACAGACACATTGGGGGTTACTTACTAACATTGGGGAGCACAACATCTGGTGCAGCACTGCATAGAAACCAATCAGCTTTCAGCTTGTATTATCAAAGCATAACTGAACAAGCTGAAGTTAGAAGATGATTTGCTACCATGCACTGCTGCACCAGATTCTGTTGTTGTCTTGTAATTTTGGCGATTAGGGACAAGCTAGGTGAATGAATACATGTACATAACTAAACTGATTAGTCGGAGCAGCTCTTGCTAAGTTCATTGTTCTGTAGTAAGCAAGAGCGTTGTTGATCTGTGACTCTATTCCTGACTTTTGTGGCATCGAAAATAATAAAGTAAAATAAAAATTCTACATTAATCTAGTAAAACAAATTACCACAAATGCACAAAGCTAACTGTTTAAGTGGAAATCGCTAGCCTTTTGAATTTAAAATAAATTCACAAAACTAGCCATATTGTTAAAAAACAAAAAGAACTTCCCCACCCCTTGTGTTTGGTGGCATTATTATAGAACTCTTTCAATTTAAAACTTCAGACTTCTATTCAAATCCATTCATTTTGCAAACATTTGCTTCAACAGAAGCAAATGTTTGCCTTGGGGTTCGTTTACACTTGTGGCTGGGAGGGTGGTAAAAACAGGTGGTTGAGCCATATTTTTACTGTTCCCTAACCTGACCCTTTAAGCTGCAAAAGCCAGTGGATGGAGTTGTACACATGCCACAGCTGTGGATGGAGCTGTGGAAAAAAATCACATTTGGCAGCTGTTCTGTAAGTGAATGAGGCTGCACTGCAATCTTCCTGCAAACTCTGACCTCTGTGACGAAGCCCTAGTGGGCGGGGTGAAATGCATCACAGGGTATGGCAAGAACAGCGGGTGAGGAAATTCCTCAACATTGGACTCCTGGGGTCAGCTTAACAGCTTCCATCCCTTCATTTGTATTGTCTGACACTGGAATCGCTTGGACTCATGCTCCCCTCTTCTTACTTGCCAGTGGGGTGATCCTTTTCTTTCCATCCATAGCTTGGAGCGGCACCATAAGGTATAATGTTACAATGCACATGGTAGGAGCACAGTGGTGCAGCATTTAGGTTAAAACAGGTAGCAAGGAAGCAATACATTTCTTCCTCACTGCCTGTCAAACACCTCTGAAAAGTGATCCAAGGCCTGCTGCACATCTATAATTTGACCTGAAACAAAAATACATCAAAATACAATATTGTCTATGTTGGATTAGCAACATTGTTCAGGTCAGCCATTGGAGTTTTCATGTGATGTGTGTAGTTTTTGCAGCAATCAGATTGTAAAATGGATAAATTATGATTAGTTACATAGTTAGTCTGGGTGAAAAAAGACAAATGTCCATCCAGTTCAACCATATAAAAAAACATTATAATCATATACCCACAGTTGATCCAGAGCAAGGCAAAAAACCCCCAGCAAAGCATGATCTAATTTGCTCCTGCTGGGAAAAAAAATTTCTTCCTGATCCCCCGAGAGGCAATTGGATATTCACTGGATCAACTTTAACTATAAATGTTAGTATCCAGTTATATTCTCTGTATCTAAGGAAAAATCCAGGACTTTTTAAAGCAATACACTGAGCTGGCCAGAACCAGCTCTTGAGGGAGCCTATTCCACATTTTCACAGCTCTTACTGTGAAGAAACCTTTCCATGTTTGGAGATGAAATTTCTTTTCCTCCAGACGTAAAGAGTGCCCCCTTGTCCTCTGTGATGACCTCAGGGTGAATAGCTCTACACCGAGTTCACTATATGAACCACTGATGTATTTATACATGTTGATCATATCCCCCCCTTAATCTCCTCTTCTCAAGAGAGAATAAATTCAGTTCCTCTAATCTTTCCTCATAGCTGAGCTCCTCCATGCCTCTTATCAGTTTGGTTGCCCTTCTTTGTACTTTCTCCAGTTTCCCAATGTTCTTGTTGTGAATTGGTCCCCAAAACTGAACTGCATATTCCAGATGAGGTCTTACTAATGATTTGTACCGGGGTAAAATGATATCTCTCTCTCTGGAGTCTATGCCTCTTTTAATACAAGACAGGATTTTGCTCACTTTAGAAACCGCAGCTTGACATTGCATGCCATTATTAAGCTTGTGATCTACCAGAACTCCCAGATCCTTCTCCACCATTGATTCCCCCAGTTGTACCCCCCTAGTATGTATGATGCATGCATATTCTTAGCCCCCAAGTGCATAACCTTACATTTATCAACATTAAACCTCATTTGCCACATAGTTGCCCAATTAAACAGAGCATTGAGGTCGGCTTGTAAATTGGAGACATCCTGTAAGGACGTTATTCCACTGCACAGCTTGGTGTCATCTGCAAAGACTGAAATGGGATTTTTAATCCCAGACCCTATATCATTTATAAATATATTAAAAAGTAAGGGTCCCAACACTGAACCTTGGGGTACACCACTGACAACCCTAGACGATTCAGAGTATGAACAATTAACCACTACTCTTTGAATACGATCTTTTAGCCAGTTTTCTATCCATTTACATATGGATTTTTCCAAGCCTGTAGATTTAGTGAAGAGAAGCATTTACTACAACTACTACTACTACTACTACTACTACAGCATATTTTATTCTCTCAGAAACCAGGCTTCAGGCAGCAGGGCTGGAACCAGTTAAAATGACTGAAGTTTTTCCATATGAAGGGGAATTCCTTTTGTATTTTCTCTTTTTCACTTTTTGGAATATTTATATTTAGGATCTAAGTTTTTGTTGGATTAATTTTTAGATTTGATAATTCCCCATATTTCTTCAGTGTCTTCATTAAGTTTGGGAGTGTTATCCTGGGATTCCCCAAATAAAATAGCAAATCATCTGCAAAGGCCGCCACTTTGTGCTCTATAGCTTCTATCTGAATTTCCATTATATCTCTATTCTTCCTTATTGTGGACAACAAGGGCTCCAATGACATAACATACAACAGGGGGGACAGTGGGCAGCCCTGTCTTGTTCCGTTTGACATCTCACTGAGCTCTGTTCTTTCCCCATTTACTACAATAACTGCGGAGGGCTCTCTGTACAACTTTCTAATCCATTCCCTCATTCTAACTCCAATTCCCAGGGCTTCTAAGGTGTCCATCATGAAGCCCCAGTCTACTCTGTCAAAGACCTTTTCTGCATCGATCGAAAGAACCACCTCCGGAGCCTCCCCTTTTCTACTTTTCTGAATAAGCATCAGGGATCTCAACCCATTGTCCCTGCCCTCCCTCCCTGGGACAAAACCCACCTGGTCCCCATGTATCTATTCAGGCATAAGTTCTTTCAACCTGTTTACTAGGACCTTTGCATATAACTTGGTGTCTGAATTCAGTAATGATATTGGCCTGTAGCTAGAACACTGTGAAGCATCTTTTCCTTCCTTATGTAACAACACCACATGAGCCTGTAGAGATTCTCTCCTCATATCCATCTCTCCTCCCAGAGCATTCATATATTTCTCCAACTTGGGAATTAGTAGTTCACTAAATTTTTTATAATACCTCACCGTGTAGCCATCTGGTTCTGGACTTTTTCCCCGTCTCTGTGCTTTTTAGCGCTATTTTTATTTCTTCTTGTGTTATTTCTGCTTCTAAAGAATCTAGTTGTGCTTCTTTTAATTTCGGTAAAAATACATCCTTCTTTTTTCCCTGTTTTCATTTTCCGTATTGTTTACTGAGTCATAGAGATTGATGTTATACAGCTTTCTATAGTAGTTCATAAACACCTTTGCAATCTCCTTATTTGAGTGAACCAGTTCTCCCTTCGGGCTTTTTATTTTTTCAATATAATTCCTATTTTTCTTTTTCCTTAAGGCTCTCATTAGATATTTTCCTGGCCTGTCTCCCCATCTATACCTCTCGCTTAGCACTTTATTATAGACTCTCCTTCTCTCCTCCTCCATTAAAGTCTCTAGCTCTTCTTTTTTATTATCTTCTGCTTGATTTCTTTTGCTATACTATTTTTATGTACAGTCATGGCCGAAATTGTTGGCACCCTTGATATTTCTCCAGGAAATCATGTATTTCTCACGAAACGTATTGCATTAACACATGTTTTGCTATACACATGTTTATTCCCTTTGTGTGTATTGGGACAAAACAAAAAAAGGGAGGAAAGAAAGCAAATTCGACATAATGTCACACAAACCTCCAAAAATGGGCTGGACAAAAGTATTGGCACCCTTTCACAACTGCGGATAAATAAGAATGTTACAAGCATGTGATGCTCCTGTAAACTCACCTGGGGCAAGTAACAGGTGTGGGCAATATAGAAATCACACCTGAAAGCAGATAAAAAGGAGAGACGTTCACTTAACCTTTGCATTGTGTGTCTGTCTGTGCCACACTAAGCATGGACAACAGAAAGAGGAGACGAGAACTGTCTGAGGACCTGAGAACCAAAATTGTGGCAAAATATCAACAATCTCAAGGTTACAAGTCCATCTCCAGAGAACTAGATTTGCCTTTGTCCACAGTGCGCAACATTATCAAGAAGTTTGCAACCCATGGCACTGTAGCTAATCTCCCTGGTCGTGGACGGATGAGGAAAATTGATGAAAGATTGCAACGCAGAATAGTCCGGATGGTGGATAAGCAGCCCCAAACATGTTCCAAAGACATTCAAGCTGTCCTGCAGGCTCAGGGAGCATCAGTGTCAGCGCGAACTATCCATCGACATTTAAATGAAATGAAACGCTATGGCAGGAGACCCAGGAGGACCCCACTGCTGACACAGAGACATAAAAAAGCAAGACTACAGTTTGCCAAAATGTACTTGAGTAAGCCAAAAGCCTTCTGGGAAAACGTCTTGTGGACAGATGAGACCAAGATAGAGCTTTTCGGTAAAGCACATCATTCTACTGTTTACCGAAAACGGAATGAGGCCTACAAAGAACAAAACACAGTACCTACGGTAAAATATGGTGGAGGTTCAATGATGTTTTGGGGTTGTTTTGCTGCCTCTGGCACTGGGTGCCTTGACTGTGTGCAAGGCATCATGAAATCTGAGGATTACCAAAGGATTTTGGGTCGCACTGTAGGGCCCAGTGTCAGAAAGCTGGGTTTGCGTCCAAGATCCTGGGTCTTCCAGCAGGACAATGACCCCAAACATACGTCAAAAAGCACTCAGAAATGGATGGCAAAGAAGCGCTGGAGAGTTCTGAAGTGGCCAGCAATGAGCCCAGATCTAAATCCCATTGAACACCTGTGGAGAGATCTTAAAATTGCTGTTGGGAAAAGGTGTCCTTCCAATAAGAGAGACCTGGAGCTGTTTGCAAAGGAAGAGTGGTCCAAAATTCCGGGTGAGAGGTGTCAGAAGCTTATTGATGGTTATAGGAAGCGACTGATTTCAGTTATGTTTTCCAAAGGGTGTGCAACCAAATATTAAGTTAAGGGTGCCAATACTTTTGTCCAGCCCATTTTTGGGGTTTTGTGTGACATTATGTCATATTTGCTTTTCTGCCTCTGTTTTATATTTGTTCCAATACATACAAAGGGAATAAACATGTGTATAGCAAAACATGTGTTAATGCAATACCTTTTTTGTGTGAAATACTTGATTTTCAGGAAAAATATCAAGGGTGCCAACAATTTCGGCCATGACTGTATCTGTTCCAGGTCGCATATATCCTCTAAGAGCCCACTAATTTCCTCTCTCCTTTCTCTTTTCTTTTTTGCCCCGATCGCAATCAGGATACCTCTTATATATGCCTTATGAGACTCCCACACTGTAGCAATTGACACATCCTCTGTCTCATTCTCTTTAAAAAATCTCTCAATTTCTTTCCCCATCTTCTGGGCAGTATCTTTATCCAGGAGAAGTGCCTCATTCAACCTCCATCCTACACGACCTGTTTTCTCCCTTCCCCATCTCATCTTCAATACAACAGGGGCGTGATCCAAAATAGTCATAGCTCCTATTTCTACTTCAACCATTGACTCAATAAATCGATGTTCTATCAATATGTAGTCCAACCTCGAATACATCTCATGTGCATTTGAGAAGAATGTGTAGTTTCTATCCTTCATATGCATAATTCTCCATGTGTCCACCAATTGGAACTCATGTATCTCCTTCTTTAATATTCTCAGAGACCTACTCCCATCTCGCTGCACAGAAGAGGTTGCATCTTTTTGTGGGTCCATACATAAATTAAAATCCACCACCAATATCAAACGGCCCTTTTTAAAGTCCATCAGTTTTTTTAGCACTCCTTTCAAATATATCTCCGGCTTCTTGTTTGGACAATATATATTAGCTACTGTACACTCCACCTCCTGCAATTTACCCTTCAAAAACAAATATCTCCCCTCTGGGTCCACTTTTCTATCTTCCAACTCAAACCTTATATTTCTTGCAAATCCTATTGCCACCCCTTTTGCTCTCCTAATCGGGGAATCTGCATAATACCATGTTGGGTAATATCTAGATTTTAACCTAACACTAGATTCCATCTCAAAATGTGTCTCCTGCAAAAAGACCACTGAAGATGCTCTATAGTGAAGTTCTTTAAATAGCCTAAATCTCTTCCCAGGACAATTCAACCCTTTTACGTTATAAGTAGAGATGAGCGAATCGAACCAGGCGAACCGGAATTCGATACGAATTTCAGGAAAAATTCGATTCGCGGCGAATCCGAATATTTGCCTACTTCGGGTGCGCGAATCGGATTTTTCCCGATCAGCCGGCAAAAGTGTCCCTGCAGAGAGCTCCGCTATTTCTGACATTTCTCTGACAGTTCCTTCACATGTACAGCGGTTGAAACATTGTATCTATTAGTTTCCATTTAGGATACAGATGTTTCAACCGCTGTACATGTGAAGGAGCTGTCAGAGAACTGTCAGAAATAGAGGAACTCTGCAGATACACTTTTTGCCGGTTTGGAATTCTTATTTTCATCCTACTTCTTCTTCTTCTTCATCCTCATCCTCAGAAGAAGAAGAAGAGGATGAGGATGAGGATGAAGAAGAAGAAGAAGAAGTAGGATGAAAATAAGAATAATTCCAAGCCGGCAAAAAGTGTATTTGCAGAGCTCCTCTAAGTGTATCTGCAGAACAGAGGAGCTCTGCAGATACACTTTTTGCCGGCTTGGAATTATTCTTATTTTCATCCTACTTCTTCTTCTTCTTCCTCTTCATCCTCATCCTCATCCTCTTCTTCTTCTTCTGAGGATGAGGATGAAGAAGAAGAAGAAGAAGAAGTAGGATAAAAATAAGAATAATTCCAAGCCGGCAAAAAGTGTATCTGCAGAGCTCCTCTATTCTGCAGATACACTTAGAGGAGCTCTGCAGATACACTTTTTGCCGGCTTGGAATTAATCTTATTTTCATCCTACTTCTTCTTCTTCATCCTCATCCTCAGAAGAAGAAGAAGAGGATGAGGATGAGGATGAAGAAGAAGAAGAAGAAGAAGAAGAAGTAGGATGAAAATAAGAATAATTCCAAGCCGGCAAAAAGTGTATCTGCAGAGCTCCTCTAAGTGTATCTGCAGAATAGAGGAGCTCTGCAGATACACTTTTTGCCGGCTTGGAATTATTCTTATTTTCATCCTACTTCTTCTTCTTCTTCCTCTTCATCCTCATCCTCATCCTCTTCTTCTTCTTCTGAGGATGAGGATGAAGAAGAAGAGGAAGTAGGATGAAAATAAGAATAATTCCAAGCCGGCAAAAAGTGTATCTGCAGAGCTCCTCTAAGTGTATCTGCAGAATAGAGGAGCTCTGCAGATACACTTTTTGCCGGCTTGGAATTATTCTTATTTTCATCCTACTTCTTCTTCTTCTTCCTCTTCATCCTCATCCTCATCCTCTTCTTCTTCTTCTGAGGATGAGGATGAAGAAGAAGAAGAAGAAGAAGTAGGATGAAAATAAGAATAATTCCAAGCCGGCAAAAAGTGTATCTGCAGAGCTCCTCTATTCTGCAGATACACTTAGAGGAGCTCTGCAGATACACTTTTTGCCGGCTTGAAATTAATCTTATTTTCATCCTACTTCTTCTTCTTCTTCTTCTTCTTCCTCTTCATCCTCATCCTCATCCTCAGAAGAAGAAGAAGAGGATGAGGATGAGGATTAAGAAGAAGAAGAAGAAGAAGTAGGATGAAAATAAGAATAATTCCAAGCCGGCAAAAAGTGTATCTGCAGAGCTCCTCTATTCTGCAGATACACTTAAAGGAGCTCTGCAGATACACTTTTTGCCGGCTTGGAATTAATCTTATTTTCATCCTACTTCTTCTTCTTCTTCTTCATCCTCATCCTCATCCTCAGAAGAAGAAGAAGAGGATGAGGATGAGGATGAAGAAGAAGAAGAAGTAGGATGAAAATAAGAATAATTCCAAGCCGGCAAAAAGTGTATCTGCAGAGCTCCTCTATTCTGCAGATAACACTTAGAGGAGCTCTGCAGATACACTTTTTGCCGGCTTGGAATTATTCTTATTTTCATCCTACTTCTTCTTCTTCTTCTTCTTCTTCATCCTCATCCTCAGAAGAAGAAGAAGAGGATGAGGATGAAGAAGAAGAAGAAGTAGGATGAAAATAAAAATAATTCTAAGCCGGCAAAAAGTGTATCTGCAGAGCTCCTCTATTCTGCAGATACACTTAGAGGAGCTCTGCAGATACACTTTTTGCCGGCTTGGAATTAATCTTATTTTCATCCTACTTCTTCTTCTTCATCCTCATCCTCAGAAGAAGAAGAAGAGGATGAGGATGAGGATGAAGAAGAAGAAGAAGTAGGATGAAAATAAGAATAATTCCAAGCCGGCAAAAAGTGTATCTGCAGAGCTCCTCTAAGTGTATCTGCAGAATGTCATTTATGGAAACAAATAGATACAATGTTTCAACCGCTGTATGGAGTGAATGTCACAGAACTGTCAGAAATAGGCTATTTCTGACAGTTCTGTGACATTCCCTCCATACAGCGGTTGAAACCGCTGTATGGAGTGAATGTCACAGAACTGTCAGAAATAGGCTATTTCTGACAGTTCTGTGACATTCACTCCATACAGCGGTTGAAACATTGTATCTATTTGTTTCCATAAATGGATCCATTTATGGAAACAAATAGATACAATGTTTCAACCGCTGTATGGAGTGAATGTCCCAGAACTGTCAGAAATAGGCTATTTCTGATAGTTCTGGGACATTCACTCCATACAGCGGTTGAAACATTGTATCTATTTGTTTCCATAAATGGATCCATTTATGGAAACAAATAGATACAATGTTTCAACCGCTGTATGGAGTGAATGTCCCAGAACTGTCAGAAATAGGCTATTTCTGACAGTTCTGTGACATTCCCTCCATACAGCGGTTTCAACTTGATTTCTTTTGCTATACTATTTTTATGTATCTGTTCCAGGTCGCATATATCCTCTAAGAGCCCACTAATTTCCTCTCTCCTTTCTCTTTTCTTTTTTGCCCCGATCGCAATCAGGATACCTCTTATATATGCCTTATGAGACTCCCACACTGTAGCAATTGACACATCCTCTGTCTCATTCTCTTTAAAAAATCTCTCAATTTCTTTCCCCATCTTCTGGGCAGTATCTTTATCCAGGAGAAGTGCCTCATTCAACCTCCATCCTACACCACCTGTTTTCTCCCTTCCCCATCTCATCTTCAATACAACAGGGGCGTGATCCGAAATAGTCATAACTCCTATTTCTACTTCAACCATTGACTCAATAAATCGATGTTCTATCAATATGTAGTCCAACCTCGAATACATCTCATGTGCATTTGAGAATAATGTATAGTTTCTATCCTTCATATGCATAATTCTCCATGTGTCCACCAATTGGAACTCATGTATCTCCTTCTTTAATATTCTCAGAGACCTACTCCCATCTCGCTGCACAGAAGAGGTTGCATCTTTTTGTGGGTCCATACATAAATTAAAATCCACCACCAATATCAAACGGCCCTTTTTAAAGTCCATCAGTTTTTTTAGCACTCCTTTCAAATATATCTCTGGCTTCTTGTTTGGACAATATATATTAGCTACTGTACACTCCACCTCCTGCAATTTACCCTTCAAAAACAAATATCTCCCCTCTGGGTCCACTTTTCTATCTTCCAACTTAAACCTTATATTTCTTGCAAATCCTATTGCCACCCCTTTTGCTCTCCTAATCGGGGAATCTGCATAATACCATGTTGGGTAATATCTAGATTTTAACCTAACACTAGATTCCATCTCAAAATGTGTCTCCTGCAAAAAGACCACTGAAGATGCTCTATAGTGAAGTTCTTTAAATAGCCTAAATCTCTTCCCAGGACAATTCAACCCTTTTACGTTATAAGTAGAGATGAGCGAATCGAACCAGGCGAACCGGAATTCGATACGAATTTCAGGAAAAATTTGATTCGCGGCGAATCCGAATATTTGCCTACTTCGGGTGCGCGAATCAGATTTTTCCCGATCAGCCGGCAAAAGTGTCCCTGCAGAGAGCTCCGCTATTTCTGACATTTCTCTGACAGTTCCTTCACATGTACAGTGGTTGAAACATTGTATCTATTAGTTTCCATTTAGGATACAGATGTTTCAACCGCTGTACATGTGAAGGAGCTGTCAGAGAACTGTCAGAAATAGAGGAACTCTGCAGATACACTTTTTGCCGGTTTGGAATTCTTATTTTCATCCTACTTCTTCTTCTTCTTCTTCTTCTTCATCCTCATCCTCAGAAGAAGAAGAGGATGAGGATGAAGAAGAAGAAGAAGAAGTAGGATGAAAATAAGAATAATTCCAAGCCGGCAAAAAGTGTATCTGCAGAGCTCCTCTAAGTGTATCTGCAGAACAGAGGAGCTCTGCAGATACACTTTTTGCCGGCTTGGAATTATTCTTATTTTCATCCTACTTCTTCTTCTTCTTCCTCTTCATCCTCATCCTCATCCTCTTCTTCTTCTTCTGAGGATGAGGATGAAGAAGAAGAAGAAGAAGAAGAAGTAGGATGAAAATAAGAATAATTCCAAGCCGGCAAAAAGTGTATCTGCAGAGCTCCTCTATTCTGCAGATACACTTAGAGGAGCTCTGCAGATACACTTTTTGCCGGCTTGGAATTAATCTTATTTTCATCCTACTTCTTCTTCTTCATCCTCATCCTCAGAAGAAGAAGAAGAGGATGAGGATGAAGAAGAAGAAGAAGAAGTAGGATGAAAATAAGAATAATTCCAAGCCGGCAAAAAGTGTATCTGCAGAGCTCCTCTAAGTGTATCTGCAGAATAGAGGAGCTCTGCAGATACACTTTCTGCCGGCTTGGAATTATTCTTATTTTCATCCTACTTCTTCTTCTTCTTCCTCTTCATCCTCATCCTCATCCTCTTCTTCTTCTTCTGAGGATGAGGATGAAGAAGAAGAAGAAGAAGAAGTAGGATGAAAATAAGAATAATTCCAAGCCGGCAAAAAGTGTATCTGCAGAGCTCCTCTATTCTGCAGATACACTTAGAGGAGCTCTGCAGATACACTTTTTGCCGCCTTGGAATTAATCTTATTTTCATCCTACTTCTTCATCCTCATCCTCAGAAGAAGAAGAAGAGGATGAGGACGAGGATGAAGAAGAAGAAGAAGTAGGATGAAAATAAGAATAATTCCAAGCCGGCAAAAAGTGTATCTGCAGAGCTCCTCTATTCTGCAGATAACACTTAGAGGAGCTCTGCAGATACACTTTTTGCCGGCTTGGAATTATTCTTATTTTCATCCTACTTCTTCTTCTTCTTCATCCTCATCCTCAGAAGAAGAAGAAGAGGATGAGGATGAAGAAGAAGAAGAAGAAGAAGAAGTAGGATGAAAATAAGAATAATTCTAAGCCGGCAAAAAGTGTATCTGCAGAGCTCCTCTATTCTGCAGATACACTTAGAGGAGCTCTGCAGATACACTTTTTGCCGGCTTGGAATTAATCTTATTTTCATCCTACTTCTTCTTCTTTTTCTTCATCCTCATCCTCAGAAGAAGAAGAAGAGGATGAGGATGAGGATGAAGAAGAAGAAGAAGTAGGATGAAAATAAGAATAATTCCAAGCCGGCAAAAAGTGTATCTGCAGAGCTCCTCTAAGTGTATCTGCAGAATGTCATTTATGGAAACAAATAGATACAATGTTTCAACCGCTGTATGGAGTGAATGTCACAGAACTGTCAGAAATAGGCTATTTCTGACAGTTCTGTGACATTCCCTCCATACAGCGGTTTCAACCGCTGTATGGAGTGAATGTCCCAGAACTGTCAGAAATAGGCTATTTCTGACAGTTCTGTGACATTCACTCCATACAGCGGTTGAAACCACTGTATGGAGTGAATGTCCCAGAACTGTCAGAAATAGGCTATTTCTGACAGTTCTGGGACATTCCCTCCATACAGCGGTTGAAACCGCTGTATGGAGGGAATGTCACAGAACTATCAGAAATAGGCTATTTCTGACAGTTCTGTGACATTCACTCCATACAGCGGTTGAAACATTGTATCTAATTGTTTCCATAAATGGATCCATTTATGGAAACAAATAGATACAATGTTTCAACCGCTGTATGGAGTGAATGTCCCAGAACTGTCAGAAATAGCCTATTTCTGACAGTTCTGGGACATTCACTCCATACAGCGGTTGAAACATTGTATCTATTTGTTTCCATAAATGGATCCATTTATGGAAACAAATAGATACAATGTTTCAACCGCTGTATGGAGTGAATGTCCCAGAACTGTCAGAAATAGGCTATTTCTGACAGTTCTGGGACATTCCCTCCATACAGCGGTTGAAACCGCTGTATGGAGTGAATGTCACAGAACTGTCAGAAATAGACAGAAACTGTCACAGAACTGTCCTTCTTCTCATCCTTCTCCTTCTTCTCTTCCTTCTTCTCATCCTTCTTCTCATCCTTCTCCTTCTTCTCATCCTTCTTCTTCTTCTCATCCTTCTCCTTCTCCTTCTTCTCATCCTTCTCCTTCTTCTCATCCTTCTTCTCATCCTTCTCCTTCTTCTCATCCTTCTTCTCATCCTTCTCCTTCTTCTCATCCTTCTCCTTCTTCTCATCCTTCTTCTCATCCTTCTCCTTCTTCTCATCCTTCTTCTCATCCTTCTCCTTCTTCTCATCCTTCTCCTTCTTCTCATCCTTCTCCTTCTCCTTCTTCTCATCCTTCTCCTTCTTCTCATCCTTCTCCTTCTCCTTCTTCTCATCCTTCTCCTTCTCCTTCTTCTCATCCTTCTCCTTCTCCTTCTTCTCATCCTTCTCCTTCTTCTCATCCTTCTTCTCATCCTTCTCCTTCTTCTCATCCTTCTCCTTCTTCTCATCCTTCTCCTTCTTCTCATCCTTCTCCTTCTTCTCATCCTTCTTCTCATCCTTCTCCTTCTTCTCATCCTTCTTCTCATCCTTCTCCTTCTTCTCATCCTTCTTCTCATCCTTCTTCTCATCCTTCTCCTTCTTCTCATCCTTCTCCTTCTTCTCATCCTTCTCCTTCTCCTTCTTCTCATCCTTCTCCTTCTTCTCATCCTTCTCCTTCTTCTCATCCTTCTCCTTCTCCTTCTTCTCATCCTTCTCCTTCTCCTTCTTCTCATCCTTCTCCTTCTCCATCTTCTCATCCTTCTCCTTCTTCTCATCCTTCTCCTTCTCCTTCTTCTCATCCTTCTCCTTCTTCTCATCCTTCTCCTTCTTCTCATTCTTCTCCTTCTTCTCATCCTTCTCCTTCTTCTCATCCTTCTCCTTCTTCTCATCCTTCTCCTTCTCCTTCTTCTCATCCTTCTCCTTCTCCTTCCTCATCTCCAAGGGCATTTAAATTAAAGGTACAGTGTTCTGCACTAATTTAAAGGCTCTCTGAAGCCTAGAAACCCTTTTTATAAGTTAACTTCGTAGCGAATAAATTCGCATCGAATCGAATTTCTTCCTGAAATTCGCCGAATCAGCCGAATCGAATTTTTGAATAATTCGCTCATCTCTAGTTATAAGTGATAACTTGTAGTTCTTCCATCCTTCTTATATCACTCCTCTTCACCTCCATCCCTCCTCTTCTTTTCCCTTGCTTTTGTATCTCCCTCAATCCTGCAGAGTGTTAACCCTAATACCCCTCCCCCCTTCCCATTTTTAGGCTATTAATGTGCCTATTAATCATTTGTAGGCCAAGAACCCCACCTTTGATTTAATACTTGGGGTCAAACTCTGCCCATGGACAGCTCCTCCTCCCTCCACCTCCCCAGTGCCCCCCAACTTTTAATTAACTCTTTAAAATTTCACATGCCCCCTGAAACAAAACTCCAAGTAACATACTATAAGGAATGAAAATGAGCAAGAGAGAGAGAGAGAGATGAAAAGGGAGAAAGGAAAAGGGAGAGCGAAAAAAAAAAATGAAAACCTCCCTCTCCCCTCTCTCCCCCCCACCCTAACTTCTCCCCCTAAGAGACTGCCAGTCCTCTTGTCTTATCATCCCTATTTCTCTCTCCTCCTCCTCCCATTCGTCAATCTTCATTCTTTGCAACTCAAGTTTTTCACAGAAATCTCTCAACTCTTCCGGAAATCTCAAATAAGCTGTAATTCCATCTTTCCATCCAATTAGGCACGCTGGGGTCCCCCATCTATAAAACACATTCTTTTTCCTCATCTGCTCTAAAAGGGGTTTCAGGGATCTCCTTCTCCACAGAGTCTCCGGTGTAAGATCTGCAAATATCTGAATATCCATTTCTCCATATCTAATTGATGCTTTTGCTTTGATCTTCTTCCAAATCGCTTCTTTATCCCCATGTTTGTTAAATTTAACTATTATGTCCCTTGGTTTTTCCTTCCCCGTGCCTTGTTGGCTCTTTCCTATTCTCACGATATCTTCCAGATCGACCAACTCTGGGGCAGGTCTGTCCATTATGGAGTTAAGGATATTACCTACTAATTCTTGCAGTATTTCCCCTTTAGCGTTCTCTGGGACTCCTCTTATCCTAAGATTACTCCTCCTGTCCCAATTTTCTTGTACCTCTATCTTATATTTTTTTTGCACTTTCCCCATATTCTTTATTTTCTTTTCTAATTCCGCTATGGTTTGGGCCTGGTTTTTAACTTTCTCCTCCGTTTTTTCCACTCTCACCAACACCTACCCCAAATCATTACGAATAGTTGCCATTTCTTGCTTTATTGTCTTCTCTAGTTCTTTAAACATCTCTGCCATTTCTTTTTTGTTCGGTACTTGTAGTTCGCTTTCTCTCTCTCTCATCTCCATATTTCCTATTGATTGTTGACTGCTAACATTTAGACCCAACGATAGTCTAGGGCTGCTTTCCAGACTGTTATCCCCTTCACCCCTTCCATTTATGCCTTAGGATCTTTCTGGAGTCACTTTTCCCTGGGATGCATATTGTTTAATCGTTCCCGTTTGGGACCCTTTAGGCCCACTTCCTTTACTACTTTTATTCTTCATTGCTTCTATGGGCCTTATTCTCCTCTATACTCTCTTATAGAGATAGATATTCCACACAAAAAAGAGAAAGTCTCAATTTAGCCCAGCTGATGACCGCTCTTCCTCCTCTCTTAAGTTGCTTACTCTTCTTCTTTGAATTCCCCTTCATATGGAAAGAAAGAGATATAAAATATTTAGGGGTAAGACTAACGGCTGCATATAAGTATCTGTATAAACTAAACTATATATCATTATTAAACTAAGTTAAGGAGGAACTAAAAAATTTAGAAAGAGGAATTACATCATGGATAGGACGTATAAACCTGGTAAAAATGATAATTGTACCTAAAATCTTATACAGATTTCAAATGATCCCAGTTAAACTCCCAGAAGTTTTTTTCAAGGTAATAAAAAGAATGATAACAAGATATATCTGGAGGAATAAAAAACCGAAAGTGTCTTATGAAATATTGAGTAGAGACAGAGAGAAGGGTGGTTTGAGAGTTCCAAATATTAAAAGATATTATAAAGCAGTAATACTAGGGAGAATTTTTGATTGGACGTTTAATTTAGAGGGGAAAAGTTGAGTTAAAATTGAAAATGCACTTGGTAGAGTTAATTTGAATAGAATCATTTGGTTACCTGCACAATACAGAGGATTAAAAGAGGACATAAGCATATATACTTTAAATGTATTAAGGGAATGGGATAAAGTACACAAATATATGAAGTGGGAGTTTAATTCTATATTAATGCCACTAAGAAACACAGAACTTTTTCCCCCAGGTAGAGAGGAGATAACAGGTAGATGGTTTAAAAAGGAAGATGTTCAACTGAGAGATATAATGGGGGAGGGGAAATTGAAGCCATATAAAGATCTGGTAAGGGAAAAGGGAGAGATCTTTGCTAGGTTTGATGAGTGGCGATATCATCAATTAAAATGTTTTGTGGGAAATCTCCCAAAACCACTGAGAATGAAAAAGGATTGGAATTTGTTTGAAAGATTGATGGATTCACGGGGGGGGGGGATGGGAAACATGGCACGTCTAAAATATATAGAATTCTTACAGAATTAGACACAAACACAAAACCAATGCACATAGTGAAATGGGAAAGAGATATGGGGGTGGTATTAGATGAGGATAAACAGAAGAAAATAAATAGATTAGTTCACAAAAATGTAAGTCTGAGGGATGTAGAAATAAACTACAAATGTTTGATAAGATGGCACATTACACCAAGTGTTGAAAATAAGATATGTGGAGAGAAGTCACCATGGTGTTGGAGGGGGTGTGGAGTGATAGGGACAGTGTATCACATCTGGTGGGAATGTCCAAAAATTCAGGTATTCTGGAAATAAAATAGTACATTTAATTGAGATCATAACTGAGATAAATATTGGGTTAGACCCAGGGATTTGTTTGTTACATAGCTCAGAGATATCAATTAGCAAATATAAGAAATTAGGTTTGGGGGAACTATTTAAATGCCGCAAAAAGTCTGATCATAAGTATTGGAAGAAAACAGAAGTGCCGAAAGAGGATTGGATAGAAAGAATAAACTGGATTAGTAAAATGGAAAAGCTTTATTATTTGCAGGAAGATAAGATGGAGATATACCATGCAAAATGGGAAAAATGGGAAAAATCTGGAGTAAACGTGAAAAAGTGAAATGTAGAAGGATATAGAGAGGGTGGAAGGGTAGGATACTCTTGCTTTAGAAGAGAGGTTGGAAAAGAATGCAGAGTGGGTGGTTGGGGGGGGGGGTAATGCGGGGAAGAGGGAAATGTTTTAAGAGGGAAAAAGAAAGGTAATAAGAGATAGTTATGTATATTTATTGTGAATATGAATATGATGAAAGTGTTTGTAATTACTTTGAAAAATTAATAAATATTTAAATTTAAAAAAAAATGACTGAAGTTCCTGGACCCTGGCAAAGATATCAGCACCAGCAAGAAGACTTACGTTAAATTGCACTTTAAATGCAGTTAATTACTTTCAATCCTCTCAGTTGGGAGTGAAAAATATCCCTTCAACTATACCATAGTTTTACATTGTCATCTCCATCAATCATCTCAAATCATCCACTGCAGTAGAGGTAGCTAGCATATATTTTTTTCCTGTTATCCGTAAATAACCACCCCAAGTCTCATAGAATATACCCAGAATGTATTTATTTTGTACCTTGATCTTATCCTCTTGTTTAGATTACCAATAAATAAAGGGATTATCTGATTGAAATGTGGAATCCCCAACTAATAATTTATTTTCCTATGTATTAAAGTTCCTAGGCTTTAATACACACTTGAACAAAGCTGTCTGTCTATTGCTAGACTCTCTCTGATGGCAGGGAGACAGGACATAAGGTCAATCAGCACAGTAGGCTTTACACATTGTTACAAGCAGTTCTCTTAGCTTTTAAATTTGTAATACCCATATACACTGACGGGTTTGTCAGTTATGTCAGCTATGCAGCAAAAATAATACTTACACTGGAAATGAAGGCAAAAAAATAAAAAAAATGTGCACAGGCAGACTATTGCAGAGGAGACAAATCAAGGCAAAACAGAACTGTGACCACAATTTTACAATAAATAATATAAAATGAGTAACTAGTGCTGCGCTATAAACGATCCCCTAAAGTACTGTGCAAAAAGGCATATATAAATCAATATAAATTAAGTTCATAAAGGTGCAAAACGGGATTCAATATAGTAAATCAATAAACACCCAACAGAGCCTCAGTCCAACACTAAGGTAGATACCCAACAGGGCATCAATGAGCCATGTAAACTATATACACAATCCTAATAAAAGGATGAAACACTAGACATACAGTAGGTGTAAAATACCGCAAAAGACATATACAGAAATAGGTAAGCACCCGGCTGACCCCCTCACATGGGCCATGTGAAAAACTGTAAATACTAAATACGTGATATTAAGTGATAATACATACATAAATACAGTGGTATTAAATATAATGAGTAAAAAACAGAAAATAGTAACTTTCAAGTGAATTTTCATAAGTAAAGTTCATATATAAAGTGACAGTCCGTGGTTTCAATAAATCCACAAAGTATAATTTTTGTGAATCTTCCTCTTTGGTGTGCTGTAATATCCATCAACACCAGGCATGCAAACTCACCTCCACAGGTTGACCCACATCACACAAATCAAACTAGGCTTAACACTCCCTGATGAAGGCTCATGGTGCGTGATGCAACGAGTCAGACAGAAGCGTGATGTCATTTCCGTTGTTTACTTCCTTCTTTGTTTACCTCCATCTATGCATTATGAGGGTGTTTAGCCCTTACTATATGTTTCATGTGAGTGCATTCTTACCAGAATTTTGAGATTTTAATAAAATGTAGTAGACTATGAGGAGCCCCTTTCTTTTATTATATATTTCAACATGTTACACTTTGGGTTTCGGTGATGTGGAGTTTCCAGCGGCCATGACACACAGAGGAATGAGGAGTTGGAGCTAAGCCTAGTTTGACCTGTGTGATGTGGGTCAACCTGTGGAGATGAGCGTGCATGTCTGCCTCACGATTGTATGCTCCTTAAGGGTTAGGGACTGATGTGAATGTACAATATATATATATATATATATAGTATAGTATATATATATATATATATATATATATATATACAGTCATGGCCGAAATTGTTGGCACCCTTGATATTTTTCCTGAAAATCATGTATTTCTCACGAAACGTATTGCATTAACACATGTTTTGCTATACACATGTTTATTCCCTTTGTGTGTATTGGGACAAAACAAAAAAAGGGAGGAAAGAAAGCAAATTCGACATAATGTCACACAAACCTCCAAAAATGGGCTGGACAAAAGTATTGGCACCCTTTCACAACTGCGGATAAATAAGAATGTTACAAGCATGTGATGCTCCTGTAAACTCACCTGGGGCAAGTAACAGGTGTGGGCAATATAGAAATCACACCTGAAAGCAGATAAAAAGGAGAGACGTTCACTTAACCTTTGCATTGTGTGTCTGTCTGTGCCACACTAAGCATGGACAACAGAAAGAGGAGACGAGAACTGTCTGAGGACCTGAGAACCAAAATTGTGGCAAAATATCAACAATCTCAAGGTTACAAGTCCATCTCCAGAGAACTAGATTTGCCTTTGTCCACAGTGCGCAACATTATCAAGAAGTTTGCAACCCATGGCACTGTAGCTAATCTCCCTGGTCGTGGACGGATGAGGAAAATTGATGAAAGATTGCAACGCAGAATAGTCCGGATGGTGGATAAGCAGCCCCAAACATGTTCCAAAGACATTCAAGCTGTCCTGCAGGCTCAGGGAGCATCAGTGTCAGCGCGAACTATCCGTCGACATTTAAATGAAATGAAACGCTATGGCAGGAGACCCAGGAGGACCCCACTGCTGACACAGAGACATAAAAAAGCAAGACTACAGTTTGCCAAAATGTACTTGAGTAAGCCAAAAGCCTTCTGGGAAAACGTCTTGTGGACAGATGAGACCAAGATAGAGCTTTTCGGTAAAGCACATCATTCTACTGTTTACCGAAAACGGAATGAGGCCTACAAAGAACAAAACACAGTACCTACGGTAAAATATGGTGGAGGTTCAATGATGTTTTGGGGTTGTTTTGCTGCCTCTGGCACTGGGTGCCTTGACTGTGTGCAAGGCATCATGAAATCTGAGGATTACCAAAGGATTTTGGGTCGCACTGTAGGGCCCAGTGTCAGAAAGCTGGGTTTGCGTCCAAGATCCTGGGTCTTCCAGCAGGACAATGACCCCAAACATACGTCAAAAAGCACTCAGAAATGGATGGCAAAGAAGCGCTGGAGAGTTCTGAAGTGGCCAGCAATGAGCCCAGATCTAAATCCCATTGAACACCTGTGGAGAGATCTTAAAATTGCTGTTGGGAAAAGGTGTCCTTCCAATAAGAGAGACCTGGAGCTGTTTGCAAAGGAAGAGTGGTCCAAAATTCCGGGTGAGAGGTGTCAGAAGCTTATTGATGGTTATAGGAAGCGACTGATTTCAGTTATGTTTTCCAAAGGGTGTGCAACCAAATATTAAGTTAAGGGTGCCAATACTTTTGTCCAGCCCATTTTTGGGGTTTTGTGTGACATTATGTCATATTTGCTTTTCTGCCTCTGTTTTATATTTGTTCCAATACATACAAAGGGAATAAACATGTGTATAGCAAAACATGTGTTAATGCAATACCTTTTTTGTGTGAAATACTTGATTTTCAGGAAAAATATCAAGGGTGCCAACAATTTCGGCCATGACTGTATATATATATATATATATATACACACACAGTATCTCACATAAGTAAGTACACCGCTCACATTTTTTAAAATATTTTATTCTATCTTTTCGTGTGACAACACTGAAGAAATGACACTTTGCTACAATGTAAAGTAGTGAGTGTGCAGCTTGTATAACAGTGTAAATTTGCTGTCCCCTGAAAATAACTCAACACACAGCCATTAATGTCTAAGCCGCTGGCAACAAAAGTGAGTACACATATGAGTGCTGCCAGCATTGCTGCAGAGGTTGAACGGGTGGGAGGTCAGCCTGTCAGTGCTCAGACCACTGCACACTGCATCAAATTGGTCTGCATGGCTGTCGTCCCAGAAGAAAGCCTCTTCTAAAGATGATAGACAAGAAAGCATGCAGTTTGCTGAAGACAAGCAGACTAAGGACATGGATTACTGGTTCAGATGGTGTCAAGTGTGTGTGGAAGCAAACAGGTGAGGAGTACAAAGACAAGTGTGTCTTGCCTACAGTCAAGCATGGTGGTGGGAGTGTCAAGGTCTGGGGCTGCATGAGTGCTGCCGGCACTGGGGAGCTACAGTTCATTGAGGGAACCATGAATGCCAACATGTACTGTGACACACTGAAGCAGAGCACGATCCCCTCCCTTCGGAGACTGGGCCACAGGGCAGTATTCCAACATAACGACCCCAAACACACCTCCAAGACGACTGCTGCCTTGTTAAAGAAGCTGAGGGTAAAGGTAATGGACTGGTCAAGCATGTTTCTAGACCTAAACTCTATTGAGCATCTATGGGGTATCCTCAAATTAAAGGTGGAGGAGCGCAAGGTCTCTAACATCCACCAGCTCTGTGATGTCGTCATGGAGCAGCGGAAGAGGACTCCAGTGGCAACCTGTGAAGCCCTGGTGAACTCCATACAAAATATCCACACATTGGGCCCACTTAGGGGTGTACTCACTTTTGTTGCCAGTGGTTTAGACATTAATAGCTGCGTGTTGAGTTATTTTGAGGGACACCAAATTTACACTATTATACAAGCTGTACACTCACTACTTTACATTTTAGCAAAGTGTCATTTCTTCAGTGTTGTCACATGAAAAGATACAATAACATATTTACAAAAATGTGAGGGGTGTACTCACTTCTGTGAGATACTGTGTATATATATATATATATATATATATGTTTATATATATATATATATATACACACAGTTGTGTTGAAAATAATAGCAGTCAGACATCACTAACCTGATCAATCACTGTTTTTGGTAGAAATGATATTTCTACATGGCAAATAATTTACTAGCAGGTGTAGTAGAGTAATAGAAATCCAACAGACCCAACAGTCATGACATGCATGCTGCTGATTCTGTGTAATTGAATCACTCATTGAAAGGGGCATGTTCAAAATAATAGCAGTGTGGAGTTCTATTAGTGAGGTCATTCATTCTTTGAAAAACAGGTGGCAATTATTGCCCTTATTTAAGGAAGGAAGGCAGCAAATGTTGTACATTTGCTGGTTACAGTGCATTTGTCTCTAAAATTCTGAGGAAAATGGGTTGTTCCAGACATTGTTCAGAAGAACAGCGTACCTTGATTAAAAAGTTGATTGGAGAGGGGAAAACATATAAAGGAGTGCAGAAAATGATAGGCTGCTCAGCTAAAATTATCGCAAATGCTTTAAAATGGCAACCAAAACCTGAAAGACATGGAAGAAAGTGAAAAACTACCATTCGAATGGTCATGCTGCCTTATGCTGAAGAGGAAATGCCCTTGAAATGGGTGTTCCAACAAGACAACGACCCCAAACACACCAGTAAACGTGCAACATCTTGGTTCCAGACCAACAAGATTGACATTATGGAGTGGCCAGCCCAATCCCCAGATCTTAATCCAATAGAGAACTTGTGGGGTGACATCAAAAATGCAGTTTCTGAGGCAAAACCAAGAAATAGAGAAGAACTGTGATCAAGTCATCCTGGGCTGGAATACCTGTTCACAGGTGCCAGAAGTTGGTTGACTCCATGCAACACAGATGTACAGTAGTTCTCAGAAACAGTGCTTATACAACTAAATATTAATTAAGTCATTCAAAGGAAAGCAAAATCTTCAAACATTTTTCAGTTTATACAGTGAATGTTTGAGTTTGTAAAGAAGAATACAAACACTGCTATTTTTTTGAACAGTCTAATATTCATTTTTCTTCAATTTTTTTTAGAGGAACAACACAAATTTGATATATTTTTCTTCATGTTTTGATTTGGAATAGAATGTGTAGTGTTCCCAATGCATTTGTGTGTATGGAAATAAAAGATATTAGAAGGATTTTGAGCTTTATTCACTTTTTTCAACAAACTGCTATTATTTTGAACACAACTGTATGTATATATATATATATATATATATTGTACATAAATTGACGGTGCTATATAAGTACCTGTAATAATAATTCCATCCTGATGAAAACTGGCCTATATGACATTGTTGAGAAATGTCACATCCAATATGCCTTCCACTGATGAATACCAAAGAAAGTCTGACTCTGTTATTGAAATGTAAGCAACACATTTCCTTCCTGCAGTCTGTGCGTCACCTATTACAGCATAAACTGCTGGAAAACAAGATGTCACAGAGAGAACTGAAGCAGGTTGATTGCATATTGATCAGAGTGGTTGCTGCTTTAATAAATTCCTATTCATTCAGTGTTATCACAATAGCTTGTAATACTTCTGAATTCACAGACATGCTGTGAAGGGGGTTCTGGCAAGTCCCTCTCTCCCACATTCATACTCTAATGGAGTCTTTCCAAGAAATGATTTCTCATCGCAGTCTGATTTTCATTAACTATTTCACCAGTCAGCTGCCATGTTTGTAAATGATTTTCACAGCCTTACCCATAAAAGGATAAACCACTTTTCAAAACATTAGATTTTTATAATTTGCAATATGAAACCAGTTTCCTTTTGGCTCAGGTTAGGTGTATACATGTGAGGGAGCAGTGTAAGTCACGGGGGCCCACAGCCCTGTGACTTACACCTGACTGTCATTAGAAATACATGGGGGACTGCCATTGCCTAATCTCTTTTGAAAATGCTGGCTGACTTCTTGAAAAACTTGGCTGTCTGTTGCTTTAGTATTTTTGAGTAACCAACCTGGAACAAACATGCTATCATAAAAGTGTCAAGATTCCATCATTGTTATCCTTGTTAAGGAGTCAGAGATTCAGAAATGAATCCATGTCAGCATAATGGCCAGAGAACTATGGCAAGTTCTTTGTCCCCTCTTCTTCAACAAATGCTCAAATGTTCACATCTGATGTAGTGTTCTTTAGCACAAGACTGTCTGTCACTAGATGTTTCTCTGAACTCTTACATGTTTATATCCGTCACCCTACCCATAGGTGAATGTGTGGTCATTGGGTAGCTAATGTGTATTCTGATAAAGGCAATACTAACTATGAGGTTGGGGCAGCTCAAGAGGTATAGAAATAAGAGGTAGAAGTCCATCCCCCCTCCCTTTTAGAGTTAGCTTGCCAGAAATAGCTTCCAGTCAGGGACCTATGTGGATTATTGCCTTTTTCAGGTATGAGTGGATTTAGATGCATATTATGCTTTACCATTCTTGATAAGACCTGGTGAGTGAATACTGTTCTCCCTCTCAAAAGTGCTGTTAATCACCAGTTTGGAGACATTGATATATAATTCTCTTACTATGGTTGTTTGATGTCAGGCGAAGATAATCAATTTTCTTCTGACGCCTTTTGGGGTGAATTATGATATCGCTGGTTAGACCTCCATCCTTAGGTGTTACAACATATGAGACCTTTATCTTTATATTCTTGTATATATAAAAATCCCAACTATATGATTAGGTAATTTGGCTTCCCAGTGACTTCTGGTGCATGGGTATGCGCACCCCTGTTCTGAGATTGAGCAAAAGTATAGTTAGTGCAGTATAAAAGTAAAAGAGCAGTTAGGCCACAGGCGGCTGGATGAGTGCAACTCACAATACACTACACTGCTGCTAGTAGACAGGGTCATGGATACCAGGTACATGGTGTAAACCTGGTAGGGTCAGCAGTGGTGGTGATCAGGGGAAGAAGTCACCCTCGCAATGAAGAGCAGACACCTCTATGCAACACATACCTTGCCTCTCATGTGATATGAGCCCCACATGTTCAGCTGGACTGTTGGAGCCCTGACCTGTAACAACGGAGACATGCAGGGGCCTGTGACACAGGTTCTCCCAACCACTTATGGGTCAGTGCAATGCTGGACCAGGGGGACAGTGTAGTGAAGGGTTTTTAAACCACCAGTTTGCTAACAGTACAGTTTGTGTAGGTTGTGAGATGGTTGTGGACTAAAACATTAGGCCTCTGGACATGTGGACCCACAAGCAGAGCTTGTAATGGCTAGGGATCGCCTAATAAACACATAGCAACAACTATATCAAATGCACTAAGAAACTCACATGCACACACACAATGGAGGTAATTTATTAAAGGAGTACAGACTGTTCACTTAGCTCTTTATTCTTTGTAAAGTGAATGCTCACTGAGTTTTGTAAATATGATAAAGCTGTTCACTTAAATCATCCAATCGCTGCAAGCACAAATCCTATGTTTGATTTTCCTTGCACATGATTCGATATTCAACAGGAAAACATGCTCACCTCATTTACTAAGATCAGTGAGTATTCACTTTGTAAAATGAACATTAGCCTGGCTTTGTGACTATCTCTTCTCCAATAGAAGAATTAATTCAACATCACTCTTTCTACCCATGTTTCATTTTTATTTATTATATCTTTAATAAACCTCTTTCCATGTCAATAGAAGAACGAAATGATCAAGATCAGAGCTCTAATCCACAGTCAGGAACTTCATACAGTCAATACGTAAACTGCAAACCCTAAACTGCAAATTCAAAATAAGAGTGAGACCAATAGACTAATGTTAATTAACAAAAGAGTCAAAATACAATATCAAGCTGGGGAATTTCTCATAACATCCTTTATAACTTGAACAGTATAAACTTTAATAAAATAAGGATTAACCTTTTCTAATATGTCTGTGATCTGCATTTGAGCTTCAAACATTGTATTGTCACAGGAGTCTAATCGGGACAAAGATAAGGTTTCAAAGTGATTAGGTAAGGGGATATAAAGACATGGGAGAAAGACAAGAAGTAAAGTATCTTTGTGGCACGGAAATAACAAGGATCTCATATCTGAGGAAAGCGCAAAATCCCTCCACAAAAGCAAACAACAAACAAAAGCTACAGTGCACAAAAAGCACTCAACTGACCTTTCTTTTGTTGTGCTTCCCAAATAATCCAGGGCTCCCAAATCTTGTTATACTTGAGTGAGTTGTTAGAAGTGACTATTATTATTATTATTATTATTATTATTATACAGGATTTATATAGTGCCAACAGTTTGCTCAGCGCTTTACAATATAAAGGGAGACAATACAGCAATGATACAGTTCAATACAAGAGGGTTAGGAGGGCCCTGATCCTTGGAGCTTACAATTTAATTTGACATTTGTTTCCTCATTAAAACTGGCCATAGACAGTTTCGAATCTAGGCCAGTTCAGCTGGGACCAGCAAAAATGTATGGGCAGACTGAATGTACCTAAGCTGATCGATCGATCAACTTGGGTACAACCAGCCATCAGATTTTACATGCTATTGCTGCTAGCTGCTATTAAATCCACTAGCACAAATCACTGTATTACTCCCACTGGGAGAACACAATAGCTCCATGTGAGATATTCAACCCGTAGTTTCAGGAAGGAAAATTGCTCCATCTATGACTGGCTTAATATATCTATAGTCTAGTTAGACTGTTGGGTTGTCAACATTTCAATTCAATTTGACAAAAGCTATTTTGGGCTGCTTTTTTAATTCTTCATTTACTGATCATCAACCAAAGGATGCACAACATCACAGGGGCCACTGATTCCCACAGGTCCTTCTCCCAGATTGGTGTATAGGGAGAAAAAGGCCAAGCACACAGCAACTCTTTCTGGCTCAATTATCAGTCTAGGGGATTGTCTTTTTCAGATTTAACAAAGAAACTTGGGGGGATGTAGGAAGATGTGGGATACTCCAGCAACACTGTACAGTAAGAAGAGGACGTTCTACACTTTGTCAGTACTTCTTGGAACTGTACCTCTAAAAGAAGCCAAGGGAATGAGCAGCACTGAGACATTGTAAGAATGTCGCAGTCCAGGCAGTCACTGACACTTGTACAGAAGGGAAAAACAGCAGTCACTAGGATCCTAAACTCAGGTCTGTACTCACCTTGTCCCAGGATACTTAGATGCCTCTTTCCAAAATCAACCAGTCATTCACTCGTGAGCACATCAGACCAGATTCCCAGTGAGATCCCTCAATTAGTTCCAGGGAGTCTCAGAAAAATAGGCCTTCCAGCTCTGACTTACCTGGGACCTCGATGAGCACATGTAGACCTTTAGCTGGGTTGGCCAGATGGGCAGCAGCCCTTCAAGCTGGGAACGTCTCCTACTGGATAAGAACATGGTTACCCCAGACCCAGACTATTTATGTACTCCCCAGCATCCTACTGGACACTCTGCTCTAGGGATTGGCTGAAGCAGGGTAAATATTCAGGCTGCTGATTTGCCTTTCCAGCCCACTACATTCTGTGGTAGAATCTTGCAGAAGGCAGGGGGAGACAATCAAACATGCAGCCTAGCCAGTGAAGACCAGAACAGCCCAAAGCAATCACAAACTGCTTCACTTATTACAGAGGAGCCCAGAAAAGAACTAAGTTTACCTAAATATCCTAGTAACCTATCTAAGAGGGTGCTACAGGCGCTAAGAAGGAGTGTAAAACTGGTTTACATATTATGATTGAATAAGATTTATGGCCTCTGTTATTCATTTAGTTTGACCTGCCAATAACTCAAACAAGCTGTTTATGTAACTGCATCTTACTACATCACAGTAACTAGTCCAGTTGATAAAGGTATTTTAACTATAACTGTTCATGAATTTAAGAAATTGGAGGTTTAAAGACAGAGAAAAGAAGAAAAGAAAAGAGAGAAGTAAAAGAGAAAAAGAAAAGAGGGTGGTGGGAGGGACTGTATAGAGAAAAAAAAATAGGGTGTAAGGAAAGGCTGGAGAGGAAAGAGAACACAGAACAGGAATTGTCCTCAGCATAGTAAGAGGGTATATTAATAATAACCCTCCCCTAGTACCTCCACCCCTCCAAACACACCTCTGGACTGGTTGTTAAAACCATGGGAAAGGGTATTTTTTTTAAAAAACTTGTTCTTCCTGTAGTATAGCCCTGTGCTATTTTGAGTTAGTGGATTCTATCCAGTAATGCTTTGCTTTCCTAAATGTTTCTTTTCATGAAATGAGCAAAGATGTAAATTCTTTGTCATAATAGTATATGAAATATTTTTAACTTGTGTTGTCATGCTGTTTATACAGACAAAGTTGCCGCAACCATTCTTCTATATTATACTGTGATGATTGTTTTGCTACAAGGTGGTACTGTTATTTCTAACGTATTGTCCTTCCTAGTGGAGCTACATGGTTATGATGTAACAACTGTTGTCTCCAATAAAACAAGAAAGGCTCAGCTATATGTCCCAACATATCTGGTAAAAGAACCATATCTACAGCAGCATTCAATCATTGGGACAGCACCAGGGGCGGACTGACCATTTGGAAGCTCGGGCACTGCCCGAAGGCCTGGGGTCAGTAGGGGGACCCATGAGATGCCCCTGGTACCTTTTTCATAGGCTTTTTTGAGTTTGGGCAAGGACACAGGGGCCCCATGATCCCCTATTGCCCGGGGGTCCCATGAGTTGTCAGTCCGCCCCTGGACAGCACACATTTATTTAGCTTCCAATTACATACCTATTTTTGACATATTCAATATTAATGGAAGTATTATAGATGTAGCACCCTCCTACTGAGGTGTTAACATGTGTATAGTTAGGTTAGGCATAGTCGTTTACAGTCATTTTTTTAACGCAGAAAACTTGCGTTCAGCAGTTGATTTAATCAGATTTTCAAACCCAAAATGCTTGTAAATGCGGCTAAACGCTTCAAATCGCGTTTATAAGTGTTTGCGTCTGAAATTTTTTTTTTAACTCTTCCAGTTCCTGATGCTTTTGTCATCATGAAAAATGCATGCAAAGCGTTTTCAAGGTACTCAGATGGACAAAACACTGAACACAGGATGTTCCTACCAAGCTTTTCACACATTGCAATGACCAATTCACACCTCAGATCTCTCCCACCCTTGGAAACAAAAAATATGTTAATGACCATTCACACCTCAAATTCCTCATGAAGACCCCCTGCCAGGTGGCCTTAATGATTGACTCCACCAGACACCTTTCCCACCCTTTTAAACAAAATAAATATTAATGAGCAACTCACACCTAAGGTAATCTCAACACATACTGCTGTCTCTGCTTCTACTCTCTGTATTTCTCTGAAACAGTCTGAAATAGTTAATAATTTACCACTTTTCAGTGCATTCTGGGCATTTGGGAGGTTCTCCTGTGCTTATCTTTAAAAAAACGCTTCTAAACGCATACGCACATAAACACGCATAAACATGTTATGCAAACCCGGCTAAATAGACGTTTTTTAACCTACATTTTCCAGCAGTCAGTTTCCATCGTTCAGAAGTGTCCCGTGCACATGGGGCCTTACTGTATTTGGCAGAAGAAATACACAGCGGCTCCCAGAACATCATACAAGCGGCTCCTTCGAGTGTAGTACTACATAGAGATAGGTGGAAATTAGGGCTAAGTTATCAAGTGTATGTTAAGTGATGCATATGGATATCTAGGAGAACGTAAAGTGTATGTGAACTTTTTTTTTATAATGTGAACTCCTCTTTATAAAGTAGGGAATAGTTAAAAAAATGTTGTGGCTATATTTGTATTCTTTTTTTTAAAACTGTTTTTTTTTTTTATTTAACCATTCTCTACTTATCCAAAATTAAAAACGAAGAAGTCGTTTTGTCTTTAGATACACTTTATTCATGTAATTAGAAATAATTATGTGAATTTCCTTAACACTCGATACACTTTTTTATGTGGAGGGATTCTCTGCCAGTGTACATGTTGATGAAAATGCTGGAGTCTGCATTAAATCTTAAAAAATATTCTATAAAAATCTTGAGCATTCATATAGACAACTTGGGGAAAATGTACTAAGACTGGTACACTCAAAATCTGTAGCAGCTGTGCATGGTAGCCAATCAGTTTCTAACTTCAGCTTGTTCAGTTAAACTTTGAGAATGATACCTGAAAGCTGATTGGTTACTATGCAGAGCTGCGCCAGATTTTGCACTCTCCAGCCTTAGTGAATAACAACCCAAGAGTCTAACACATTTTAGCCCTAGCCTTTATCATTTTATGGCAGTGTCTTTAGATATCAGTATGGGATTGAAAGGTTCAAAGATACTAGTGCTGGGATGTATTTACCAAGTTCCCATGCACAGCCATCCATTAAAGCCATTTGAAGTCCTTTTAACTTTGTTAGGATGTTAAAGTGGTTCTAAAGGCTTTCTATGCATGGAGGTAAAATAACTTCTGTGTGCAGTGCCCCCCCCCCAATTTTTACCTGAGCCCCCTCCGATCCAACAATGTTTTCAACAGCCCCTGCTGTCTGTCAATCACAGCCAGTGGGTCAATGAGGAGAGAGCAGGGGGGGAGGGGGCAAGCCATTGCTCTATGTGTCTTATGGATGCATAGAGCAGCAGCTCAGGGAAGACCATGTAGTGGAGCCCCCAGGATGAGCAGCTTTCCCTGGGGGCACTGCTCAAGGGGAAGGAGTGCCAGCGGGGACACAAAAAGAAGAGGATCTGGACTGCTCTGTGCAAAATCATTGCACAAAGCAGGTGAATATAGACATGTTTGTTATAAAAAAAACAAAGCTTTAGCAACACTTTAAGTTTACATTATGGTAAAGGTAGGTAAAATGCTGCTCCATGGTGACAGAATCAAGAACTCTCATAGAGACCTCGCTATTGCAACTCTAAGATAACTAGGCATCCTGATTCATACAAGCTACTGTTTTGGGTGGTCTGACTCTTCTTATAAATATTTTACACTACATGTTTGAATTTAAAATGGTATGTTACTTTTTAGGTTGTATTTTGTACAACAAAAACAATATGTTCCGGACACAATCTGCCTGCCTCATGCTCCAAGCTGCTCAGGCGCTAAGTATATAATCCCTAATGCTTGCCAGTCTCCTTTATGTTTGATCACAAATTGGCAGAACTATTGCCCAGACTGAGAAGTTAATACCCAGAATGAGCACCACAAGGACAAATTACTGTGAAAATATGATTATGTGCAGAACTGGATGACCAAATGTTGACACGAATTTGTCTTTTTTAACAAAAGGGATTATTCTTACTTTTTTGGCAAAAGTATTTTTAGTATATATGTATTTACAGTGAGACTTGTTTGCAATCCAAGACAACCAATTTACATTTAAATAATTCAACTAATTGGATTTAAAGGAGAGCTACAGCTGGAATAAATTAAAGCCCAACTCCAGCCAAAACTTTGTAAAATGTTTGATTGAGAGGGTAGGAATCTGAAGATCTGTCAAGTTTTTCTTGTTCAAACTATTAAAAATACACAAGTGAATGTTACATCTAGAATTGTTTTGGGACATTTTAGCTGCCATTGTGCTGTGCTAGTCTTCTGGCATGTCATCACACCTTTAATACCTGCACCTACCTTATCAATTGATATATATGCTTCAACATGGAGGCTCTCGTAGATTATAATTACTACACAGAGGGGTCTCGGAGAGGCAGTAAGGCTTATAGATATGTTTACTTAGGTAATGCAACTAAAACCCCTGTTTTAATGTAAATTGTTAGAATAACAATTTGCAATAAACCAAATAAATACATGTATCTATTTATTTTTTTGCTGGCTAGCTGTAAAGTGTGCTGAGAAAATGTTTTATTTACTTGTTCTGTGTAAAGTCTTCCTATGTGCACCTTATTCTAAAACCCAGTGATACATTTTTGTTTAGTCTAATGGTAATTGTAAATGTATGAGAAGGGGTGGAGTAAAAAAAAGTAGAATGGAGGGAGAAAAAAAGAGAGGTACAGGAAAATGGGGGATAGGATAGAAAAAAGGGCAGGGGAAAAAAGGGCAGAGATATACTATAACTTACAAGCAACACCTTACAGTTTTCTCATAACTGCAGAATTGGATAGAGAAACACAAATAAAAAAATAATAGAAGGTAACAAAATGGAGTGTAGAATCAAAAGCAAATTTAGTTATCACATTCCTGGAAGGGGCTAAACCTGAATTTTAATCTAATTATAAAAGGGTAGATATTGTTTATACATACAGTATTTCCTGAATGCCTTCCAGGGTGACCAGATCTTATAAAATGTTGCTAGACAGCTATGTTTGTAGGTTATAACTTGTTCAAAAGTGCATGTTTCAGACAGGAGAGCAATCACCTCACTAAGATTTAGGGCTGCATTTGATTTCCATTTATGCATTAGAACCAGACTTGCAGCAAACAGCACATGTATTGCTATGGTTCTCAAGTCAGATGGAAATTTATCCATATCAATACTCAGTATGGCTTGTTGTATATTGGCCTTGGAGATGATGCCTGTTAATTTTGCTATCAAACAAAAGAAAGAATTCCAATAACTACATACATGAGGGCAATACCACAGCATATGAAGTAATGTGCCAACCTTTCCACAACCTCTGCAACATAGATTAGAGTTATGAGAATAATGTTTAGCTATTACATAAGGAGTGTAATACCATCTCAAATTAAGCTTTTGTGATATTTCCCAGTAAGTTGAACATTTAGAGGCAGCTAAATTAATCATAATGGCTTTACGCCATTGTTGGTCAGTGAAGGGAGTGCCTAAGCTAGATGACCATTTTATCAGTGGATTTGATTTAACAAAGGTGAATTTAGCAATGAAATTGTTGTAAAAAAGGGAAATACCACTACATTTAGGAGTGGGTACGTGCCAAAACTGCCAGATATGTTGAGTAAGAATTAAATCAGACATTGGATGTTGCTGTAGACATGGTGTTATCCGAACAAATGTTAAGATTGAGGGTTTTAAAATCAGCAATGAGTCTATGTTGAAGCTAGAAGACATGTAAGCATCAACTTAGTCATGGTGTTGTTTTGCACCACTATCCCGGTGACACCTGAACAAGAAATGAAAGGGTGTAGTTGTCACATAAATGGAGAGCAATAAAAACCTGACAGATGATTTAATTCTCCACAATTAAATGTGCTTTTGTTTCTGTCTTTGTCCTCTTAAGACAGAAATACAGTACCATCACCTCCTAGGTTTCAAAAAGTGAGGGTATTTTCTTCAATAGGGTACACAGACATCAATAATGTTTTAACTATAGCCCCTCACTAAATGTGCTAACTAACCTTAATGAATGTGCACCCCTTTTGTGATTGTTGGGTATGAATCAGTTCCCAGCAGATGTGCCTTCAGAGCCCTGTCTATGGATCATATATGAATCAGTTAGTGGATAGCAATATATTGTATGCAATGGTTAGTGTCTGTCCACAAAGGACAGAAAGGCTTTCCTTCCTCTATAGTTCTAAAACTTTTTTAAGTCAAGTTTATTCTTCTAATCTCATTACCTGATATATAGATGAACAATATGAGGAACATAACAAATCTGTATGTTAGAGGGAATGTATAATGGTTTTCTGTCATTATTATTATTAGTGTCATATCTAAAAAGTAACATTTTGAAAATAATTAAATTTGTTTTCCAGTCAGATAGATATGAACTTATAGATATTAATATTTAGTTTTTTCCTTTTCAACTGGCAACTTTTTCAATGTTTCCAGTTTCTACTTACTTACCTTCTGTTGTAAAAAGCTTTTTATTTACATAACTCAGTAGTTCAGACAGATATGTACTTATATTAAATGTTTATCTTAAACACACATACAGTATTAGGGAAAATTGTATTCCATAATTACCGTAATTTTTCTTTCCTGGATCCTGCCCATGTCAGTCTACCACGGGTCCACTCCACTCTCTCTGATTCCTCCAGAACAACCTCTTTCTTAGCCTATAAGAGCGGCTGTCTCCCCTCACTCAGCATTCAACATATTGCTCTTTGCGACGGAGACTGGGTGGGAATCCCCGGCTGACGTGGGGAGGATCCAGGAAAGGAAAATGACGGTAAGTATGGAATACATTTTTCCCTATTCCTGGACCTCCCCATGTCAGCCTACCATGTGATGTACCAATCAATGCCAAAAGGAACATAGGGAGGGGAAAAAACAAGGCACAAACAAACTGAATGCTGCATATAAACATCTATTACTGACAGCCGCTGCAATTACTGAAGATCCAAAAAAGACTGCACCGATAGAAAAGTCATACTCATTCTGTGGTGGCAAATAAATGCATTTGCCATGCTCCAGCTGGCTGCCCTGCAAACCGCCTTTGCTGGCACTTTAGCGTATTCTGCCCATGAAACTGAGATGCTTCTTGTTGAATTAGCTCTCACTTCCAAAGGTGGCGGCAAGCCTAGGACTTTGTAGACAATCTGAATGGTCTTGACAATCCACGAAGACATGACCTTGGGCAGTACCGTGAAGCCCTCCCTTGGACCTTGATGAAAGGTATAAAACTTGTCATTCACGGATGTCCTCCATGCATTTCAGATATACTGAGAATGAATGAACCAGATTTAACTTCTTCCACTCATCCTCTGACTTCCAGAAAAGGTGAATGTATGGACTCCCAACTTATATGGAATGAAGTTGAAATGTTTTGCCAGAAATTTGGGACCTGTCTCAGAATGACCCTGTCTTGGAGGATCCAGCAGTATGGCTCTCTAGCTAAAAAGGCATACATGTCAGATAATCTCCTTGTGGTAGCAATTGCCATCAAGAAATATGTCCTCAGAGCCACATGGAATAAGGAACACAAAGTTATCTGGTAAAATGGTGGTGCCAGCAAGGCATTCAAACCAAGTGACAAATGCCCACTAGTGATCTAATCTTCACTGCTACCTTCAGAATATGAATGGCCAAAAGGTTAAAGGCCCATCTTTTACTTGCCATGGTTGAGAGGACTGAAACTTGAATCTGAAACTAATTATAAGCCAGGCTGCTTTTAAACTGTTTTGCAGGAATTTACGAATATTAGATACCGAGGGCGTTGAAGCATTCCAATTTTTGCCAGAAAGATCCCCAAAAGAAAAGCTTTCCATACCCAATGGAAGGTCAAAATAGTTGACTTTGTCCTAGCTTGCAACAAGGTGTCAGCTACGTATTTTGACAGCTCCAGATGTCTTAGAGACCAACTCTCAACTTCCAAGCCATTAATTTCTGACACCTGGGGTTCAGATGGAACACCCTATTCTGAACCAGGAGATCCAAACAAACTGGGAGTCGAATTGGTTGTTCTAGCCTTTGGCCGGCTCGGCCAAAAGAGCAGGGCTATTATTGCCCCCACTTCGCACTGTATCTTCAGGAGAACCATTAGAATTAGAGGGATTGGAGGTAAAATGTGCACTAGGCAAAACCTCCACGGCCTGGAAAGGACATCTTGGCCGAAGGTTTGTGGGTCCTGAATTAGGAGAAGTAGAGGGAAGCTGGAATTTCCTTGCTGACACCATCAGATTCACGTCTGGTGTTGCCCAGGCTTTTTCCGCAACAATTTTGAATCAAGGCCCCATGACTCTGACTCTGGCCCGCCTTAATGTTCTCCGTTCCTGGGAGGTAAGAAGAAAGGGTAAATTCTCTTCTGCTGAAAGGAAGGTTTGACAGGCTACTCTCAGGAGAGGCAAGCTCCTGGTGCCCACTTGACAGGACAAGTAAGCCACTGTAGTCCGATTTTCTGAAAGCACCTGCACCACTTTTCCACGTAACAGATACTGGAATGCTAGCAGAGTGAATCGGGAAGCTACTAACTCTAGGCAGGTAGGAACTCTGCGTAGTCTGCCTCTTCTAATGACCTTGAACCTAGTGGCCAAAGCTGTGAGCTCCCCCAACCCCCAGCCTGGTTTTCAATGCTCGAGAAGGACACTGCCCTTCTGATTGCGCAAAACCGTCCACTAGGTTAATAAACGGCGTTCTGCTCATATTGTTGAAAATAATATATGTAATATACTGTAATGTTATGTGATGTTGCTGCCATCTAGTGGTTAGGGTTATTATGCCTAGTTATAGCAGGATTTATAGGAAGTGGTAGTTTTCACATGCAGCAACCTTCAACCTGGAAGTTCCTGTCCTCCATTTCGTGACTGCTTCTGAAACTAGCAAGTAGCATACAGTGAAGCTCCAAGCTATTCCTGGAATTATGGTGGAATTGTCCGTGAGTACACTCACTGATAGGATGAAGCTGTTGTATAATGTTTAATGTACAGACACATATGTTTTGTTTGTGCTTATGTTGTAGTTTTACAAAGTTATTCAGAACAAAGAATACATACAGATCTGATGTCTCACGTTTCTTGACTTCTGAATTATTGTTAGACTGTCTGACTAGTGTTATACAACAGTTCAATAACACGAAGCAGAACAGTAAAAGGACACCCACGTGGCGGTCTGGAATAAGCGGAGGCGCCATTACTGCAGCATGAGTCTAAGATCAGGAACAAAGTACCAGGCTGATGACACACTACCGCCAACAGAGCAAGGTAGGGACAACATCCCCAGTGCCCAGCAAGACGATGCACAGTCACATGTGTCCAGATCTTCACAATCTAGCAAGATATCCTCAGCAGTTAGAGCTTGTGCCAAGGCAGAAGCTGCCCGTGTCCAGCTACAGTACGCAGAAAAAGAAGCCATGAGGATGCAGGAGATAGCAACTAAGAAAGCTGCCATAGCACAAGAAGAGGCAGAATTAGAATCAAAATTGCTTATCCTGCAGCGAAAAACTGCAGCTGCAGTTGCTGAAGCAGAGGCTGCTGCCTACATGGGAACAAGCCGGTCAGAAAGTGAAAAAGCATATAAAGACCCAAAGGTCTTCCTCTGCAGATTGTACAAGTGAGTACATCCAGAATCTTACTGATGTACATACAAAGGAACAGTCTCTTAAACCTGAAGCAATGGAATTCAGGCCAAGATCTACAGACCCCCTGGGCAGGCCCAATCTACCACAAGAGGTCAATGGCTGCCAGCAAACCAAAAATGAAGCACCAGAGTCCCCTAGGAACAAGCAGTGTGCAGTGGATGTCACCAAATATCTCATCCACAAAGAAATGGTCAGCTCAGGCTTTCTCTAATTTGATGACTGTCCTGAAAACTATTGGGCATGGAAAGCTTCATTTCTGAATGCCACTAGAGGTCTGAACTTATCACCAGCAGAAATGCTTAATTTAATGACAAAATGGCTTGGTACCGAGTCAGCAGAGCATGCAAAGAGGATGAGAAGAGCAAACCTGTTCAACCCTGCAGCAGGACTCAACATGACCTGGAAAAGACTAGAAGAAACATATGGATCCCCAGAGGTAATTGAAGGAGCACTGTTGAAAAAACTTGAAGTCTTTCCTAAGGTGGGCCACAGAGACAACGTGCGGCTACAAGAACTGAGTGATCTTCTGCTAAAAATAGAATATGCCAAAGAGGATGGCTACTTGCCAGGGCTTTCATATCTAGATACGGCCAGAGGCACTAATCCCATAGTAGGGAAACTACCTTCAAATCTGCAAGACAAGTGGATGTCTGTGGGAGGTAAATTCAAAGAAGATTATGGAATCGCTTTTCCCCCTTTCTCTGTGTTCTCTAGGTTTGTCCAACAGCAAGTGAAAATCCGAAATGATCCCAGTTTCGCCTTCACCACCAGCGGCAATCAATCGCAAAGACCTCATAGACCTCACGGTAAGACCTCTGTATCCACACACAAAACAGTTGTACCTTCAGAAGTCATAGACTGTCAAAGCACCCATAAGGTACATACAATAGAAAATCCAGATAGACATTGCCCAATATACAAAAAACCACATCCACTAAAGAAATGCAAAAGCTTTAGAAGCAAACCTATTGCAGAGCGGATGTCCTTCCTTAAACAAAACGGCATCTGTTTTAAGTGCTGCGGATCTACTTACCACATTGCCAAAGACTGTAAAATATCAGTGGAATGTACAAAATGTGGCAGTGAGAGACATATTGCAGCTTTGCACCCTGGCCCTGCTCCTGCACCACTAGAGACTGTAGAACCCATGAAAGATCAGGGCAGAGAGAAACAAGAGACCCCACTCTCTTCAGTAATGTCGAATTGCACTGAAGTATGTGGACAAGGCAAGAGTGCACGATCATGCTCTAAAATATGTTTAGTGACTGTATATCCTACTGGCAAGAGAGAAAGGGCAGTGAAAATGTATGCAGTTCTGGATGAACAAAGCAACAGATCCCTTGCAAAGTCAGACTTCTTTGATACCTTTAACCTTAAGCCAAGTGCAGTTCCATACACCCTAAGGACATGTGTGGGGACAATTGAAACCACAGGGAGAACAGCTACTGGCTTTACCATTGAATCTTTCAATAGGAAAGTGCAGTTCCCACTTCCTACCCTTATAGAGTGTGGCATGATACCTGATGACAAAACAGAGATTCCCTCTCCAGAAGTAGCCCATCATCACCCTCACCTCTGCTCAATTGCTCACCTTATCCCAGCTGTTGACCCAGAAGTATCTATCTTTCTACTTCTTTAAATAGACATCCTTCAGGTATACAAGGTGCGCCAGCAAATCAGTGGACCTTACAATACACCCTATGCACAGAGACTGGACCTGGGGTGGGTCATTGTAGGAGAAGTTTGCCTGGGGACAGTGCACTAGCCTGACAACATTAGTATTTTGAAGACATCTGTGTTAACAAATGGACGCACATCTCTTCTCAGTCCCTGTCACAACAGCTTTGTCATCAAGGAAAGCTTTGGCAGGTCAACACAACACTGGGACTCTTCTACACTATATGGCAAAGAAGAAGTCACTTCTGACATTGAGACAGACAATCTAGGGATTACAGTGTTCCAAAAAACTAAAGATGATGATAAACCAGCCCTCTCTATAGAGGATCAGACCTTCTTACAGATTATGGATAGAGAGGCTTACCAAGATGACAATCACAGTTAGGTGGCCCCTTTCGCACACCCAGACGTATTTTGCCTTGTAACAGGGAGCAAGCCATGAAGTGTTTGCATTCTCTCAGCAAAACACTACAGAGAAAGCCAGACGCGAAAAGAGATTTCACTGAATTCATTAAAAGGATGCTGGAAAACGATCACGCTGAAGTTGCAGGACCAATTGAGACAGATAGAGAACACTGGTATCTACCCATGTTTGGTGTTTACCATCCACATAAACCTAATCAAGTCAGAATAGTTTTTGATTCCAGCGCAGAGTATGAAGGAGTTTCTTTAAACGACATACTGTTAAGTGGCACTGACCTAAACAATACTTTGCTAGGTGTCCTTATGCGCTTCAGAAAAGAACCCATTGCTTTCACAGCAGATGTGCAACAAATGTTTTATTGCTTTCTTGTCAGAGAAGACCATAGAAACTTTCTACGTTTTCTCTGGTATAAAGACAATGACATAGACAAGGTAGTTGTCGAGTACAGAATGAAAGTGCACGTATTTGGCAACAGGCCCTCTCCTGCTGTCGCTATATACTGCATGCAAAAGGCTGCCCAGAAAAATGTGGAGTTCTATGGACAAGAAGCCAAACACTTTGTATTGAGGCATTTCTATGTGGATGATGGACTCGCTTCTGCTAACACGCCTGAAGATGCAATTTCCATCCACCGTAAAGCAAAGCAAATTCTGGCAGAATCCAATCTACGTCTTCATAAAATTGCTTCCAATAGCCAAAGAGTAATGGAAGCCTTCCCTGTAGCAGACAGAGCTAAGGACCTTAACGATCTTTGCCTAGGTACAGACACCCTGCAGAGAAGCCTAGGCCTGAGTTGGGATCTAGAGACAGATAGTTTTGTTTTCCGAGTTTCTTCAGAGGAAAAGACCTTTACACGTAGAGGAATTCTATCCACCGTAAATAGCCTCTATGATCTGCTAGGGTTTGTTTCTCCTGTGACAATAAAAGGTAAGGCTTTAGTTCGGGAACTGTTATCTGGGAAAAGTGAATGGGATGCATTGCTTCCAGAAGGGAGATTATGTGAGTGGGTTCAATGGACAGAATCCTTGCAAGCATTAGAGCACCTAAAGATAGACAGATGTTATGTTCCCATATCTCTATCAACAGCTCACAGGAAAGAACTGTGCATTTTCTCAGATGCATCCACCATAGCGATAGGTGCAGTGGCTTACTTGAAAGTAATTGATGCAGAAAATGTGTGCCATGTTGGATTTGTTATAGGAAAGTCCAAATTAAGCCTAAACCAGCCCATACGATTCCTCGTTTAGAGTTGTGTGCTGCTGTACTTGCAGTCGAAATGTCTGAGTTAATCATTTATGAACTAGACACTGACTTTGATGCTGTGAAATTCTTCACTGATAGCAAGACTGTCCTGGGGTACATTTGCAACACCACAAGGAGATTCTATCTGTATGTCTCCAACAGAGTGAATAGAATCCGGCAATCTACACACCCAGATCAGTGGTTCTATGTATCTACAGAGCAAAACCCTGCAGATTTTGCCACTAGACCTACTCAAGCAGCATGCTTGCAGAACTCTATATGATTCTCAGGCCCATCCTTTCTGTACCAACCACACTGTAAGGATATAGACACTGCTAATGTTTATCCAGCCTGAAGCTGACCCTGAAATCAGATCAGAAATTACAAGTTTCAGTACCAAAGTTTCTGAAGTACTTCATTCACATTGCTTTGAGAGATTTTCTTGCTCGAAGATATTAGTTAAAACCCTAGCCAGACTCATCCACGTCGCTAAAACCTTCCGGAGGGAAACCAATAGCGATCAGGTCAAGGTGGGAAAGTTTCCATGAACAGGTCAATCTAGAAGAACTTTCTCAAGCAAAGTCTGTTATAATTTCTTCTGTTCAAAACAAACATTTCCAAAAGGAAATTGACTGCATCACAAAACAAAGGACATTCTCAAAACAAAGCCGTCTTAGGAAGCTCAGCCCCTTCGTAGTCAAAAATGGATTGTTGAGAGTGGGTGGACGTTTGTCGCTTGCCGAACTTCCAAAGGTTGAGAAAGGCTGGTATACCGTATATATACTCAGTTTTTGGTGGGATAATGGTTGAACTATGACATTATAGTTTTAGTCTCAGATTAACTAGGATTCCATTTTCCAGTTTGCGTGTTTTTTCTACATAGCAGTTGTTACATAGGTAGTGGCATAATAAATTATGCCAGACAGGGAGTGTTCTGCCCATATTGTTGAAAATAATATATGTAATATACTGTAATGTTATGTGATGTTGCTACCATCTAGTGGTTGAGTTATTATGCCTAGTTATAGCAGGATTTATAGGAAGTGGTAATTTTCACATGCAGTAACCTTCAACCTGGAAGTTCCTGTCCTCCATTTCGTGATTACTTCTGAAACTAGCAAGTAGCATACAGTGAAGCTCCAAGCTATTCCTGGACTTATGGTGGAATTGTCTGTGAGTACACTCACTGATGGGATGAAGCTGTTATATAATGTTTAATGTACAGACACATATGTTTTGTTTGTGCTTATGTTGTAGTTTTACAAAGTTATTCAGAACAAAGAATACATACAGATCTGATGTCTCACGTTTCTTGACTTCTGAATTATTGTTAGACTGTCTGACTAGTGTTATACAACAGTTCAATAACACAAAGCAGAACAAATGGGCTATCAGACCTGGTGTGAGGATCTTCTGGTTCAAAACATGATGATCATACTAGAGAAAGACATTAAGTTGAAACTTCCTTCTTCAGCATCTGACCCAAGGAACAACTGGGATGGTGGATAACAGAAGGCCCAGGTACTGCATGCACTCTCTTGCCGATAAGCAAGGCCTGCTCATTACTTCCCTTGTCCGCGTCTGGATCTTTTGAACTTTCTTCTGGGGCAGAAAGATATAGCAGGAACTGTGTTGATTGCAGTTGACTCTTTTGATAGTTGGTTACCCACCCAAAGCATTTGAGCGTGTTAAAGGTTAGAGACATGTGATCCATCAGAAGACTCTTTGATGGGGCCAAGAGAAGGATGTCATCAATGTAATGAAATATCCGAAGACCTGGGAAGACCATAGGAGAGCAGTGCATCTCATGCTGGATATCTATACTGATATGGACTGGGTAATGTGTTAGGAACATAAGGATGCCCCATCGTTTGATGAAATTAAAAATTATCAACCTACAGAGGACTAAATTCAAAGACACCCTGAAAATCAAAGTGAAAAAATGATACAACAGGCTAGTCCATTTTGCTGAAATTTCATTGCAACAACTCAAAATGATACTCAGTAGTTTGTATGGCCCCCATGTGCATGTATGCATGCCTGACAATGTCAGGGCATGCTCATGAGACAACGGATGGTGTCCTGGGGTATTTCCTCCCAGATCTGGTCCAGGGCATCACTGAGCTCCTGGACAGTCTGAGGTGCGACCGGGCGGCGTCAGATGGACGAAAACATGATATCTCAGAGGTGTTCTATTGGATTTAGGTTAGGCAAGCGTGGGGGCCTGTCAATGGTATCAATTCTTTCATCCTCCAAGAACTGCTTACATGCTCTCGCCACATGAGGCCGAGCATTGTTGTGCACCAGAAAGAACCCAGGAAACATTACACCAGCCTAGGGTCTGACAATGGGTCCAAGGATTTCATCCCGATACCTAATGGCAGCCAGGGTGCCATTGTCTAGCCTGTAGAGGTCTGTGCGTCCCACCATGGATATGCCTCCCCAGACCATCACTGACCCACCACCAAAACGGTCATGCTGAACGATGCTACAGATAGCATAACATTCTCCACAGCTTCTCCAGACCCTTTCACGCCTGTCACATGTGCTCAGGGTGAACCTGCTCTCATCTGTGAAAAGCACAGGGTGTCAGTGGCAGATCTGCCAATTCTGGTGTTCAATGGCAAATGTCAATTGAGCACTGTATTGCCGTGCAGTGAGCACAGGGCCCACTAGAGGACATCGGGCCCTCAGGTCACCACTAGAGGACATCGGGCCCTCAGGTCACCACAATGAAGTCTGTTTCTGATTGTTTGGTCAGAGACATTCACACCAGTGGTCTGCTGGAGGTCATTTTGTAGGGCTCTGGCAGTGCTCATCCTGTTTCTCCTTGCACAAAAGAGCAGATACCGGTCCTGTTGATGGGTTAAGGTCCTTCTACGGCCCTGTCCTGCTCCCCTAGAGTAACTGTCTCCTGGAATCTCCTCCATGCTCTTGAGACTGTGCTGGGAGACACAGCAAACCTTCTGGCAATGGCATGTATGATGTGTCATCCTGGAGGAGTTGGACTGTCTGTGCAAACTCTGTAGAATCCAGGTATCGCTTCATGCTACCAGTAGTGACACTGACCCTAACCAAATGCAAAACTAGTACAAAACAGACAGAAAAGATGTGTAGAGAAAAAAATGTCAGTGGCCTTCACCTGTAAAACCATTCCTGTTTTGGGGGTTGTCTTAATGTTGCCCATCTAGTGTGCCTGTTGTTAGTTTCATTAACACCAAAGCAGTGGAAACTGATTAACAACCCCCTCTGCTACTTAACTGACCAGATCAATATCCCAAGAGCTTAATTGACTTGATGCTATACTCTGATTAAAAAGTGTTCCTTTAATCCGGTTGAGAAATATATATATATATATATATATATATATATATATATATATAAAATGTGTAATACTCCCCCCCAAAAAAAAACCAGATATAAAACATCAGTTTAACCACATCAGCTCCGGAAGATTTACCCTCCTTCCTGACCAGGCCATTTTTTTGCTATTCGGCACTGCGCTATTTCAACTAGTAATTGCGTGGTCATGCAATGCTGTACCCAAACAAAATTTATGTCCTTTTTTCACACAAATAGAGCTTTCTTTTGTTTTTTTTTATCACCACTGGGTTTTTATTTTTGTGATATAAATGAAAAAAGACCAAAAATTTTGGAGAAAAACTATATTTTATATTTCAGTTTTAACAAATATCTAATAAACTCAAAATTAGTCATAAATTTAGGCCACAATGTATTCTGCTATATGTCTTTGATAAAAAAAATCCCAATACATATATATGAATTGGTTTGTGTGAAAGTTATAGCGTCTACAAACTATAGTGTATACAGTTGTGTCCAAAATTATTCAACCCCCACTGAAATTGAGTGTTTTGGCCAGTTTGACATTGCTTTTGATCATTCAGTCATCTTGCTTACATTTACATTAAAGAGGCACTTGTAGGTCAGACAAATATAACATAACAGTTATAATGAAATAACCACAAATGTCTTTTCTGTGCTCACAGCATTATCAGTTTTATTCAACCCCCAAGTGACATTCAATCTTAGTACTTAGTACAGCATCCTTTTACAGTTATAACAGCTTTTAAACGTGAAGCATAGCTTGACACAAGTGTCTTGCAGCGATCTACGGGTATCTTCGCCCATTCTTCATGGGCAAAGGCCTCCAGTTCAGTCACATTCTTAGGCTTGCGCACTGCAACTGCTTTCTTTAAGTCCCACCAGAGGTTCTCAATCGGATTTAAGTCTGGTGACTGCGATGGCCACTCCAAAATGTTCCAGCCTTTCCTCTGCAACCATGCTCTAGTGGACTTGGAGGTATGCTTGGGATCATTGTCCTGTTGAAAGGTCCAACGTCTCCCAAGCCTCAGGTGTGTGACGGACTGCATCACGTTTCCATCCAATATCTCCTGGTACTGAAGAGAATTCATGGTACCTTGCACACGCTGAAGCTTCCCTGTACCTGCAGAAGCAAAACAGCCCCAAAGCATGATTGACCCTCCACCATGCTTCACAGTAGGCAAGGTGTTCTTTTCATCATAGGCCTTGTTCTTCCTCCTCCAAACATAGCGTTGATCCATGGGCCCAAACAGTTCTAATTTTGTTTCATCAGTCCACAGAACACTATCCCACAACTTTTGTGGTTTGTCCACATGGCTTTTGGCATACTGCAGTCGACTCTTCTTATTCTTTGGAGACAGCAAGGGGGTACGCCTGGGAGTTCTGGCACGGAGGCCTTCATTACGCAGTGTGCGTCTTATTGTCTGGGCTGAAACTTCTGTACCCACATCTGACAAATCTTTTCTCAGTTCCTCAGCAGTCACACGGGGACTTCTCTCCACTCTACGCTTCAGGTAGCGCACAGCAGTCGAAGTCAGCATCTTCTTTCTGCCACGACCAGGTAGCGTTTCAACAGTGCCCTTTGCCTTGAATTTGCGAATGATGCTTCCTAAGGTGTCTCTTGGTATGTTTAACATCTTTGCAATCTTCTTATAGCCATTGCCCTTCCTGTGAAGAGAAATCACCTCTTCTCTTGTCTTCCTGGACCATTCTCTTGCCTTCACCATGTTTGTAACCACACCAGTAAATGTCTAGAAGGAGCTGAGTATCACAGTCATTTTAAAGCTGCCTAATTGGTGCTTATTATGCTTGATTGCTGCTCGGTGACATCCACAGGTGTTTTCAATACCTGATGGAAAGCACCTGTATGAACCTCTGTTCTTCAGAGTGGTAGTCTTTAAGGGGTTGAATAATTGTGGCAATGAAGAAACCACATAAGAACCATTTACTACTGTATTACATAAACAATTGATGTCATTTTAGTTGCATTTGGGTAGTTACAACGTCCTTGTAGGATTTGATTCTGAATACAATTCCAAATGTACACTATAGTCCCTAAACCCCTTTACAGCATTGGGGGTTGAATAATTTTGGACACAACTGTATATACAGGAATTTACTTTAAGCTTTTACTTTCTGACTGCCTATCACATTTTTTGAGGTGCTAAAATACCAGGGCAGTACAAAAGACCCCAAAATGACCCCTGTTTTTGGAAAGTAGACACCCCAAGGAATTTGCTGAGGCATGTTGAGTCCATGGAAGATTTTATTTTTTGTCACAAATTTTTGGAAAATTACAAAATTGTTTTTTTTTCACAAAGTTGTCACTTAAAGTGTTACTAAACCCAGGGCCCCTGCATTAACTCTGTCTAGTCTCCCACAGTACACAAAATGTGGAAATGAAATTATTTTAGTAAATATAAACTGCTAAATACCTTTTCCCATCAGCAGTTTGAGCAGTCTTGTGACTTTCTATCAGTGTTCAGCAGAACACTGGTTAAAGCTTGTAGGAGGAGTTTTCTTTCTGTTCTAGGAGGATGCAGAACCCCTGACCTCTGTCTGGACAGTGCTGATTGGTCCTGTGCTGATCACATTCACACCATTCTCCAAAGAAAAAAAAAATCTTTCTAGCAGTACACACCTAATTGAACACGAGCAGAATGTCTCCACACATATGTCTTATCAGGAGAAAAGAGAGGCACACTGGTAGAAGGGGAGGATCAGAGAAGTCAGGATCAAACAGCATTTTTACACAATGCAGATTATTAGCCTCTTAGGTTCCACAGTGAGTATATTAAACATGCTTTACTGCATATACAGACTGATTTTACAGTTGTGGGTTTAGCAACACTTTAAAGTATAAATGGCTCACGCATGCCATGGATATATGTGGAATAATACCCCAAAAACACAGTCTGCTACTTCTCCCAAGTATGGGAATAGCACATACGACTTTTACAGCCTAACTACGTACAGGCCACCTTCAGGCTTTCCTCACTACCTGTCATCGGAGGCTATCTACTATCTTGACATTTCAGAGTTAACATTAGAAGCTTATGACACACATCACCCTTTCACACATCACCTTTTCTAACCACTTGAAGACTAAATCTTTTCTGACACTTTTTGTTTACCTGAAAAAACAGTGTTTTTCTTAGAATATTACTTTATATATTTTATATAAACATTATATATTTTTAAAGCAGAGGCCCTAGTGAATAAAACAGTGGGTATTGACATTTTTTATGTCATACAATATTTGAGCAGCGATTTTTTTCAAATGCTAATTTTTAAAAACAAATACTGTTTTTTGGAATTTTAATGAACAAAAACACAATATATTGCCAAATTGTTTGATAAAATATAAAAGATGATGTTATGCCAAGTAAATAGATACCAAACATAACATGCTCTTAAAATTATGCATGCTCGTGGAACGGTGACAAACTACATACATTTTTTATATCGATGAGCGATAATTTAAAAGCCTTTACAGGTCACCACTTTAGATTTACGCAGGAGGTCTGGTGCTAGAATGACTGCTCCTGGTCTGACATTCGCGGTGATACCTCACATGCAAGGTACAATTTCTGTTTACATACTGACACAGGACCGGCGCTTGCATTCGCCTTTGTGCGACAGCACAGGAAGGGGGAAGGGAAGTGATTTTTTTTTTTACATTTTTATTGTTATCACAGGGGATGTAAATTGCAACTATAGCAGTGACAAGTACTCTTTTCTGAGAAATATTGGGTCGATTAGACTCTATATCTCTCCACTGGCCTTAAAACATCTGATCACACCAAGATCTGTGTGATCAGATGCTTAGCCAATTTAATAATGGCGGTTTATATCTGGCAAAACCAAAATGATAAAATGCTTGTAGCTTCTGGTTTCTTAGACCATAGAGATGATTGGAGCCATTCCAGTCTCCGATCAGCTCTATGGTCAGCCAGCAGAACTCTTGGCTGGATTCTCCAGTTCCCCGGTGGGACACGAGAACCCAAGAAAGCCGTGGAGGGCAGCGGGAGGGGGGGAACATCCCTTCCCACTGCTTGCAAAAATGATCCCGTGGTTAGTCTTATTTATTACAGGTTGTTACTGTATATAGCGCCATAAATTTATGCAGCGCTTTACATATATATATGCACACATCAGTCCCTAGCCCTCAAGGGGCATACAATCCCTAACTCACATTTATGCATACACATACAGTACTAGGGCAATTTAGACAGGATCCATTTAACCAACCAGCATGTGTTTGGAGCGTATGAGGAAACCGGAGTATTTGGAGGAAACTCACGCAGGTACAGGGAGAACATGCAAACTCCAGGCAGGTGGTGCCATGGCTGGAATTTGAACCAATGACCCTAGTACTGCCAGGCTGAAGTGCTAACCATTTAGCCACTGTGCTGCCCCTAGTTAGCCACTAGGATTGTTTTTACATGAAAAAAAACGATACCAGAATGATGGCTGTAGCTTCAGGCATCATCCTAGTATGACTACGCACAGTCCATCGATGTACCAGTACGTAGCTGGTCCTTGTTAGGCATATATGTAACAGCAGAGAACACAGGCATATGATGAATCTGGTCTGTAGACCCATCTGACCGCAATTCATTCTTTTTTGTAATGCCCATGTTGAGGGTTAGGCATTGGAAACTGGAAACTGTGATAGCTTTCCATGCAAATTGTCTGGCAAGAGCTGAATTTGGCTGGGCAGTGATGTATGAATTGCTTTGGCCCACAATCAATTCGTACAAATCTTCCGTGAAAACAGCAGAGGGGCTAAATGCTAGTGCTGGCAGCGAACGGAGCTGATCCTGCTAACACTGCGTTTTTAGGAACATTATACTAAGGAGGTGCTAGTTTAGTTCTGTTTGTGATCAATATATTGATCCGTACAAACACTACTAGTAATGGCGGTGATCAGCGACCTATAGTATAACTATAGTATAACTGAGATAGTGTGCGGCAATCTAATGCTAGCTGACCCTGGCTGGGAGGGGAGCTAACTGACCCTGACACTATCTGATGTTGCTAGTGGTAGTAATACAGTGATCAGTGAAAAATTCTATATACTGACACTGCACTAATGGCAAGGGCTGGGTGACAGGATGATTAAAGGGCTAATAGGGGCGATCGAAGGGTTAAATGTGCTAATCTAAGGTGAGTGTGTAAAATGTAGTGCTTTTACTCAGTGCCGTGTTCTTTCTTCTCTCCCTGGACTGGCATAGGGTGTAGTGGCGGTGCACGCATGCTCATGCACACCTGGAAACAGAAAGCAACGTAAGTGTACATCACTTTGCCCAGAGCCGCTTCTCTCAAGCAGCGGATGAGCGGGGGTGGCAAGTAGTTTAATAAAAAAAAATTTTCTCAAAATTTTTCTTTTTTTACTTTTTTTTTTCAATATTTTCAATAGAGTAGTACAATGTTAGCATAATAACATTGTACTACTCTGGGGGGGTGATCGGGGATTTTTTTTTTTTTTTACACTTTGCATTGCTGGAGCAATAAAGATTATTGCTCCTGCAATGCAATGCCTGCTTTGAACTGTCGTGAATTAAGTTCATGACAGTTCAAAATCATAGTGATCTATGATTGGCTCCAGCTGATCACATGGTACAGGGAGCTGTGTTTGGCCATGTGGGCCAATCACAGCTTGCCAGGAAGAGAAGCAAAGCTGTTGATTCATAACAGCTTTGATAGCATGTGTCTTGTTCATCGGGATCTTCATTACGCTATGGGGGGCGGGTTCTCGCTGCACCCTCTTGTGTAAGGAAAGGCAAAGTGACAAACCAGTACGTCGCTTTGCCTTTAGCTGCCGCCCGTCCGCAATACATTGCGGGTGGGGGGTCTTTCATTGGTTAAAACTGACAATGCATGATTTTTTGTTTTTTGATCAACCAGCTGGAAAAACAGAATCCTCTGTTCACACAATTGAGGTATATGTGGGAATCCTCCCTGCTGCGCAATTGTATTCCGACAGCGAGACTTCGCTGTCAGGATACACTTATTGTCTGCATGCTGATTAAATGAAAATTTACCAGTAGTCCCATTCGAGAGGAGTCGATCATTAGATTGACTCCTCTTTTAACGGGAATGACGTAATGGTGTAACAGGACGAATTTTGATCAATCTATGGCCAGTTTAACAATTTGACCCCTTTAATCTCTAACAACATTTTCATGCTCAGTTCTCCATACAGAGAGAATCTGAATTTATATTCCATCTTAGAGTTAGGAATGTGCACTGATGTATGTTTTTTTTAGTTCTGAGTCACTGTGTTAGTAATAACCTGCAGGTCTAAATTAACAATCAGGAGCCAATCAGCATGGTTTCTAATCATGTTATTTCCATAACATTCAATCATGGTGATTTGATTGCAAACAAAATGGCCAACTTCAGCTTTCACTGTGCCTTGTATACCAAAAAAAATTGTTACACATCCTTAAAAAAAATATTTACTTAGTCATAATGGTTGATTTTTCTAAAAAAAGTAGAGATGGTAACAAAATAGATGCTAGTAAATAAGGTAAACCTTTGGACAAACAGAAGGTCTCCTTTCTTGCCAGCCCCCTGCAACCACAAATGGCTTTAAAAAGGCACGAATTATAAACTGACATTGACTTTGTCAAGTGAACAGCCTCTAATGGTAATGTACATTACCTTAATGTGTTATTGTTAGGTCAACGTATGTAAATGGATAGAAAACTGGCTAAAAGATCGTATTCAGAGAGTAGTGGTTAATGATACATACTCTGAATGGTCTAGGGTTGTCAGTGGTGTACCCCAAGGTTCAGTGTTGGGACCCTCCAAGTCTCCAACTTACAAGCCGAGCTCAATGCACTGTTTAATTGGGCAACTATGTGGCAAATGAGGTTTAATGTTGATAAATGTTAGGTTATGCACTTGGGGGTTAAGAATATGCATGCATCATACATACTAGGGGGGGTACAACTGGGGTAATCAATGGTGGAGAAGGAACTGGGGGTTCTGGTAGATCACAAGCTTAATAATGGCATGCAATGCCAAGCTGCGGTTTCTAAAGCGAGCAAAATCCTCTCTTGTATTAAAAGAGGTATAGACTCCAGAGAGAGAGAGAGATATCATATTACCCCTGTACAAATCATTAGTAAGACCTCATCTGGAATATGCAGTTCAGTTTTGGGCACCAATTCACAAAAAGAACATTGGGGAACTGGAGAAAGTACAGAGAAGGGCAACCAAACTGATAAGAGGCATGGAGGAGCTCAGCTATGAGGAAAGATTAGAGGAACTGATATTATTCTCTCTTGAGAAGAGGAGATTAAGGGGGGGGGTATGATCAACATGTATAAATACATCAGTGGTTCATATAGTGAACTTGGTGTAGAGTTATTCACCCTGAGGTCATCACAGAGGACAAGGGGCACTCTTTATGTCTGAGGAAAATAAATTTAATCTTCAAACACGGAAAGGTTCCTTCACAGTGAGAGCTGTGAAAATGTGGAATAGACTCCCTCAAGAGTTGGTTCTGGCCAGCTCAGTGGATTGCTTTAAAAAAGTCCTGGATTGTTTCTTAGATACACAGAATATAACTGGATACTAACATTTATAGGTAAAGTTGATCCAGGGAATATCCGATTGCCTTTCGGGGAATCAGGAAGGAATTTTTTTTCCCAGCAGGAGCAAATTGGAACATGCTTTGCTGGGTTTTTTTGCCTTCCTCTG